>NW_006408812.1:2736877-2739289 GCF_000296735.1 Chrysochloris asiatica | reverse complement strand
ATCTTTTATTCTTCTAGCTGCTCCAGGCTGGTCTGCTCGTCCTTTCAAGTGGAGATTTCTCATCTCTGGTGATCTGGATGTGGTTCCGGTTTCTACCTATAGTTTTATGTATTGCAAAGGCTCCGCAGGAAGCCTTGTTCACTGGGTACACTGTAGCTCCATTTTAGGTATTCCAATCAGTTAAAGGCTGAAGACAGACTTACAAGCTTTCTAGTGTGATGTTTCTGACTATTCCTTTCTGTCCTCCTCCAGTGTCTACTCTGTGCTGCCCGGTCAGGGAAGCACCGGAAGTCTCTCAATCCTTTTTATTTTTTAAATGAACACATTGTTTAATATTATTAGATGCTGTAGAGTTGGCTCCAACTCAGATCCACCCCAAGTACAACAGAAGAAATACTGCTCAGTCCTTAGCCATCCCAACAATTGCTGTTATATTTGAGCCCAGTTTTTCAATCAGTATATCTTGTTTGGGGGCCTTCCTCTTTCCCCTAACTCTTTACTTTACTAAGCTGGATAACGTGTCCAAAGTACATGGGATGAAGTCTTGCCATCCTCATTTCTAAGAATAATTCTTGCTGTACATCTTCCAAGACAGATTTGTTTATTTGAACACGGTGCCCTCTCACAATTAAAGCATGAGATATTTGTCCCGTTATGAAATTAAAATTGGAATAATGATGTTGAGTTAGTATGAAAATCTTAAGTGTATCATGTTTAGTACAATATTTCTTGATTTTTAATTTGATGATGACAAAACCAGATATTTTAAGATACCATATTTTTACTTACAAGATGCAGAGTAAATTTCTTCTGTTTGCACCTCAGGACCATATGGAAGTTTTCCATATATGGTTAATTAGTAGGAAGGAAAAAAAAAAGTTAAATTCATGTGTACCAAAATTTGATGGACTATGATGTAACGGATTAAAAGGAAGAGAGCTGAACCTGGTACAAGTCCCATACTCACTTTAATTAAGATACTCTAGCTGTAGTTTAATCTTGGTTCTCAAAGTTGAAAGGCTGGCTGCTAATGGAAAAAAATAACCTCCTGAATTTGTGGCAATATTTGATACTTAGTCTCGGGTACACCTGTTCCAATTCTTTATGGTTTACATACCAGCACTCTCTACTAAGAGAAATGATAATAGTTTAATCTGTTGACTTTTGCTTTTAATCACTGAATTGAAAAGTCTTTATTCCATTTAATAAAACTAGTACACACTTCTCCAGAATGTACTTTCCTCTGATCCTAGATCTTGGCTTAACTTTAAACCTTTTCCATTTCTGCTGGATATGATTTCATGCCTGGATTATGAAGAGTAGACTGTTGTTTATGCTTTCCACATAAGAAGCTTGACACAGATTAGATTCTTCTCGTGGCCACCATCTGTTTGAAATGGTTGGAGAAATTAGAAGAAAGCACTTGCTATGCACGATAATATTCAAGTGTGTTGCCCTCACTGCTACCCAATTTAGTATGTGTAAAATTTCTACCATACCTTTGAGAACATATTCTCTGAGATGTGGAATTACAATACTTTCTCTCTCCCGAGAGGGCCAGACTGTCACTTTGATGTAGCCCAGTTATTTATACGATTACTACGTTATCCTCAGTGTTTTTAATAGGAACACCCCTTGCAGTTCAGCCAGTTGTCTCTCACACCATAAAACCTCACACTGGGACGATAAACATTTGTCTTTTCTTTTTTTGGGGAAAGATTGGTATATTCATTTGGTGTTTTTTTTCCAATATTAACCTTACCTTCTGACTTAATGAGGATGAAATATTAAAGGTTTATTTTTAAGGAATCAAAAACGTACCTATGGCCATTCTAGATTTACTCCCATACTTCTTTGTTGTGCTGTTTGAATACAAAAGTGGTAGTTGAAATATTTACACCAATATAGAGTTTATACAATAAATTAGATTTTATATTACAACAGTACTTCAGGCCTATTTGTTCTTAGCAAAAGTATTAGACCTATAATTATATTTCCATTTCTCAGGCAATTTTTATAACTTCACTTAAAGAGCAATGGTTTTCAAAGTATGTAGAACCCAGCTTTACATTAATATAGTTATAAACAAATGGTACATCCGCTAATTATAATGGATGAAATATTATAGGCAACCAGGCACCCATATTCAAGGAATGAAAAGATTATCTCTGGGAAATTAAGCTAATACTTTATATAGACTGTATGAAGAGCTCAAAAGTGATCTTCTAAGCTGTTAGCAAATAAAAAATAATGTTTTCATGCATTATTCATAAATCTGTCCTAGCAAGCTTAGTAAGGCAATTAAAATAGCAGAAACTAATCATCTCAGTTGTCATTAACCCTTCCTAATAAACTGGTCCAAAAGTTAGTACTCGAGGTTTATATCACATTTGTTGAGGAGCTCTGGTAGCG
>NW_006408812.1:2707808-2736412 GCF_000296735.1 Chrysochloris asiatica | reverse complement strand
AAGGTCAGCAGTTCGAAACTACCAGCTGTTCCGCGGGAGAAAGATGAGGCTTTCTGCTCCCGTGAAGATTTACAGCCTCGGAAACTCTGTGCAAGGTCGCTATGAGTCGGAACTGAGTCCATGGCACATAACAACAACATGTTTATACAAGTTTGTTCAAGGCATTGACTGGGAAGAACTTGGCAATACAGTAGGCACATAATGAATAGTGAATGAATGAACACAGAGGAGCATGCTTTGGAGTCAGTAGGATGTGGTTTGGGATCCCTGACTCTTTTTTCCCCTCCCTTGGCTTTAATGATACCACACCACACGTGCCTGGGTTTCCCCCTACCTCTCTCTGTACCTGAAGTGTTTATGCTACTTGCCTTCTGTTTTAGGAGCTCTTCTACTTTCATTCTGTAGTTTTTGTGGGACCTTGAATTTACTTAATATGACTTTTTTATCCACCATCATCTTAATTCCCACCAAGTGATTGGGGTTTTGTTGTTAAGTGTTTGGGCGGGACCATGCAAATAAAATGTATAGGACTCTAAGGCTCAGATTGGTTCGTTTTGCCCTCAGCTAGGTTTAAAAGGAGTCATCTCAGAAGCAGGAACAGAGAATCCCAAAACCATCAAAAAAGAACAGCGTGAGTGGAGCGTGAGCTCCCAACCCAGCAGAGGCGGTAACATGGAACAGTTGTAGGCACTTAAGTCCATGGGTTGAATAAAGCTCTGTGCCTCTGGACAGCCTTGTACAATGTGTCCTTGAACCATTTACAGGCTGACTAAAGGAGCTTGTCCGAAACAGGATGAATACCAACGGCCCACAAGGCTGGAGGCTTAAGGCAAGAGTGAAGTATGCCTACAGTATGGCAGAGAAGAGGTGTTCCTGACTGCAGAACTGCTGTGTCCTGAGTTCTTTGTTTGTTGTTTTTTTTAAATCCTGAATTGTACCCTATTCACTAATAAACCCCATAATTATGAGTAGTGTTATAAGTTCTTTGTAGCTAATTGCCATGGATTGTCAAACCCAGATGTGACACAGAGAGTGCTGTGAGAGGGATGGTTGCTGTCAACAGGGTAAAGAAGGTTGTAGGGTAGAGGCATGACTGATCTTTGCTTCATAGGAATGGGTCTTGGGCTGATTTTGATTTTGATTCTTCGCCCTTACAAAGTCAGGGCAAGTCAGGCGTGGATCTCACGTACTTTTTGTAGTTTCCTGACTTCTATTCATAGTCTTTGTAACTCCCACCAAATGATTGGATGGGACCATGCAAATAGGTTGTACAGGTGTCTAACTTGGGGATTGGTGGGTTTTACCATTCCACGGGGTTTAAATGGAGCCATCTTGGAAGCAGAAACAGACCGTCCCAGGACCATCAAAAAAGAACAGCCATGATTGGAGTGTGAAATCCCTGTCCAGAAAATAGGCAGCATAGAGAGACAGAGCAGTAGGCCAACCCGTGTACTAAGTAAAACTTAGCGTCTTCAGGCAGGAGGCTGACTTGCAGAATGTGCTCTTTGGCCATTAATCCACAGCAATAAAGGAGCTTTGTAATACTTGCCGGAGCAGGGCAGAGGTCAAGAGGATGGGTGGCTGAGAGGCTGACGCCAAGAGCAAGATGTGCCTTCATTATGGCTGAAGGACATTCCTGAACAGAAAACTGCTGTATTCTGACTTGTTTCTGACCATTTTCATTGCCCTAGCAAGCACCATAACTGTAAGTATTTTCTGTGAGTTCTGTTTGACCATTGCAGCGAATTATCAAACCCAGCAGAGAAATGCCATGGGAAGGGTGGTTGATGTCAGGACAAGGTAAAGAAGATTGGAGAGTAGAGGCATGTCTGACCTTGGGTGGTTGTGAAGTGTGATTCTCCTTCCCGCTTGTGATGCTGGAAGGAAGAGGTCAGACGGCCTTCATGACATTTTACAATCCCACAGCCTCTAGTGTCATCAATATACTGATGATTCTTCATTCGTTCATGGGAAAGTCATGAGACTTTCTGCTCCCATAAAGATTTATAGCTTTGGAAATTCGATACAGAGTCCCACTGGTCAAGTGGACTGCAAAAGGCTTCTTTAAAGTGCTAAAGAACAAAGATGTCACTTTGAGGACTTAGGTGTGCCTGACCCAAGCCATGATATTTTCAGTTATTACATATGCATGTGGAAACTGAACAATGAATAACAATGAATACCAGAGAAGAATGAATGCATTTGAAGTATGATATTGGTGAAGCATGTTAAAAGTACCATGGACTGCCAGAAGAATGAATAAATCTGTTGTAGAAGAAGTATAACCAGAATTCCCCTTAGAAGGGAGGATGGCCAAACTTCGTCTCACATGCTTTGGACATCTTATCAGTGGGGACCAGTCCTTGGAAAAGGGTATTATGTTTAGTAAAGTAGAGGGCTGACACAGGGACTGGAACAGTGGGCTGAAACATAACAATGGTTGTGAGAATGGCAGTACCATCCGGTGTACAATCACTATGAGTCGGAATGGACTCAACAGCTCCTAACAAGAACAACAATATTCTGTTGGAAGGTATATGGTAGGCAGAATATTGGCTCCCTCAAAGGTGTCCCTGTCCTAATCCCTGGAAGCTCTTATGTTACAGAGCAAAGCAAGTGTTAAAGTGACAGATGGAGCTGAGGTGGTAAGTCATTTGATCTTAATAATAACAAGTGTTCTTAAAAATGGAAGAGGGCAACTGAAAAGAAAGTCAGAGATACAGTGTGAAGGAAACTTGTTGCTGAACTTGATAACTAAGAAGGGAGCCAACTTTGGGAATTTGGGAGGCCTGTAGATGTTGCACAAGACCCTTTTAAAGTGTTGAACAGCAAAGATGTCAGCTTGAGGACTAAGGTGTGCCTTATCCAAGCCATGGTATTTTTAATAACCTCATAAGCATGCAAAAGCTGGAACCTCTTAAGCATGCAAAAGCTGGACAGTGAATAAGGCAGACCACAGAAGAATTGGTGCTTTTAAATTATGGTGTTGGGCTGTCAAAAGAACAAACAGATCTGTGTTAGAAGAAGTGCAGCCAGAGTGTTCCTTGGAGGCCAGGATGGCCAGACTTCGTCTCTCATACTTGGGACATATTGTCAGAAGGGACCAGTCGCTGGAGAAGGATATCATGTTTGGTAGGATGGAGGGTCAGAGAAAAAGAGGAAGACCCCCAGCGAGATGGATTGGCCAAGTAGCAGCATCAGTGGGCTCAAGCGTGGCAACAATAGTGAGGTTGGCCCAGGATTGGGCAGTGTTTCGTTCGGCTGTGCGTAAGGTCACTATCAGTCGGCACCAACTCGATGGCACCAAACAACAACAACAACAACATAGATGCTGCAAAAGACAAGAAAATGTATTTTCCTTTAGAGCCTCCAGAAATACACCAACTCCTTGATGTTAGCCCCATAAGTCCCATGTAAAACCTCTAGCCTTAAAAACTATAAGATACTTAGTGCTTTTTTTAGGCTAATAAGTTTTTAGACTCTAATGACGAGAAGAGTTGTAGAAATGATATTAACATCATACAGGAAAAAAGTAAAAGGCCATTAAGAACATAAGAAGGAAACAAAAACAAAAACAAAATTGATGTCAGGAAAAATTCTGAAACTTGGTCTCCAGAACTGCGATGGAAGCAGTAAGAGCTAAACAGAAAATTTCAAAGGGCAGCTTGAGAAGACAAAATCAAGTATTATAAAGAAATGTGCAAAGACCTAGAGTTAGAAAACCAAAGGGAAGAACACACCCAGCATTTCTCAAAATGAATAAAATGAAAAAAATTCATGCCTCACCTTTTAATATTGAAGGATTCTATGGGCAAAATATTGAATGATGTAGAAAGCATCATAAGAAGATGGTAGGCATACACAGAGACATTGTACCAAAATGAAATGGATGTTTTTCAACCATTTTAAGAGAGATCATTTGCTCAAGAGCCAATAGTACTGAAGGAAAAGGTCCAAGATGCACTGAGGCATTGGCAAAGAACAGGGCTCTGGGAATTGATGGAATACAAATGGAAACTTTTCAGTAAACTGATGCAGCACTGGAAGCACTTACTCATTGATGCCAAGAAATGTGGAATACAGCTACCTGACCAACAGGAAGAAATCCATATTTGTGCCCATTCTAAAGAGAGGTGACTCAAAGGAATGTGGAAATCATCAGACAATATCATTAATAATATCACATGCAAGTAAAATATTGCTGAAGATAATTTAAAAATGGCTACAACAGTACACTGACCAGGAACTGCCAAAGATTCAAGCCAGATTCAGACCTGGAAATGGACTAAGGAATATCATTACTGACATCATATGGATCTTGGCTGAAAGCAGAGATTAACAAAAAGATGTTTACCTGTTCTTTATTGACTATGCACAGTTTTTCCGCTGTGTGGATCATGACAAACTATGGACAACATTGCATAGAATGAATATTCTAGAATACTTAATTATGTTCATGAGGGATCTGTACATAAACTAAGATATAGTCGTTCAAACAGAGCAAGGGGATACTGAATGGTTTAAAATCAGGAAAGGTGTGTGCCAGGGTTGTATTCTTTTACCAGACTTTTTCATTCTGTATGCTGAGCAAATAATCCAAGAAGCTGGATTATGTGAAGAAGAACATGGCATCAGAATTGGAGGAGGACTCATTAATAACTTGCAGCACACAGATAATACAGATGTGCTTGCTCAGAGCAAAGAGGACTGACTGATGAAGGTCAAAGACCACAGCCTTTGGTATGGGTTCCACCTCAACATAAAGAAAACAAAAAACCCGTACTACTGGACCAATAAATAACATCTTGATAAATGGAGAAAAGATTGAAGTTGTCAAAGAATTCATTTTGTTTGGATGCACTATCAACAATCATGGAAGCAGCAGTCAAGAAGGATGATGCCAGAAGAACAAACAAATCTGTGTTGGAAGAAGAACAGCCAGAATGCTCCGTAGAAGTTAGGTTGGCCAGACTTTGTCTCTCATATTTTGGACATACTATCAGGAGTCCTAGTGTGGTGCTGTGGGTTAGCACGCTGGAATGCAAAGTCAGTTTGAACTGCAGGATCAGCAGTTCACGCTCACCAGTCGCTCCTCAGAAACCCTATACAGGGTCACTACAGGTTGGAACTGTCTTGACAGGACCTAACAACAATAACATCAGGAAGGGCCAGTGCTTCGAGAAGGACATCTTCCTTGGTAAAGTGGAGGGTCAGCAAAAAAGAGGAAGACCCCACTACCACCACCAAGGTGCTAGATTGGCACAATGGACTCAAACTTAACAATGATTGTGAGGCTGACACAGGACTGGGCAGTGTTTTCATTGTGTGATGCATAAGGTTGCTGTGAGTCAGAACTGCCTTGGTGGCACCTAACAACAAGAAGTTTTTAGTGATTTATTACAGTAGGATACTGGAAAACTAATGTTCTAGTAAGAAAAAGAAATTGAAAATTGACTAGGTATTTTATTATATTAAAAGATCCTTGGTGGCTTAGTGTGTTAAGCACTGGACTTTTAACCTAAAGTTTGGAGGTTCAAACCCATAAGCTACTTTGCAAGAGAAAATAAGGCAGTCTGAATCAGTGAGTCTAGGAAACACAGTGAAGCAGTCCGCTTTGTCCTATAGGGCCACCGTCAGTAGGAATTGGACTTGATTACAATGGATTTTAATGATGTAAGGAATAAGTATGACAACGGTATTTTAGTTATGATTTTTCAAAGAGTACCCTTTTAGAGATCATACTGAAGTATTATGGTTTAAATGATGTTTGTAGAATTTGCTTCAAAATAGTTCAGAGATGACAGGGTAGTGGCTAAATTATAGATGAAGCATGATTATTAGGAGCTGATAATTGTCAAAATTTTACTTCCCTTCATACTGGTTTTTAAAAGAATGAATTGTTTTATTAGCATCCTCTAAAGATGATCAATGCATTTGCTTTATTTCAAAATTATTACAAACTGATGGATTTAAACATATTTGAAGTATTTCAATTGGATTGGTTATTATCCTTACTAATGTTCATCCTGCCTCAGCTGCTTTTAAGTTCTTTTAATACAAATATAGTAGTGTTTGGTTCTGCTGCTATTCATAGGTTTTCAGTATCTAATCACTTCTGAGTGGACTATCTACTACTTCTTCCCACTTACTGATGATAGATTATAGATTATAGCCTTCAGCATGGATTATGCACATTATGTGCTATATAAAAGAAACAGAAATCTTCACCACTGGACCACTAAACAACATCACAATAAGCATACAAAGGATTAAAATTGTCAGGGATTTTATTATATGTTGATCTACAAACAGTGCTCATTGAAGCAGCTCATACAAGAGTATGATTGTGAGGATAGCTCAGGACCATGAAGTGTTTCGTTCTGGTTTGACAAGATAAACAATTCTAGACTGTGTTGACTTCTACCCCTAACCCTAGAGCCAAACCGACTCCACGGTACTTAACAACAACACTAGAGCCAGCAATTTTTCTGAAGAGTTCTGATTCCTTTTAATAGAACGTAAATTTAATGGTAGGGTCATTCATTTTCTAAACAAATATTTATTGAGCAATATACCAGTGGAATTTAATGATGTTAAGGAATACTTTTTGTTTTAAGTATGATAATGGTATTAGGATGATGATCTATATGTGAGAGATGTTGTTGTTGTTGTTAAGTGCCGTCGAGTCGGATCCAACCCATGTGAGAGATGTAGCAGTGAAAAAATCAGCTGATAACCTTGTCCTCCATGAGTGGAGGAAACAGTAAGGAATAACAAGAATATAAAATATGTTAGCTGGATTAAGTGCTATAGAGAAAGAAAACCAGTTCAGGAGTATAAGGAATATTAAATTTATATGGGAGGGGTTTGCTACTTTAGGTAAGGTTGTTTTTGTCAGTTCAAACTCATAGTGACCCAGCAGAGGGTTTCCGAGGAGCAGCTGGTACATTTGAACTGTCACCCTTGTGGTTCCAGATCAAGTGCTGATCCTACAGCAGTACAGCAGGAATCCACATAAGTTGGTCAGGGGAAAAAAGCACATTGATAAAATGGCTTTTAATTAAAAACCCAAAGGAAATGATGAGAACAAGCCATGCAGACACTTGGGGGAAAACTTTCCAGGTAAAAGGAATGAAATTCATAAAGAACTTGAATCAGAAGCATGTTGGCCCTTTTAGATGATTATTAAGGAGACTAGTATACCTAGTTGTGAGCAAGGGGAAGAGTGGCAGGAGATGAGGGTCAGAGAGGTAATGGGGTCGATTTTATAAGCCTGGGTTGTAGTTCCGAGTTAGAAAGGAGCTCTTGGAGCAGAGAAGTGACATGATCTGACTTTGTTTTTACTGGCTTTTGTGATGGTGACAAAGATAGAAATGAGGAGATGTATGGACTGTCAGTATAATCAGTCATTCAGGCAAGAGACGTTGGTGGCTAGGACCAGGGCAGAATATGGAGGTTGTGTCCAGGTTCTCTTCTCTTACACCGCCAGGAGCAATTCATCTTGACACTAAACTTAACTCGCCTTTTGAGTAACACGCTCAACAACATAGAAGCATTGCATTTAGTATAAGTAACAAACCATGAAAGACAGTAATAAAATGAGCAATAAAAAAGTTGCTCATTGGGATGTCATCCCCTGGTCCCAGTTTACTTATGCTTAGTTTTCAAGTCAAGTTTGACATAGTAAATTTTTACTTAGTAAGTTTTTACTAAGTTTTACATAGTAAGTTTTTACTTAGTTGTTGGTTCTGACACATAGCGACCCTCTAAAAGGTTTCTGAGGAGCAGCATGTCGGTTTGATCCACCAACCTTAGGGATAGCAGTCCAGTGCTTATCCCACAGTACCACACTAGGACTCCTTTCACCTTAGTACCTGTCAGTAATAATGATTTATTGTCAGTTTCAGCACAGTGAATTATTTAATATGTCTCTTCTAGCTTTAGTCTATGTAACTCCTACCAAACAACTCTTCTCTTGGTGCATCTGGTTAAGAGAAAATGCGGGAAGATGCTGATAGGATGAGAGGCAGTTGTGAATGGTTGTTAACACAATTCATTGTAATTGCAAAAACTTGGAGCTCTAACACGAGTGTAAAGTGAGCCAGCACAGAAACAGGAAGAAAGATCTCACTACCATCAAAGAAGAAAAGCTTGGAGTCGAGCATGTCCTTTGGGCCTTGAGATCCCTGTACATTGAACCTCTTTAACCCAAGGACAGAAAGGTGCGATACCAGAGAAATAACAGCAGACTGTTAGAGAAGCAGAAACAGGAGAAACAAGAGTCAGAACACGAGACAGAGTGGTGGCCTTCCCAGTCCAAGGAGTAAATAAAGCTGAGTGCCTTTGGTCAGGAAGCTCACTTGTGCAGTGGGGTGCCTCCAGGTACTTAATTGGGGCACTAGGTTTGCTGACCCACAGAGCTAAAGTTCAGTGCATTTGGGCTGAGGAGTACAGTGGAGTAGTGAGGAGTGGAGTACTGTCCAGGCATTTATCAGAAAGTTTAAAAGAGCTTTTTACCCTCTGTATACAGGGTTGATAGGGATGGACAGTTTAGACATTGGCTACCTAAACTGGAGGTGCGGGGAGGCTATAAAGGCATGAAATGACTGGCTTACACGTTTTCAAGAGGCAGTTTAGTTTCAGAGTGTGTGTGGGAAGGTAAAAACCCCACTGAATAGATTTCATCTTGTCTAGATGGGTCTGGTGAAAAGAGATGGGGATAAAATTCTTATGATTCAATAGTGAGTAATTGTTATCATGACTAATTGCTATTGTCACAACTGTAAAGGTAGAAGCTTTGTAGCAAAAAGTGGGGAATAGTTAATCTGGTAGCATAGTGGTTACAAGTCTGGCTGTGTACCACAAGGTCAGCAGTTCAAAACTAGCAGCTGTTCTGCGGGAGAAAGATGAGGTGTTCTGCTCCTGTAAAGATATATAGCCTCGGAAACCCTGTACAGGGTCGCTATGAGTCGGAACCGACTCCACGGCACTTAACAACAACAACAGTTAATCTTATAGTCCAGAAACAGAGGACCCTAGGACCATCAAGGGAGAAGAACATGAGCAGAATGTAGGATCCTATCCAGAGAAGCAGTGACACCAGAGATGGAGGCAGAGATGAGGACATGGAGAGAGGGAGCAGCTGAGGACTCTAAACTCATGGAAAGAGAAAGGATGTGTGCTGGTAGTTAGGAGGCAGCCTTGCTGAATGTGCCCTTTGTTTGTTTAAATGATTATATATTTCTGAGTGTTTTTATGTACACCCCGCCCCCCCCCCCCCAAAAAAAAAAGCAGGGAATAGAAGCAAATACTGTTGAATGATGATGCACGGAGGAGATTATAATCATTGCATCAAACAATGAGTATAAAACCAGTGTTCTCTCATGTAAACTGTCACTCAATTCACAGTAAAAACTTAGGGGGAAATAAAGAGCTTTGTAATATTGCCAGAGCAGGATAGAAGCCAGGTCAGCGGGCCAAGGGCAAAAGACAGGCCTGCCTACGGGCACAATGAGGAGAGGCTGTGCTAACTGAAAGAACTTTACCCTGACAAATCTGACCCTGCATTATAATCTGACAACTTCCCTGATGAATTCTTGAACTGTTAGTATGGTATCTGAGTTCCGGGTGGCTATTGCAATGAATTATGGAACCTAGCTGAGTAGAAGGATGTGGGAGGAATGGTTTCTTTTTTTTCTTTTCTTACAGTAGTTGAGTAGTTTGACTTGTGAACCAAAAGAGTTGACAGACTTATCCAGTCTGGCCAGGTGGTTAATGTATGCATTGTAATCTTCACTATTATTATTCTCTTAAGTGCATTGGTTTAGAATTAACAGCCTTTTGTGAAGAAGAATAAAAAGCAAAAATATAAAATGACCCACCCATTTTCTTAAGACAATTAGGAAACATCTCTTTTCAGAGAAGCACCCATCATTCTACCAGGAATTTTGTTGGTCTTGATTTCTTAGTAATTTCTTAAATATTTTACAGCATTTTATAATATATTTAAACATATGACATTATATACAAAGTATTGATACACTTCTTAATACACTTATGTGGCATAGTACTGATGTAATTTGGATAAATTTGGTAATTACTGGATTAGGGTGTTTCAATTAAAAAAGAACATTGAATTACCAGATAAGATTATTTAAAACTTGTATTAAGTAATCAATAAATAATGTAAATTTGAATCATTTGCTTAAAAAATGCCATTAAAATCATTGTTGGTTAAATAATTTTCACATCTTTCTATATTATATAGCATAAAGATTTTCCCACAAAAGAGGGGTAATTCACTTATTTAAAATCTTTCATCTCTGATTCATAGTCCAACAGATAACTTTTTAAACATTCCTTTGTAATAATATAAATTTCATATTTAGTAACGCATTGTTATGATTTACCTCTTAAAATCTCTATTATATCACACAGACAACTAAGTAGCAACTTAATGCATTATGTTGATTTTATTTGCTTAATTTGATAAGCTTATATATTACACAGTAAAAGTACACTAATATGCTGCCAAGTTTTCACATTAATTATGTCAAATTATTTAATGGTAATCTTAATTGATTCATTTCTAATTCCTTAAATATTTCATAAATTTTTATAATATTATATATTACCAAAAACCTACTGCCATCAAGTCAATTCTGATTCATAGAGACTCTGTAGGACAGAGTAGAATTGTTTCATAGAGTTTCCATAAAGTAGCTGGTCATCTTCAAACTGCCATGTCTTGTTAGGTGCCCAGTGTAACACCAGACCCCCTACTATATGTTGATGGTGGTGGTTGTGTGCCGTGGAGTTGGTTCCAACCTGAATTTAGAGGCCATCTTAAGAACAGATTTGATGCATTTGGCACTAACGACCCAAAACCAGAATAATTGTGGGATGATATCAAGAAGATCATCTGTGAAGAAAGTAAAAGGTCATTTTAAAAGATAGAAAAGAAATGATAAAAAAAGGATGTCAGAAGAGATTCTGAAACTTGCTCTCCAGCGTAGGTGTCAGAAGCAAATGAAGAATGAAAGAGCTCAACAGAAAATTTCAAAGGGCTGCTTGAGAAGACAAAGTCTTTTAATGAAATGTGTAATTTCCTAGAATTAGAAAACCAAAAGGGAAGAACATACTTAGCATTTCTCAAGCTAAAAGAACTAAAGTAAAAAAAAACTAAACCTTGACTTGCAATATTGAAGGATTCTGTGGGCAAAATATTGAACCATGCAGAAAGCATCAGAAGAAGACAGAAGTTATACACAGAGTCACTGTAACAAAAATAAATGGTTACTGTTCTACCATTTCAAGAGGTAGCATATGATTAATTATCAATGATACTGAAGAAAGAATTCCAAGCTGCACTGAAGGCATTAGTGAAAACAAGCCTCCCGGAATCAATGGAATACACATTATAATTCTTCAACCATCTGATTCAGCATTGGAGGCTGCTACATGACCAACTGTGATTGAAAGATATTTGTGCCCATTCCAAAGAGAGTTGACCCAATGGAATGCGGAAATTGCCAAACAGTAGTATCATTGATAGCACATGCAAGTAAAACTTGGCTGAAGATAATTTAAGGATGGCTGTAACAGTAAATCAACAGGGAACTGCCAGAAATTCAAGCTGGATTCAGATGAGGATGTGAAATGAGAAATATCATTGCTGACATCAGATCAATCTGGGTTGAAACCAGAGAATACTAGAAAGATGTTTACTTGTTCTTTATTGACTATGCAAAGGCTTTCAACTGTGTTTTATTGTTGTTAAGTGTCAAGTCAGTTCCGATTTATAGAGACTCAGTATAGGAGCATACATATAACAAACTGCATAACATTGCAAAGAATGAGTATTCACCTGTACACTTGTATGTAGACAAAGAGGTAGTTGTTCAAACAAAAGAAGAGGATACTGGACTCTAGACCCAGAGACGTAGAGGGGCTGTGTGCTGACCCCCAGGGGTTAGGCCTGCAGGGTATATCCTTTGGTCAGTTGATGATGCATGGAGGGGATTGTAACCATGGCAATGAAACGATATACTATAGGATGAATGTAAAGCTAATGTTCTCCCATGTAAACTACCACATAATTCACAATAAACATTTAAAAAAAAAGAAGAAGAAGAAAGGATACAGAGTGGTTTAAAACCAAGAAAGGTGTGTGCCAGGGCTGTATCCTTTCACCATACTTATTCAGTCTGTATGCTGAGCAAATAATCTAAGAAGTTGGATTATATGAATAAGAATGAACTTCAGGTTTGGAGGAGACACATTAACCTGTGATATGCAGATGATACAATCTTCTATGCTGCAAGTGAAGAGGACTTAAAATACTTAACTAATGAAGATCAAAGACCATGAGTGCACTCATGGACGCAGTAGTGAAGAAATCAAATGACATATTTCATTAGGTACAAGACCTCTTTCAAGTGTACAAGAAGAGCAAAGAGATTCATTTTAGGAGTAAGGTGCATCTGAACCAAGCCATGGTATTTTCAGTAGCCTTATATACATGTGAAAGTTGGACAATAAATACTGAAGACCATTGAAGACTCGATGAATTTGAATCATGGTGTTAGATAAGAATATTAAAAGTACCATCCACTGCCAGAACAAGCAAATCTGTCTTGGAAGAAGTACAGAATAGAATGTTCCTTAGAAGCCAAATCGGTGAGACTTCGTCTCTCATACTTAAGACATGTTGTCAATGTGGGGCCAGGTCCTGGAGACAGACATTATGCTTAGTAAAGTGTTGTTGTTAAGTGTCATTGATTTGGTTCTGAAGAGTCAGCAAAAAAAAAAAAAAAAAAAGACCCCTAAGGAGATGGATTGACAGCAACAGTGGACTCATATGTAACCATTGTGAGGATTTTGTGAGACTCGGCCATATTTCATTCTGTTGTACATAGGGTCACTATGAGTCAGAACCAACTCAAGGGCACCTAACAATACTGTATGTCCCATGAGTCACAGTAGGGTTAAAGGAAAACAATGGGAGTCAAGAACTAACTTTCTCATAATGCACTCATTGTGATGCCTACTGACTCATTAATTATTCACTTTGAATAAGTCACGTTGGTTTTTGTTTTGTTTTGTTTTTTTATGATTAAGTACTTAGATTGTGAAATAGAATTAACACAACACTCCTATTTAAAACCAAAATGAAACCAAACCAAACTCATTGCCAAATTCCCTGCGCAATTACGGCTGAATTACTTGTATCATCAAGTCCAGTGATCCTAGAGAACAGAATAGAACTCTTCTTTGTTGTTGTTGTTAAGTGCCGTCGAGTTGATTCCGACCTATAGCAACCCTGTATAGGATTTCCAAGGAGCAGCTGGTGAGCTTGAACAGCCGACCTTGCAGTTCAAACGGCTTTGCAGTCTGGCGCATTAACCCACAGTGCCTCACCAGGACTCCAGAACTCTTCTTTAGGGTTTCTGAAATCTGTACATCTGAATGGGATCAGATAGCCTCCTCCTTTACCTGCAGAGTGGCTGGGGCGTTTGTAGTACCAAACTTGTGGTTAGCAGCCCAGACTTTAACCCACTATACCTCCTGGGCTCCTTACTCCTATTTAACCCATCCTGCTGCTGTCTAATAGAATCTGACTCATAGAAACCCTGTCTGGGGTTTCTGAGCCTGTAAATCATGATGGGAACAGAAAACCTCATCTTTCTCCCATGGAGCAGCTGGTGGGTTTGAACTGCTGACCTTGCAGTTAGCATTCCAGTGCTTATCCTACAGCACTACCAGCGCTCCTTACTCCTATTTAAGGTCTTGCTAAAACTTTTAATTACCAAGGAATACCTTGTCTTTTTTAAGCCTCATATCCTTTAAAAGAAGACTTATTATTGGTTCAGTCTGTGGCACTGTGGGTTAATGCACTAGACTGCAAAGCTGCTTGAACTGCAGGTCAGCGGTTCAAGCTCACCAGCTGCTCCTCGGAAACCCTATACAGGGTCGCTATGGGTCGGAATCGACTCGATGGCACTTAACAATAACAGCAACAAATTTGTAGAATTTTGCTCACTGTGCTGCCTATGGCTGGCTGTTTTCCTCTGTACGGTAGAGCAGACTCTACAAAATTACAAAGTAAACAGGTCATTTTGTGTTGCTTCTCCTCGCCCAGCAGCTCTCCACCATACGTCAAGTGAACAGAGGCCAGTGGGTTGGAACTTAACTACTGAAAGATTGCTTGTTCTTGTGTTAGTGAGAAGTTCAGCCTGAAGAAATAAAACTTCACCTTATTCATACAGGAAATAACTGTGCCTTGGAAATGTTCAGTTCTTGGTAACTGACAGGGCTTGGCTAGCTTTGTCTGCAGGCCAGTATTCTTACAATACTGTATTCTTACAGTATTCTTATTTTAAGATGCAGATTTAGTTCAGGATTTCAAATAATGAAAGAATACTGTAAGAATTCTTACAGCAACAACAGGAGGTGTGAGAATTTCTGTCATATCCAAAATGGTTGAAACAGTCAGTAATAGAGGGAAAGGCTTTTCTTCCCAAGAATGAAACATCTGTGAACTTGTTGTTGTTAGTGCCATCAAATCGGTTCTGACCCATAGCAACCGTGTGTAGGGTTTCCAAGGAGTGGCTGGTGAGCTTGAACTGCCAACCTTGCAGTTCAAGTGACTTTAGAGTCCAGTGCATTAACCCACAGCACCATACCAGGTCTTAGAGCCTTGTTATATTCATTGAAGACTAGTCACATGTTGCATGTTTTAGAATGGCTTCTCATATGAAATAAATTAGTTCTCTGTATACTTTTCCTTACCTCATAGACCAGATGGTTGTGAGTCCCTTTCACCATGACTGGTAGAGAATTACTACAGTCTTTTATTGCGAAAAACGTCTCAGTGACTCAGTACTTGTGAGTTTATGCCCAGATAATGTGAAAAAATTCAGGCATATGGTAGATTAAAAAGTATGACTTCTTTAAAAATTCTGGTTTACGTATTTTTCAGTTGATAACTCTTTCATTATTTGAAATCCTGAACTAAATCTGCATATTAAAATAATCGTTATCTAGCACTATGGGTTAATGCGCTGGACTGCAAAGTCAGTTTGACCTACAAGGTCAGCAGTTCAGTCTCACCAGTCGCTCTTCGAAAAACTTATACAGTGTCCCTGTGGGTTGGAATCAACTCAATGGCACTTAACAATAATAACAACAACATCCCACTTTGAGGACATTGGTGATTCAGTGTTAGAATTCATGTGAGTGACTTGGATTCAAATCTCAGCCATTCTACTTCACACACTGCCTCTACCCATCGGTCAGTAGATGTTTATATGTTGTCATGATGCTGATACAGGACAGCAGAGCTTCCAGACTAAGAAGAAAGACCTGGCTGTCTTAATTCTGAATGGAAACTCTGGATCACAACAGGCCAGTCCACAGCCAACCACAGGGATGGTACCTGACCAGACAATGCTTGTTCTGTTGGGCACGGGGCCACCATAAGTCAATGACTGACTCAGTGACAGCCACCAACAACATAGCTTCTTTCAAAAGACAAACTGAAAGTGACTTGGAAGGCTCTTTGTTTTATTTAATTGATAAAACACTAACTTTTCACCTTCTGTTTGTAAGTCAGGTTTTTAAAACTAGTGGATACAAAGAAATATACACAGAAATTTGTTTCCTTTTTTTTTTTAATGAGTTTATAATGGAGTTGAGGCGAAACTATTGCGGGACATTGTTAAATAGAAAACAAATTATATAGGCAAAGGGACTATTGATATGAAAAGTAGCAAGGGAACCCTTGAGGCTGGGATGGTCAGTGAAAACTTGGAGAAGAAAATGGACCATGTATAAGCCTTGGGAAAGAGGACACCTCTGACGAGTAATGGAGAAGGAACCATTTCATTGGTTGAAGGTCATAGAAGTGTAGGGACTGGTAACAGCATGCTCAAGGGCCAATGAGCAGATAAGCATAGTATTTTAGGGCACAGACTTGGGAGCCTGACTGCCTGGGTTCAAGCCATAAGGAGGTCTCTTAATTTCTCTTTGCTTCAGATTCCCCACTAAAAAAAAACCAATACAAACAACTGCCGTCTAAACAATTCCAACTCATAATAGCCGTATAGGGTAGATAGAGTAGAACGGTTCCTTAAGACTTCTAAGACTTTAAGTCTTTATGGGAACAGACAACCTCATCTTTCTCCTGTTAGTGGTTTTACTTTGCCTTGTGGTTAGCAGCCCAATGCTTAACCCACTGTGCCACCAGGACTCCTTTATGGAATTAAAATGAGGCAGTAGTTGTAGTGAAAGCATTGGGTCATTTTAAGAACTTGAGGATAGCACCTTCAAGTAGTGATTAATCACTTCAAATAGTGATTCAATAAAGTATTAAATCAGTATAAACTAGTATGATGATGATGACAGTGATTAGGGGATCATGAAAGACTAGTTTGTAAAGAAGATTGGAGGGAATGTACTGAGGGACTGCATGTAGTATGTAGTAAGGTTTGTAGACGACTTAAAAGTAGGGGAATACGATCAGAGTAATGTTTTTAGAAAACTAATTTAGCAGAGTGGGTTGAAGAAGAGACTGGCAACAGAGAGACTGATTAAAAGGCTGTTGTAATAGTACAGACTTGAGGCTTGAGGGGTTGAAATCCAGAACTAAAATGACAGAGGGTACGTTTGGAGTTAGAAAAAGGGACAGATCTGAGAAACTTTTACTATGAAATACCTGCTAGGGCCCGGTGATTAACCATCAGGGTCATGGCAGGCAGAGTACTGTGCCTGGGTACGTGGGAGAATTCAAGCACACAGGAGCTTGTAGAAATAGGCCATAATTCGTGTAAAAGAGGAGTTAGAGTTTAGATGCTTGGAGTTTAAAGGCAATGGGAGGATTTGACATTGAAAATGTCCTTGAAAATCCATAGCTGGTCCTCCAAGAGAAATCAGGTCTGAGTGTAGAAACTGAGGACTCATACAGATGAGTTGCCTTGTAACTAAATGATGAGCGTGTACAAAGTAAGTCTTACAGTATTTTTCAGTCCTTTTTCTATAAGAGGAAGCACAAGAGATGGGAAACATTGTTTCTAGTCTTGGTGACTCACTTGAAGCATGGGCAATAAATAGTAGTGCTCCCTGGCCTATAAAGTGACATTTCACACATGGAGTGCCAGTCAGAACACTTGAGGAGATGTGCTGAACATTTTTAAATGCTTGGGTTTCTAGATTGGTAATTGTACACTGTGACAAACAGGCATTATTCTGGTGGAGAATTGTATTGTCAGTGATCCTAATTAATCTTACCCAGTTCTAACCACACCTCTAATATGAATACTGCCAGCACTTTTATTCACATAGATAACTGTCAAATTGTGTGATTTGTATGCTTTGCTTAAAGCTATTCCTTTTCAATCTTTTTTTACATGTGCCCTTTCTCTTCCATTAGATTTTCACTTCCTGTATCAAAGGAGCAGTCATCTTGTTCTGAACCACTCACACAGTTTTCATATTCCACTCATTCATTCATTGATTCCAGTTTATTCATTCCAGACACTGTATTAATTGCTAGCATGATGAATCAGTCAGAGTTCCTGTCTTCATGGAGTTGACTATTTAGTTGGGGAAGAAAAGGTACAGAAATATGTAACAGAAGCAGTAATAAAGACGTTCACAGAAAATATGGGGAACATTGAAAAGAAATACTCCAGATTATGTGGATGTGGCACTGAGGAACAGGTAGTTTAGGGAAGAGTTTTGGACTTAGGGCTGAACCTCGATAAGAAGTGATCATCAGATAATTAGGAAGAAGGGTTAGAAAATGGTACTGCTGATCATGAAATATGTAGACCCAATCACAAGGAGAAAAATGATAGTTTTTTTTAGCATAAAGTGAAAGAGGAAATGGTGAAAATTGGGGTTGTGGGAGCCCGGAACAGATCATTAAAAGGACTTGTTTGCCGTGCTTAGAAACATGGACTACATTCAGTGGTCAGAGAAAAGGGAAACGGTTGAAGTACTTTAAACCGAGTTGTGATTGACTATGGGGAGGAGAGGATTAAAGGGTAACAAGACATTTGAGAAACAATGAGACCCTGAACCAGGACATATCAACAATAGAGGAGTGGGCAAATTCAAGAACCACTAGTGATACAAAATCAGCATGACCTAGTATTTCCAAAGAGGATGATGAGGGAGAGGATTGATGGTGATACTTAAGTGCTTTAGGATAAGCACTGGACTGCTAACCACAAGGTTGACGGTTCAAACCTACTAGCTGTTCCTCGGAAGTAGAGCAAACTAAGTAGGGTTGCTATGAGTCGAAACCAACTTGACGACAATTAACAACTACAACAACAATTTAGAGAATACAGGAGGAGAAAGAATATAATCTGTTCAGTTTTGTTTTCTTCAGCAAACAGATATTTCAATGTGTGTATAATATATTTGCAGTTATAACTCAATGCTTAACAGAGATGTCTACCAATCTCCTCTTGGAAGCAGAGGTAACTTTCTGCTTTTCTTACAACACCCTAAGTGTCGTTCTTAAGTGCTATTGAGTCAGTTTTGACTAATAGAAACCCTGTATAGGATTTCCTAGGCTTTAACTATACATCCATACTTCTTTTCACCCGCTTAAAAATCCTTGACTTTCTTTTCTATTCATCTCTGTAGCCTCAGCCCAGTGTTTGATATGTAAGCTTGCCCATAAATATAAGCAAGTGAGTTACTGATTATTAGAAAACTTATTATTTGATTATTAGAAAAAGCTTATATTTAACTTATTCTCCTAATTCTTCTGTATTTAAACTCCTAGCACCTTTCACTGGAAGAATCTCAAACAGTGTGGCTTCCTCGGGAGCAGGGGCACCAGCCAACTCAACTGTGGGGCAACCCCAGCCAAGTGACCAGGATACTTTGGTGCAAAGAGCTGAGCACATTCCAGCTGGGAAACGAACACCAATGTGTGCCCACTGTAACCAAGTCATCAGGTAGGTTTATTGTTTTTTAAACCTGAACGTACTTAAAACAAGTGTTGACCTTTCTTATATTCTGAAAGATTTGAACTTTTATTAGTGAAAATATTCTTGCTATGTTTATTATTGTTATTAAGTGCCATTGAGTAAGTTCTGACTCATAGCAACCCTGTATAGGGTTTCCGAGGAGTGGCTGGTGGGTTTGAACAGCTAACTTTATGGTTAGCGGTCTAGTGTTGATCCTGCAATGCCACACCTCATAATAAGGGTGACATATAAATATGTTTGCATTACTTATATGAGGATTCCTTTTATGGCGTTGTAGGATCAGCACTGGACCGCAAACCACAAGGTCAGCATTTCTAAACCACCAAGCTACTCCTTAGATACCTTATACAGGGCTGCTATGAGTTGGAATAGACTCAACGGCACTTAACAACAGAAACAACATATTTATATGAATGAGCACTGGGTAGCATAGTGGATAATATGAGCTGGTCTGTTAACCACAAGGTTAGCAGTTTGAATCTGCCAGTCACTGTGTGGGAGAAAGATGAGGGTTTCTGCTCCCATATTGATTTGGAGTCCTAGTTTGGTGCTGTAAGATAAGCACTAGACCACAAGGTTGGCGATTAAAATTCACCTATACAGGGTTGTAGTGCGTCAGAACCAACTCGACAGCACTTAACAACAACATATTTATATGTCATCCTTATTATTAAAGTAATGTAAATATGAATATTACTGTTAAAATCTATTTAAAACTTGAAAGGACCTTAAAGATCTGTTTTAGAGAAAAGAAGATTGGATTTTCAAATACCTAGTAGACGCTGGACAAGGACAGGACAGCACAGGAGTTCATCGTGCTACTCAGGACAATGCACAGATGTTACCTTTGAATGGTTTATTTCTGGAGTTTTTCATTTAATGTTTTCTAACAGCAAAGTCAGTTTAAACCACAAGGACAGTGGTTCAAACTCACCAGCCACTCCTTGGAAACCCCTGTAAAGGTTGGATCCAACTCAGCGGTACTTAACAACAACAGCAATTGACCACGAGTAAATGAAACTGCAGAATGAAATGAAACTGTGAAACCACAGATAAATGGGCCACTGCTATACATGTATGGCACTGTAGGACAAGCACTGGACTGTTAACAGCAAGGTTAGCAGTTCAAACCCAGAAGCTGCTCTTTGAAAGCCCTATAGCATTGAGTCAGAACCGAGTCCATTGCACTTAACAATCACAATATCACTGTGCTGTGGCTTTGTAGGATAAGCACTGGACTGCTGGCCACAAGGTCAGCAGTTCCATCCCAGCAGCTACTCCATGGGAAAACAATGAGACTTTCTGCTCCCCAAAAGCTTTACAGCCTCAGAAACACTATGAGTCAGAACCCACGTAATGGCACTTTAACAACAACAACTGTACAGGTAGAAGTATAATTGCAGGGATCTCACCTAAAAGCTCTTGTTACCTATGTGTAATGAGTTGCCTTGTTGCTAGTAACAAATGGTTACTCAAGCTCTCTTCTGTATTTTATTTATTCTGTTTTGAAATAACTGAAAAAGTGGCTATTTTAAAGGTGACTAAAGAGTCCTGTATGGCACTGCATGATAATGAGCTGTATGACAAGGTCAGTGTGAGCTACAAGATCGGCGGTTAAAACCCCACCAGCTGCTCCTCAGAAACCCTATACAGAGTCACTATGAGTCGAAACCAACTTGATGGCACTTAGCAACAACAAATGTTAAGAATTTCGGTTTTTTCTTTAGCCTCTTTTACATAATTATTGTTTAGGATGGTATTTTTGGGTAATATCAGAATGGAAATCAAGAAGCTTCAATACTTTACTCAAGTGCCAGGTATACCAGGGTAAGTCAAACAACAGTGCTTACTGAGGTTCCAGGTCATATACGCTTGTACAGCTTCATTCCAAAATATGTTTACATGTCTTTGAGATCAGTGGATGGCTACAGACAAGTTCTCTCAGTAATATACTGGTGGTCGTGTCATTAGGGTGCCTACAAAAACCAGTGGCTTCTGATGGGATCTGCTGGGCAAATTAAATTCAAGACAGAGAAATCAGTTCAGAAGGTTATTTATGGTGACTGTTTTTTGCAAGCGACACAGGACAGTCCTGGCAGCTTATTATGAAGAAGCTTGAAGAAAATTGAAAACTGCATTGTTGAGAAAAAGACCAGAAAAGTTGCAGTGAGAATTTTTTTTTTTTTTCCTATTCCAACAATACTCCTCATTCATAAATGGTTGAAAGGGCTGTCCCACAAGAATTTCATTGGGAAATCTCACCATATCCACCCTACAGCCCTAATCTTGCCCCTTCAGACTTCTTTTTGTTCCCAAACTCAAAGGACCCTTAAGTCTCTGAAGGATGTTTTGACAATGGTATAAATGGAAGAGTGCCGAATTCTTCGGGAAAGTGTTAGAGAGAGGAAAACACTGCCTTCAGAAGTGTACCAACATACATGAAAGATACATCAAGAAATCATAGGGTTCATAGTTTAATAAATGTTTCTATAGTTTTGTAGCAA
Source organism: Chrysochloris asiatica (assembly GCF_000296735.1). Classification (NCBI taxonomy): domain Eukaryota; kingdom Metazoa; phylum Chordata; class Mammalia; order Afrosoricida; family Chrysochloridae; genus Chrysochloris; species Chrysochloris asiatica. Next base: position 2,714,904 of record NW_006408812.1, on the reverse strand, counting down.
TACTTTTGACTTACTCGCATACATATTCCTCTCGTAAAGCTATTAATTAAAGAATAGTGGTGAACATAGAGTAGCCTTTTTATTTTAAACGTGCTCCATGCTCGTAGCGTAGTGGCTACGAATCGGGCTGCAAACCTTAAGGTCAGCGGTTCGAAACTACCAGCCGCTCCGCGGGAGAAAGATGAGGCTTTCTACTCCCGTAAAGATTTACACCCTCGGAAACCCTGTACAGGGTCGCTATGGGTCAGAACCGACTCGACGGCACTTAACAACAACAACAATGCTCATCATTTGTTGTTGTTGTTGTGTTGTCAAGTCAGTTCCGACACATAGTGACCCTGAATAGGGTTTTCGGGAAGCACGGGTGAACTTGAACCATCAACCTTCAGGTTGAAACTATTTTGCAGTCAGATGCATTAACCCACAATAATATTGCAAAAATATTTAAAAATAGAAAGCAAAAACAATTCAGGTGTAATCCTACCTTCCAGAAGAACTGCTTATAGTATTTTGGGTCATACTTTTAAAAACACACAGCCTAAAGACAGCTCTAGTTTCAATAAATGGAATTATATACCCACAATGATTTGTAGCCTGTCATTTTCACTTGTTGTTGTTGTTGTTAAGTACCGTGGAGTCGGTTCCAACTCATAGTGACCCTGCACAGGGTTTCCAAGACTGTAAATCTTTATGGGAGCAGAATGCCTCATCTTTTTCCCGTGGAACCGCTAGTAGTTTCGAACTGCTGACCTTGCGGTTCGCAGCCCGACTCGTAACCACTACGCTACCAGAGGTCCTTGTCATTTTCACGTAATAATTGGTAAATATTGATCCAGTTAGTTTTGTAAGACTATGTAATAAAACATTATAGATATGTGCCATAAGCTATTTATTAAGTATTCTGTTCATGGAACTTGAGGTACTTCCAATTCTTAAATACTACAAGCAATGGTTTAAGGAGCTCTGGTAGTGTAGTGGTTACGAATCGGGCTGCAAGCCTCAATGTCAGCAGTTCGAAACTACCAGCTGTTCCGTGGGAGAAAGATGAGGCATTCTGCTCCCGTAAAGATTTATAGCCTCGGAAAGCCTGTGTAGGGTCACTGTGAGTCGGAACCAACTCTACGGCACATAACCACCACCGCAAGTAATGATTTACAAATCATTCATGTAATTAGGAGAGAGGAATCCTAGAAGTACCATTAAAGGTTTGTAGCCTCATAGAAATATTAAAACTATTATAAAATTAGATACTGTTTTACCTCAATAAAGAAAGCAGTGTTGTCTTTAATTATGGAGTCCTGGTGTGGTGCTGTGGGTTAATGTGCTACACTGCAAAGTCCTTTGAGCTGCAAGGTCGGTGGTTCAAGCTTACCAGCTGCTCCTTGGAAACCCTATACAGGGTTGCTATGGGTCATAACCGACTTGACGGCAATTAACAACAACAACAACATGTAATTCTATTCTGAGGAAAAATTACTAGAAACAGAATTATGTGTCATTGTCCCTAGGATGTACTTGGTTTAGTTTTTTATTTTTATCATCTTTTGTATGTCAAAGAATTGCAATGACTTCTACACCCAACAGATTCATGCATGACTGCATGGACACTCATGGTTCAGACATCTGATATCAATTTGCCTAGTCATTTTCCTAAAAGTACCATTAAAGGTTTACAGTCTCATAGAAATATTAAAACTAGTATAAAATTAGTGAGGTGCTGTTGTAGCTCAATAAAGAAAGCAGTGTTGTTTTTTTAAATTAATACCTGCGTTAAGTTGCTGTAGTTTTAGACTTAAACGTTGTTGTTAAGTGCTGTCGAGACGGTTCCAACTCATAGCACTCTTTATAGGGTTTCCGAGGAGCAGCTGGAGGGTTTGAACAGCCATATGAATAAAATAAAAATCTGATTAGCAACGTTGTTTTCTATCATTTATGATACTTTGGTTGTTTAAGCTTATGTTTAGGTGTAGTATATTCTGGATAAAAAATACCCTTTATGTAGAAAGGAGTCACTGAAGTTATTCAGGTATTGTTTTAATTAAGTAATCATAAATTATATGGGTTAACAAAATGTCATGCCATGTTAATTGCTGAGTCTGTTGTCTGGTTATCAAATTCTGTGATCTACTGATCACTAATAGCATTTCTGAAAAACTTAAGCTCGAGAAAATATATAAGATCAAAATAGAAATTACATTCCTCACCCCAGTCTGCGTTGATTTCAAATGTAATGCTAGCCCGTGATCCAATTTTATTGCATAATCCAATATGAAATAAGTATGCAATATGTTAATAACATGAATGGTCACTACTTATTGTCATTGCTCTGTATAATTCCAGCAGTTGTTATCAGTTAAGCATCAAAGGTTCATTTACTAGGAAAGTTAATAGGAACAGAGATTAGTTCATGTCAAGATCATGTAACAGTAATTATCATAGCACATTTGCTTGGTGCTCAAATGCTAAAGCGACTTGAATAGATTGCGGTTGGTTTAGAGCTCTAATCAAAGCATAATTCTAGTTCTTGGCTTCAGTGTTGGTATTATATACCAAAGCAAGGAGGCGTTAGATTAAGTGACAGTGTCTTGGACACCTGTTTAAAAACAGCATGCTGCAGTTGCAGCCTTGATTCTTTCAACACAGAATGTTAGAGCTGGGCAAATTGAAAATTTAAGATGTATTTTATAAATTATACTGTTTTATACATATTTACTTACTTTCTAAATATTTTATATTTTCAAAAAAGACTAATGTTTTTTTAAAACAAGGGTAAACTAAGATAAGTTTTGTTTTAATTATGTTTTTTAGCAGCATTCATTGTGGTTTTAAAAACCTCAGCAGCCTGAATAACTGAATGTTAGTACTAAGCTGATTATCTCTTTATAAAACATCTTCAGCTTAAAATTACACAGAAATTTTTATTTTTCTATTGTTTAAAATTTTCTGGTTTATTTGAATCTTGACAAGTCTATGGATACTTTACCTAAATTGTATTGTTGTTGTTGTTAAGTGCCATCGAGTCAGTTCCGGCCCATAGCAACCCTGCAGAGGGTTTCCAGGGAGTGACTGGTGAGCTTGAACCACCAACTTTGCAGTTCAAACCGACTTTGTAGTCAAGCGCATTAACCCTCAGCGCGATAGTACTCAGACATTATTTTGACTAGTTTGTTGCCTTATACACATGGGTGTATTGTTGTTGTTTTGTTTCGACTCATAGTGACCCTGTACAGGGTGCTCAAATTCTAAGGAATAGCTGGTTGGTTTAAACCATTGACCTTGCAATTTTCAGTCCAGTGCTTACCCTACACACCACACCAGGACTTCCCTACACATGCACAGGCAGTTACAATTTAAGAAATCCTACTGAAGCTTTGATTAAAATTTCAAAACATTCTCAACCCAATTATTAAAGAAATATAGTTTCTTCAACTCATAGTCATAGATTGTAGTGTTGATGTAATATTCAAAGTATAGAAGATCTGACCAGCACCATTTTCATTTCCCTGATAGAATAGGACTTTATGAAAACTCTAGCTTATGTCTAATAGCATTAAGTCCCACTGACCACTTGTATTACATTTAGTCACAGTTATTCACATTTAGCTTCTTAATATCTTTGTGAGTTAAGAAAATTACGGTATCTGCATTTCTTCGTATATATGGAATGCTTAAAAATAGGGTCATGAGTATTGTTCTCTTTTTCCTTCAGGATTGCACAAGCAGTAACATTGAATTATTGTTTATTTCAGACAGAGAGAGAGAGAATTTTACCATGATTGGTTGGTTTTTTTGCCAAATAGTTTTCAAGTGTTTCTTCTAATGAGAGCCCTCTCAGATGACCTATCCACTTCAATTTCTAGGCATTTCCACAGTAGTGAGTCTTACCTGGAGTCCTGGTGTGGCGCTGTAGGCTAATGCGCTGGACTGCAAAGTCAGTTTGAACCACTAGGTCGGTGGTTCAAGCTCACCAGTTGCTCCTTGGAAACCCTATTCAGGGTTGCTGTGGTTCGGGACCAACTCGACAGTAGTTAACAACAACAAAGTCTTATTTATTTTCCTTTTGGTTAAGATTTTGCCTAAAGACAAAAAGATGTTGACTCTGTTATATCCTGAATTTAAAGAACAAAGATTTAGTCACCTGTTTATGAAAAAAGGGTATATTAAAGCTGTGATATAATTTGCACAATGTGTTGTATTAAGAAATTGGAAAGAACAAATATTCAGCTTCTGTATAATATTATGGTGCCATTAAAATTATGTTTTTTGGATAATAATAGGACTGTTAACCGTGAAGTCAACAGTTGAAACACACCAGCCACTCTTGGAAACCTACACAGGGTGGCTACGGGTCAGAACTGACTCAGTGGCACAACAACAACAAATAATAATATTTAATGTATCCTAAGCATATGCAAAAGATTATGCTAGGAATTTTATCTGCATCATCATTTAGTTTTCATAATAAACATGTGAGAGGGTTACTACTGTTACTTCCGTTTCACATAGATGAGGACATTGACGCAGGGGAAAGTTAAATTTGCCACAAGTCATATAGATAATGAATGACAAAAGTTAAATTTTATTATTTTATTACTACATTGGTTGGTTGATTGGTTGGTTGGTTGGTTGTGTGGCGTCAGGTCAGTTTCCGAGGCTATAAATCTTTATGGGAACAGAAAGCTTCATCTTTCTCCCTCAGAGTGACTTGTAGATTTAAACTGCTGACCTTGCAACCAGCTCAACTCATAACCACACTATTAGGACTCCTTATTACTACATAAGAAAATATAATATTATATGTTGCTATTAAGTTCCAGATTCAAAAAAGAGGTAATATAAAACTCTTAAGTAAATGCATATGATTTCGGTGTATAAAAAAATACATTATCAAGTTATGCTCGACTTCAAAAAGTTTATGAAAAATTCCATTATCTTTTCATTCCATTTTTCCAAGAACTTTTTCAAGCATCCTTGTATATTTTAGCATGATAATAAAAAAAATGGTTGTTGTTAAGTGCCTTCAAATCCATTCCTACTGAAAACAACTCTATATAGGGTTTCCTAGGAGCAGCTAGTGGGTTTGAACCACCGACCTTGCATTAAGCATCCAGGGCTTATCCTACAGTGCCACACCAGGACTCTGAATATTAAAGATAGCAACTCTCTATTGAACATATTTGGTCTCATGCCAAAGACCTCATAGGTTTACTTTATTGGATCCTCAAAAAACAGCAGGGAATTGATACTGTTATGCCTGTTTTATTGCAGTTTAGATTATTTTTCCCTAAGACAAAAGCTGATTAAATGCTAGAGCCAGGAATGGAGCCTCGGTCTGTTTTACTTTAAAATTCATTCATTAAGTATTTATTGAGAGTCCTACTAGGTCCAAGACCCTGTTTTGTCTCTTGATGATACAATAGTAAACAGTACATATAACCACTATGCTTTTTTTTAGTAAACAGACTAAATGAAACTATACCTCCCCTCAAATGCTTTATAATCTCTGGATGATTTGATTTGATTTTCTTCTCTCTGCCATTCTGAGATTTCTAATTTATTACACATGAAAGCATATGCTGAACATATATGCAAGGGAGCTTCAGAAAGTTAATGGAAAAATTCCATTCTCTTTTCATTCCATTTTTCTATGAACATTTTAAGCCCCCTCGTATACACTGTTGTTGTAAATCAGGATGAAATTGTGTAAGAAAATGTGTGCTAATTTAAGAATGTGACAACGTACTTATCTTCATAATGTTTGAGTGTGTACGTAAGAAAGAATGGAGTAGATAGCAGATAGTTTGAACAGTTAAAAGTTCTTATCTAGAATTTACTTTTCTAGTTTCTCCTCTAAATCAGGAATGTATTCATTGTATAAAAACAAGCACTCATTGAACATTTTGTGTGCCACCTCCTTTGGGGACCAGTGGTATAGAAAACAAAGGGATTTGCGAAGCTCACCTTCATCTCCTTCAGGATTTTATTCAAATATCCAAGTGTCCCTGGTCACTCTATTTAAATTTCCCTACTCTCACCCCACATACACATAAAAGGGTGCACACATTCTCCCCAGCTCCCCTGCCTGCTCTGTTTTTCTCTTCAGCACTTAATATCTAACATTTTATTTATCTTATTTATTCTCTCTTTTCCCCACACTACAGTGTTAGTCTCATGACATTTTTTTGTTTACCTTTGTTTCTGCTATATTCCCTGCACCAAAAACAGTGCCTGGCGCTTATCATCATGTTTAGTAGTATTTATTCAACTGATTAATAAACATTTAAACAGTATTTATAGGATGTATGTAAGGGACCCTAGCATCACAGTGGGTTAAGCATTGGACTGCTAACCACAAAGTCAGTGGTTCAAGCCCTCCAGGCACTCTGAGGGAGAAAGATAAACCTGTCTGCTCCTGTGAACAGACTTGTGCAGCCTTTGAAAACCCTCGGGAGCAGTTCTGCTTTCTGTTACCAACAGTGGGTTTGGGTTTGGGTATGATAGTAATGTTGCCCAGTTCAAATTATAATCCATTTACTTCTCTTATTATCGAATCATATTTATGCGGCTTAAATCCAAACCCCATCGTTGTCGTGTTGATTCCAACTCATAGTGACCCTGTATGACCAGGAAGAACAACAACATTAAATTCCCAAGGCTGAAATTTTTACTGAAACAGACTGCCACATTTTTTCCCACAAAACAGCTGATGGGTTTGAATTGCTGACCTTTCAGTTAGCAGTTGAATGCTTAAGCACTGTGCCACCCAGATTCCTTCTTAGGTTGCAAGTATCTAAATTTTGACAACAACCCAAATGAGTTTGGAAGAGAGCCCTGGCCTCCAGGTGAGAAATGCAATTTAGTTCAGTCACTCAACTCTTAAAAGACAGTCACTCTGTATTATAGTATCTTCCACTCTGGTAATGCATGTGTCTTCGTGTATATATTTTTTAAAATTTCTCCAGTTATCTTTTCTATTTTACTCTATTCCTCTGTTGTGCTTTTCTTGGACTCTGCTCATGCTAGGCCATTCCTAACAGTAGACCAAAATATAAGACTAGTTTATACACTTTTTGACAACTTCCAATTTTCCCAGATT
>NW_006408812.1:2702899-2704607 GCF_000296735.1 Chrysochloris asiatica | reverse complement strand
GATCTGCTTTGGAAGAAGTACAACCAGAGTGCTCCTTAGAGGCCAAGATGGCTAGGCTTTGTCTCTCATACTTTGGACACATTGTCCAGAGAGAACAGTCGCTGGAGAAGGATGTCATGCTGGGTAAGATGGAGGGTCAGAGGAAGAGAGGAAGACCCCCCAACAAGATGGATGGGCCAGGTGGCATCATTGACGGCGTCAAGTGTGGCGGCAGTAGTGAGGTTGGACCTTGTTTCGTTCTGCTGTGCATGATGAAATGGAGCTTTTCCAACTTTTCTTTCCACAGATGTAGTCAATTTGATTTCTATGGGGTCGCTATGAGTAGGTTCTGACTTGATGGCACCTGACAACAACAACAACATACACTTTTTACAATTTGTTTCTACATCCATTAAGTAGAATATTAGATCTCACTTTGGCTTTTGAGCACAGACACTATTTTACTGTTATCTTTTGTCTTTTAGTCTTTTATCTACCCAAGTAACTTTTGGTAGAACTAAAAATTTAATCTGTACTAACTCAGCCTTGGAAGATTCCAGCTTGCTAATTGATCAGCCATATGAGCTGATATTTCTTCATCTGTATGATGGAATTCATTTCTGTCGTAGTTATTGTTGAGAACTAAATAACAAAGGGAAGCAAGCAGCGAGTGTATTATTTTGAAACTAAATCCAAGTTAGGTTGTACCTGTTGAAATGTGCCATTTCGTTTACTTGTCTGACTTTTCTTTTGCTCTGAACTCTTCTTTGGCATTCTTCTGTACCTTACCTTCCTTTTTTTATCCTTATTGGCATATGTTTCACAGAAAATAAACAGGGTACAAAGTTTCATGCCATAGCTTTCTTCTCTCAGCCAATCAAGTGCTTTAACTCTCTCTCCTCTCTTCACTTATCCATCAACAAGTATTTAGTAAGGGCTCATAGGGTGCGGAGTACTGTAATAGGTAGCTGCATACTTATTTCCATTTTGCAGTTACCCAAGCCTGTCATTCCAGTTCAGACAAATGGAAACCCAATCCTCCCTGGAACAAGAAGAACTGCTTCAGTGTTAATCCGTTGTTAATGAATTTGTTAAATTAGTCTTTGCAGACACTGAGAAGAGAGTACTTTGTTTTATTTAAGACATTTTATTGTTTAATCTTCACATAGCTTTAAGCATATTGTAGAAAAAGATGCTCTTTCAGCTTAGCTGAGGAGTATCAAGTGAAGGCTAATATTTGCACTGAGCATGCATGTTTAAGGAAGGAGACCTGACAGGGGATCATTTAAAAATAATTCTTTTTAAAGGTCCAGAAGGAATTTCTTTTCTGTCTTAGCGTGCCTTCACAATTCAGATTTGTTAAAGGAACTAATGAAATATTATGAATATATCCTCTTAGTAGAACATATTTATTCACAGTGGGCCTTATTCTGGAAACCAGAACAGTTCTGGGATGATATCAAGAACCTCATACATGAAGAAAACAAAAAGTCATTGAGAAGACAAAGAAGGAAACAGTCAAAATGGATGTCAGAAGAGACTCTGAAACTTGCTCTCCAGCGTAGACATGCTAAAGCAAATGGAAGAACTGAGGAGGTTCAAGAGCTGAACAGAAAATTTCAAAGATCGGCTTGAGAAGATAAAGCCAAATATTACAAGAAAATGTGCAAAGATCTGGAATCAGAAAACCAAAAAGGAAGAACACGCTCAGCATTTCTCAAGCTGGGGG
>NW_006408812.1:2697830-2700370 GCF_000296735.1 Chrysochloris asiatica | reverse complement strand
CTTCTTCACAGCAAGGCTAGGGAGACTGTGTCTAACTTACTTTGGACATGTTATCAGCAAGGACCAATCCCCGGAGAACAATATCATGCTTGTTAAAAAGTAGAAGATCATAAAAAAAAGAGGAAGAGCCTCAAGCAGATGGATTGACAATGTGACTACAACCGTGGCCACTAACTTGGGATGATTGTGAGGATGGTGAAGGACCAGGCAACATTTTGTTCTGTCATATATAGGGTGCCTATAAGTCAGAACCAACTCACTGACACCTACCAAGAATAATTTCTTTTAAGAGTTACCATCATACAGGCTGACGGGCTCACACTGAGACTGCTTATGTTTTGAGTGCCATTGTGTTGGTTTTGACTCATAGTAACGCTGCGTAGGGTTTCCAAGGAGTGGCTGCTGGGTTTGAACTGCAGACTTTGTGACTTAAACCAACCTTTTTTGTGCTTATGCTATACCTCTGCACTAGGACTCCTGAGCACGGTTCACAGGAAACCCAATTTGCTGTGATTCATAGAGCCCAGTTCTCTGTTGATCTTACTTGCTCTCAACACCTTTTAGAGAATCTGGAAAGTTGATTCTGTATTTCTCTATCAACAGTTCTTACATGTCTTTTTGTCTCAGATGAACTTTATTAAATATTTGGAAGCACAGATTAACATGTTCCAGGAATAAAACTCCTCTCTTTATTCCAAGTACATACCAACTACTTATGCTTTAACACAAAGCAGTCGTTAAGGTTAAATTGACTCCTTTTGAAAACTGAGAAGCCAAATAAAGATACCATAGCAGCATCAGAGCCAAATCTAGCCAAAGTCAAAGATGTGCCCTGATTTGGAAAAAAAAACAAAAGCCTCCCCTTAGCAAATAGATTTTAATCTAATGTACAGAACAATGGCAACATAAAACTCAAAGTTCTTCTATACCCTATGTTATGCTCATAGGAAATTTCATCTGGCTTTTTTTCCTTTTTTTTCTTTTTTTTAAGAATAACCAGATATTTTCACTTGGTGGAAAACCTTCAAACACTCAGTCTAATGTTGAACGATGTGACTTCCTGGTTTATCTTTGAAGATTAACTCCTTGCCAAATATATACTGAGCAAATTAAATTAAGGAACTTGTCAAGTAGGACCAATATTTATAAACCAGTTAAGAGTTGATGAACAGCCCACAAGAAATAGTATATTTGGTTGCAGAATAGGCAGTTTGAAGCCTTTTTTTCCTTCCTGGAATTAATTAACAAACACATTTCCTTGTGATAACAAAACTTAAATAGTACAGGTCTTAGTTATCTAGTGTTGCTATAGCAGAAATACCACATGTAAATAGCTTTAACAAACAGAAATTTCTCACAGTTTGGGAGGCTAGAATTCCAAAAGAGAGCAACTCAAAATACAACAGAGTTCTGTAGATTGCATTGTTCTTCGTTAGCATCATAGAAGTGAGGTTTTACAACACATAAGATAATCAGATCAGAGCTGATCACATCAGATCATATCCTGGGTTGATTGCATCATATTAGATCTCATCATGGCAGTGATAACTACAGCTTAACTGTTATACCACTGAGAATCATGGCCCAGCCAAGTTGACGTAAAACCTTAACTGTCAAAGTCCACCCCTTGTCAACTTAGTACCTATATGTATCTCCATAGTATCTAAATGAAGATAAGGATTAATTCATACATGCATCTGTTGTTGTTAAGTACCATGGAGTCGGTTCCAGCTCATAGTGACCCTGCACAGCATTTCTGAGAAGGCTGTAAATCTTTATGGGAGCAGAACACCTCATCTTTCTCTCGCAGAAGTGCTTGCTGGTAGTTTCAAACTGCTGACCTTGAGGTTGGCAGTCTAACTCATAACCACACTACCAGCGCTCCTTATACATGCATCTAGAATGAAGCAAATCACACACATACAACCAAAAACACATTAATCCCATTATTTTATTCCAAACTTCTCCCAAGTTCACATTCCAACCTGGTACAAAATTCCTTTTTATCTGTAAATCTAGAGTACAAGTTAATCTGCATCCAAATATAGTGGTAGAACAGGTGAAAGGTAGACATTTCCATTACAAATGGGAGCAATTGGAGGTAAGGAAGATAATAGGTACCACGCAAGTTAAAACTCTTAACAGGCCAGTTCACATTACATAATGTGAATTATTACAAAAATGCCTCTGTGCCTCTATAGGATAAGCATTGAACTGGGAATCACAAGGTTTAGACTGCAAACCACAAGTGCCTTCAGGCTGAGGCCTATGGTGGAATGGTGTGTTCTGTGAGCATTTATCAGCAACCCTGATAGAGCTTTGTAACATTACTCTGGCACAAAGAGCCTTGCTTGTGGGCACAGCTAAGGAAAAGCTGTCCTGACTGGAAGATCTGTGCCCTGAGCATTTTCTGATCCTGCGTTGTAAACTGTTAACTTCCCTAAGAAACTCCAGAAGTGGGAGTAGGTATCTTGAACCCAGCTGAGTAGAGAGAGCTATGGGAGGGATTGTTGTTGTTATGTGCCATGGAGTCGGTTCCG
>NW_006408812.1:2654673-2697200 GCF_000296735.1 Chrysochloris asiatica | reverse complement strand
GTTAGCAATCCAGTGCTTATCCTACAGTGTCACACCAGGATTCCAAGAAGGAGCTGTTAAAGATATTAAAGCCAAACCAAGAAATGATGGAAATAGAGAAGAAGGAAGACTTGAAAGATGTAGAGCTGGTATAAGTTGGCAACTAAATGAATAAGGTCGGGATAGAGAAGGAACAAAGAGACCCTGAGTCATTCAGGTTTTAGGATTGGACACCTGGGTGAAAGGTAGCCAGCCACATTCCATGAAAACACAGGAGTAGGGAGAATAAATGAGTTTGGTTTAGAGGATACTCAGTTTGAATGTTTTTAGGATAATTAACAGTATAGGAGTTTGTCCTTACTTTGAACTCAATGGGGAAAGACTAATTTCAGTTAATAGAAATCTATAATTTATAGACAATATATGAGTATTTCTTAAGTGGGACTTGTTGTTAACTACTGTCGAGTCGGTTTCAACTCATAGCGACCCTGTATGGGGTATCTTAGGAGCAACAGGTGGATGGATACGTTTTATACCCCACAGAAACATTTTTAATTATTCTGCTTTCCTGACACTTGCTGGTTTGGAACAAACATCAATGTGTTTATTATGAATGAATCATTGCAAGATAGTTAGCAAATGTTGTTGTTGTTTTCAAGTGCCTTAGAGTCAGTTCCGACCCATAGCGACCCTGTGTAGGTTTCTGAGGAGCAGCTGGTAAGCTTGAACTGCCGACCTTGCAGTTCACATGGCTTTGCAGTCTGGCACATTAACCCACAGCGCCACACCAGGACTCCAGCTACCAAATGAGAAAGGTTTATGTTGCTATCAGAGGCTAAAAAATGCTGGGACTTGGTGATACTCATTGTTGTGACTTTCTCTGTTAATAATCTGCCTAAATTCAGTTGTCTTGTGCTTACTAACAGTTACCATGTGGTCTTTTAGTGATGATAATTTATGGTAATGAAATAAAAGACAGAATAACCTTGGTGGTATGTTGTTGTTGTTAAGTGCCTTTGAGTTGATTCCAGCCCATAGTGACCCTGTATAGGGTTTCCAAGGAGCAACTGGTGAGCTTGAACCACCAGCCTTGCAGTTCAAATGACTTTGCAGTCTGATGCATTAGCCCACAGCGCCAGTGGGTTACATACATACTGAGCTGCTAACTGCAAGGTTAGTAATTTGAATCCTCCTTGGAAAAAAGATGAGAATTTCTACTCCCATCAAGATTGACAACCTTGAAAACCTTATACAGGGTCACTATGAGTCAAAACTAACTTGAATGCACACAACAATATACCATTTTGATGTTAAATGCCATCCAGTCAGTTCCAAACCATAGCAACCCAGTATCGGGTTTCTGAGGAGTGGCTGGTAGGTTTGAATCCCTGACCTTGCATTTAGTGATGCTTATCCTACAGCGTCACACCAGGACTCTAACAATATACCAGGGATCAGGAAATTTTACTTCTGGGCTTGGCACAGTGATTTTAATTTGGTTATATCGCTTGAATACACTGTATCTCAGCTTCTCTGTCTGTTAAACTGAGCTCATAATAACTGTCCTGTTCTATCTCAGAGGAATGTTGCATGGACAAATTGGATAAATGGAAGAGTGCCTTGGAGGTATAGCCACTCTATGAATAACTGTTAGTGTGTTGTAGCTACTGAAAAAATCGGTTTCAGAGACTAGAATGGTCAGCATCCATAGACATCATAACTAGATAAGGCTTCATAATGGATTCCTTTCCTGCAAACCAAACACATCTTATTAGTTCATGACTGTGTAGTATTAAATGGGAAAGGTCTCTTTACAAACATTTGTTGCCTTGACACCAGTATACAGTAAAGATTGGTCATGTCTGAATTAAATAAAACCTCCTTCCAAGTAGCTTCAAACAATCCATAATGTCTAGTTTACAGCTTCTGTAGTCAATTTGAGGAGGATGAGAGTTTGATATGTTTAGTAGAATTGAGAAATAAGGGGACTTCAAAAAAATAAGTGGAAAGATTCCATTATATTTTAATTCAAATTTTTCATTGATTTTTTTTGACACCCCCTTATATATGAAACTGTGTTTAGGGAAGATAAATTGACTAGAATATTTTCTTAGGTAATAGTCATCACTGTTTGAAGACTGACTTCACCAAATAGATTTTTCTTTTGTTTATTTTATAGAACTTTCCAGTTCTAATCCTTGACTAAGTGGTATATATATTTCTAGTTGCTTTGGTTTTCTCACAGTCTTTTTGTCACCGTTCACATTCTCATTCTCAATACTGTCATGTAGACAGATTCATTCCTTACAGCTCAATAAAGCATTTGGTAGTAACCATATCCTCTAAAGAAAGAAAAAGAGGTGGGGAAAAAATGACCTTTCTTGAAGGAATTCTTTAGTGTTTGTAAATGTACAACATCCTTGTGTTCAGTCCTTGGGAAGGAGAATTGAGCAAGTACTTAATTGATTAGAAGCTACACAAAAGAGGTCTTATCCAGGCTAACTTTAGAAACTTTTATCCCTGAGCCAAATTTATTTCCTTTTTTCTGACAGGGGACCATTCCTAGTGGCACTGGGGAAATCTTGGCACCCAGAAGAATTTAATTGTGCTCATTGCAAAAATACCATGGCCTACATTGGTTTTGTAGAAGAAAAGGGATCACTCTATTGTGAGCTGTGTTACGAGAAATTCTTTGCTCCTGAATGTGGTCGGTGCCAAAGGAAGATCCTTGGAGTAAGTACTGAAAAGCTTTTTATTTTGAATGAATTTTCAAACAGCGTAACTCTTTGTTATAACACTATTGTATCATCTGTTCTCTTTTTTTTTTTTAATGCTCTTTTCCCTCAAATGCTTTTGTCACAATTTTTGTTATGAAACAAAGCTAAATGAACTCATAGAAGTGTATGACACTCATGGACATAGGATGTCATTGGTTTTATCCTATGTGTGCTGGCTTGTCTGGTGAAAGTCTGGAACTGTAGGGAAAAATCATTCACTGTGGGTGTGCTACTTCAACAGGACCCTGTTTGCTCAGTAATGAAGAGTTCACACAGGACCACACACATCAGACTTCTCACAACTGACGCCTTGACTGCTTTAAATTAAATTCCATAGCGTTTTAATAGCATTTCCCCACTTGTCAGAGTTCAACTGTAGGACACAGATCTCATGAAATATATGAGACTTATAAATGATGTATTTTCCTTGAGTATATATGTATTAAACATATATACATGTTCAAGAATATAGCCTGTTTTATGAGAGTGCACATATGGTAGAAAAATAATTTCAAAACAATACTTTTTTTTTTTTTTTTCAGAAAGACTGTAATTTAGGAATCGCAATAAGTAATTATAAATGAATAGATTTCCTGCTCTGGAATACCCAGTTTGTTGTTGTTAAGTGTCATAAAGTTGGTTCTGACTCATAGTGATCCTGTGTAGGGTTTCCGAGCTAGTAATTATAAAGAAAGGAGCAGTCTCCCCCTATGGGTGTAGGAGCTGGAATTTGATTTTAGAACAGGAATTTGATTTTAGGCCTCATTTAAAAGTTAGAGATGGATTTCAAAACTTTAATAACTCTCAATATAAAAATATATAATGATGAAATTTAGCTCATATTAGTTGAATTAATGTAAATTACTTAGTATTCTTAATTTAAGGATACATCTTTAAGTGTGAAGCATTGGGGATTCCTAAATTATAAAGAAATTGAAATATTTTTATATTATTAATTGGGTAGCGTGGTCATTGCAAGTCGAGCTGTTAACTTCAAAGTCAGCAGTTCAAAACTACCAGCTGTTCCATGGAAGAAAGATGAGGATTTCTGCTCCTGTAAAGATTTACAGCCTCGGGAACCCTGCTGCAGGGTCACTATGAGTTGGAACCGACTCCACGGCACACCACCACCACCATACGTGGAGTGGTTTAGCCTGGACCTCCCCAAAGGATGGTAGATGATTAATTAGTACACAGTGCATGAATACTGCTGCTCTAGTGTGAAAATATGTTCTGTGGATTAATAATAAAATAAGAAAACAAAAGAAAGTAAAAATACATCTTGGAACCAAACAAGATTCCAGGAAATAGAAATCAATTCATTGCTTCAGAGATGGGCCAGAACTTCACTAAGAGGAAAAACTCTGGCTTATGTTTTAGTAGTTTGATGACTTATTAAAGAAGGAATAGTAATGTATCTCAGGGATGGAAACCTTGGAAAATGGGACTTCCAGTTCTTGTCATTGTCCTTCAGTAATGACCTATGGCATTTTCTAATACCAGCCATACACGTCTTATCATTGTGTTTTATTTTGACAGTATTTTACTGTAAATATATTCACTCTAGAAAAATTAGAAAATATGGAAAACATAAGGAATAAAATTTAAATGCCGTTCCCTGGTGGCACAGTGGTTAAGCATTTGACTGCTAACTGAAAGGTTGGTAGCTCAAACCCACAAGTTGCTCCACAGGAGAAAGAGGTGGTAATCTTCTTTAAAGATTACAGGCTTGGAACCCTGTGGGACAATTCTCCTCTGTCCTATAGGGGGCGCTATGAATCTGAACTGACTTCACAGCAAAGGGTGTGTATTTACCTGTCTCAGATAATCACTTGTTAACTTCATAATGAATTTTCTTCCAGTTTGCTCTTTTTATTATTTTTTTAAGTACCGATACTTGATTTGGGAATTTCAGATAAGAGGGTTAGGGAAGTGACACAAGCAAACAAAAGCAGTCACGAAAGGACATGTTATGATGCCAGCTACCACAGTGGGCTACTAGGGCGTATTCCCATGGAGAAACTGGAAAATGGCTGTATCATTCGAAAGCCTCAGGATTTTACTCCCAAGGGACAAAGGAGTTGAAGTTACCCACCATGTTCTCTTGGTCCTCCTGTTGGCTGAGGAATGTCCCCACTACCTCTCCTCATCCCCTGCGATTCTAGCAACAACATTCAGAGTCCGAGAGACAGACTCTGGCAGTCAGAAATTTTCTGAGGCACAGTGAGGCAGTATAACCGACGGGTCATTAGTGGAGTGCCATGAAAGAATCAGGCTTGTTTTGGTGACCGTTGTGTTCTCAGCATCTAACATGGGACTTGGCACATAGTATAAGCTCAGTAAATATGTGCTGACTGTGTGGCATTGTAGGATAAGCATTAGACTTCCAACTGCAAGGTTGGCGGTTCAGACATGCCGGTCACTCTCAGAAACCCGGTACACATTGTAGAAGAATCGATGCATTTGAGTTATGGTGTTGGAGGAGAATATTAAAAGTACCATGGACTGCCAAAAGAACAAACAGATCTGTGTTGAAAAAAGTACAGCCAAAATGCTTCTTAAAAGCTAGGATGGCCAGACTTCATCTCTCATACTTTGGACATAGTATCAGGAGGGACATTCCCTAGAGAAGGATATAAGATGGATTGGCACAGTGGCAGCAGCAGTGGGTTCAAATGTAGCAACAATTGTGAGGTTGGCACAGGGGACTGGGCAATGTTTCATTCTGTTGTACATAGGGTCGCTGTGAGTACTGGTACTGAGTCCATGGCACTTAACGGCAGTGACAAATGGATCAGAATCAACTCAATGGCACAAAACAGGAAATGAACTTTTAAAACTATGTGCGCCTTTCTATGGGCTCACCATGCTCCTGAGAAAAAATCACCCAGAGCCTTCAGTGTGTCAGGCCCTGTACCCGGCCACATAAAAACAGGGCTGTACACAGATGGCGGTGTCAAAAGGGAGGGTCCCAGAGCCTGTGGCTTAGTTACAAAGTGCTGCTTTAACAAAAGTACCACAAATGCGTAACTGTAAAGAACAAAATTTGGTTTTGCTCACAGTTCGGGTAGCTAAAAATAAAATTCAGGCTATGACTATTTGTCAGCTTCTAGTAGCAGAGTGACTTCTTACAATAAGCACTGGACTACATGCTTATCCATGGTTCAAGCCTGCCAGCTACCTCATGGAAGAACGATGAGGTTCAGAATCTCTATACATACAGGCTAGGAGTCAGAATCCACTCTGCAGCAATTAACAACAAAGCTGCTAACAATCCTTACGGTTTCTGGACTTATCTATATCTGTCTTGTATGTCTGTTTTCATATGGTATTTCTGTCATATGTGTCTGTTTCTGTTCTCTTTTTATAACTCAGGTGATTAGATTTTGTACCCACCTACTCTAATGTGACCTAGTTAACAAAATAAATGAAACGCTATTTCCAAACAGGATCACATCTATAGGTACAGAGACCAGGAAGGACTTCAATACAGTCATGCACTGCATAACATACATTTATACATATCTGACTGCACATATGTTGTAGTCCCATGAGGTTATAATAGAGTGCAGAAATCTCCGTTAGAGAGCAGGATGGAGCAAATGCACCAGTTTCCCACTCGCAACACATATATCTTATGTCTCTTGTATACACAACAATTATGCTGCCAGATCTATAAGGGTGTATGTACATGGTGGTGGTGGTGGTGGTTCTGTACCATGGAGTTGGTTCCAACTCATAGTGACCCTGTACAGGGTTTCTAAGGCTGTAAATCTTTACAGGATCAGAAAGCCTGGTCTTTCTTCTGTGGAACCACTGGTAGTTTCAAATTGCTGACTTTGAGGTTAGCAGCCTGACTCATAACCACTACACTACCGGCACTCCTTGTGTAGTACATATGTGACCAATAATTACAATGCTTTGATAGTCATAATAAATGCCTATTACTGACATTTGTATGAACTCTACTGTACTTTCTATCTATGTATACTTCGACTTGTTAGCAACAGCATTCAATCTCCTGTATCATGCCTCTCTTGAATATTATAGTGTTAAGACTCTTGTTTAATTTTCTTTTAAATATTTATATGAACTGCACCATGGCTCCCAAATGCAGCAAAATTGATGCTCGTAATAGAAGCAGCAAGAGACAAAGGAGAAACAGCAATTTGGATGTGAAACAAAAGGTTGTTAAACAACACGAAAGTTGGAAATCTGTGAATGCTAGTGCTTATGATTTAGGCTTATAATGACAATTAGGATGATCATCTAAGACAAAGAAAAAACTCTCCAACTTGCAAAAGTATTAACTCCGCTAAAAGCTACAAAGCTAGTGAAAATTTGAGAGGGACCCATATCAGATGTGGAGAAACTACACATGACTTGGAATGAGTACCAAACACCAAAGCAAATCCCTCTCAGCTTACTGAGTATCACTGCCTTAGCTGTCCAAGATGCTTTAAGTAAAAGCAGGGTCACACTACAATATGTTGTTGTTGTTAAGTGCTATTGAGTCAATTGCGACCCTATGTAGGGTTTCTGAGGAGTGGCTGGTGAGCTTGAACCACTGACCTTGTGGTTCAAACTGACTTAGCAGTCCAGCACATTAACCCTCAGTGCCACACCAGGACTCCAGACTTATGATATGTTGTTGTTGTTGTTAAGTACCGTGGGTCGGTTCCAACTCATAGTGACCCTGCACAGGGTTTCCATGGCTGTAAATCTTTACAGGAGCAGAAAGCCTCATCTTTCTCCCACGAAACAGCTGGTAGTTTTGAACTGTCGACCTTGAGGTTAGCAGCCCAATTCATAACTACTATGTTACCAGAGCTCCTTAGACTATGAAATATATAGTGTTGCATAATGTCCTAGGTATAAAATGCCTTACTTCAGAGAATACATCGGACATTAAATGACTGTACAAGGAGACTTCAAAAAGAGTTGGGGCAAGATGACAGAGTAGCCAGGTGCACTAAGCAGATCCTCTGCAACAAAGACATGGGAGAACAAGTGAAATAGATTCAAATTGTGTTCCTGGAGCACTGAGCTTTAGAACATAGAACAGAGAGGTGGACTGAATTCTGACTGAAAGAGGAAGCTAAACAGGAGCAGTGAGAGAGAAGAAAAACAGGCAGGCTGTCACCTAACATGGCATGGCATGGCCACCTTGAGCATTTGCAAGTGGTTGCCAACACATCGGCCTACAGGCACAGGGCTGGCTGTGAGTGGAGGACAACAGGTGTGTAGTTCTTCCTTGTTCTCTTGCTTTCCTGGTAGCTGGAGCGTGGCCTATACTGCCATTGCCAACACAGTGGCCAGTGGCAACCCCTACATTGCAGCCTCTGCCTGGGGTCCTTCAGGAGGTGCGTGAACCCTCCCGGAACTACACTATCTGAACTGAAATTTGTGTTCAAACTTCATTCTGGTCTCTATCACATCCACCAGGAGCTAGGTGGTGAGTGCATAAGAACACACCAACATACCATAAGTTATCAAATAGAAATTCTATGACACCACAGTTTCTCAAGAAAACAGTTTCAGCTTACACAGCAGAGTGTCTCAAACAATTGACCAAAATATTAAGTCAGAAAACATAAATAGCACTACTAGAAGTAGAACTGCTTGATGTTGTTGTTGTTAAGTGCCATCGAGTCGGTTCCGACCTATAGCGACCCTGTACAGGGTTTCCGAGGGTGTAAATCTTTACGGGAGTAGAAAGCCTCATCTTTCTCCCGCGGAGCGGCTGGTAGTTTCGAACCGCTGACCTTAAGGTTCGCAGCCCAATTCGTAACCACTAAGCTACTAAGGAATTGTAAATATTGTTCTTTGTATCTGGGTACCTACAATGAATTGAGAGAAAGATTGATGATGAAGAATTCAGGAGAATAATGCAAGATCAAACTGACAACGTAAATGAAAAATTGGAAACCATGCAAAAACAGCAGTTAGAGAGCCAGAAGATTAATACTAAGACACCAGAATGATCGACAAAAGCAAGGAAGAATTCAGGAAAATAATACAAGAAGTAACTGACAAAATAACTGGAAAACCATACAGAAACAGAAATTAGAAAGCCAGAAGATTAATATTATGACTTCAGAAATAGATAACACATTGAAAGGGAAAATTAGAATTGAATCAATGGAAGGCCACATCAGTGAGCTTGAAGAAAAATCTCCAATACACATCTTTGAAAGGAATAATCAGAAAAAAAGGATTTAAAAATCCAAAGAAAGTCTTAAATTTGTGTGGAACATTATCAAGAGGAATAACAAGTGTGATTTGAATTCCAGAAGAGGAAAAGACAAAATCAGACAAAACTGTCCAAGAGTTGCTGGAAGAAAACTTTGCTAATACCATGAAAGGTGTGAAGATAGCCTTTCAAGAAGTTAAATGGATTCCAAACAGGATAGATCCCAAAAGAAAATCACCAAGACATATATATAATCAAACTTTTCAGAATCAAAGACAAAGAAAGAGTCCTGAGAACAACTCCGGAAAAGCGAAAAGCTACCTGCACACAATAATAATAAGCTCTGATATCTCAGCAGAAACCATGCCGGCAAGAAGACAGTGGGATGACGTGTATAAAACTGCAAAAAGTAAACTGCCAAGCTAGAATAATATACCCAGCAATAGTGTCCATCAAATATGATGGCAAAATTGGAACATTTTCAGATAAACAGAAAGTAAAAGAATTTTCAAAAAACAAACCGACCTTGCAAAAATTAATGAAGGGAATTATTTGAACAGAGAATCAACAACAGTAGGCAACAGCCTAAAACTAAGATATATTTAAAATAAATCACCTAGAACTCAACCCAGATTTAGAAGTATTGAAAATAAAACAAACCTGTTGTTGTTGTTACATGCTGTAGAGTCAGTTCCAACTCATAGTGCCCCTGTATAGGGTCTCCAAGGAGTGACTGTCGGCCTTGTAGTTCAAACCAATCTTGTGGTCTAGTGCATTATCCCACAGTGCCACACTAGCACTCTGAAACAAACATTGTTGTTGTTGTTATGTGCCGTGGAGTTGGTTCTGACTCATAGTGACCCTGCACAGGATTTCCGAGGCTGTAAATCTGTACAGGAGCAGAAAGCTCATCTTTCTCCCATGGAACAGCTGGTAGTTTCAAACTGCTGTCCCTAAGGTTCGCAGCCCGATTCGTAACCACTATGCTACCAGAAGACTGAAAATAGGGAACCAGATATATCAGTTTGCGACAAAAAAACAAAGTTTAAAAATAGGAATAATATATATAATTCCAGAACTTCCAAATTAAGGAAATGTCAAGTATATTTCAAGAAAAAAATTAAACCTAACTGTAGTCCTAAAACTAAACCAAGCTTTAACTCCTAGTCCTTTTCCACCTCCTACTTCTACCATTAACCCTAATCTTAACCATAACCCTAACACTAAACAAAGTCCTAGGCCTTGCCTAGACTTAGCCATAATCCTAGCCATAACTCCTTACTTCTGCCTACCCACTCCCCCACAAAAAAAGCCATACACAATAAAAGAAAAATGGAACGGAAAGTTAGTGGAATTTTCCCACAAACTTTTTGAAGCCCACAAACTTGTACATATTTTGGGAAGATACAATTCAATCCAGTACAATAAGTAATTTATTTCAAAATTCTAACAATGATTTGCATATATATGTATTATGGAGAGAGTAACTTCCCATGTGTTAAACTATTTTTCAAAAATATGTTTTTTAATGGCTCCAACTCTTTCTTTCAATCCAAAGAAATAATTCCTTGTAAAACTAACTCTCAAATTTACTAATTAGAATGTGGCCCAAGTTTATTATTCTAGATGTAAGAGGGAGCTTCAAAAGTTCATGGGAAAATTCTGTATCTTTAAATACCATTTTCCTCAGATTTTTAATATTTGCTCATATTTAACCATAGGGCCAGTGTTAATTAGGATCTGTGTTTTATGGTTCAAATTGTAGATACTCATTTGAATGCACACCTTGTACAGTCCTCAGATCACAGCTGGTTTCTAAAACCCTAAACATGTGCAAAACTGATTGGATTACACTGATTACATTATTCATTCCTTAATGTGCTTTTTTCCCCCTTTATTGTTTAAATTTCCTTACAACATTTCCAAGATACTACTATGAAGCCTTTATAAATGAATGTTTCCTGACACCCTTTGAAAGAAAGCTGATTATATTCACCACATGTAATATGTTTAACAAAGAAATCATTCCTTAAATACGTTTATTGATGTGTTTGAAAATGCCTGTAGAGTGCATTGATTGAGATGATTTGGGGAATCTAGCCTTTAGTATCTCCTGTGACTTACAGGAAAAACTCAAGTCAAGTCAAAGAAAAAGCATGTGTAAGATCTTTGGGTGAGGTTTACAGGGTCACTATAAGGAGCTCTGGTAGCAGAGTGGTTATGAATCGGGCTGCGAACCGCAAGGTCAGCAGTTCGAAACTACCAGCTGTTCCGCAAGAGGCCACCATGAGTTGAAACTGACTTGACAGCACTTAATAATAACATTAGTGTATTATTTATATATAATATATATACATATATATATATAACAACACCATATATTTATATATATATATATATATATATAGTTGTTGTTATGTGCCGTGGAGTTGGTTCCGACTCATAGCGACTCTGTACAGGGTTTCCGAGGCTATAAATCTTTACGGGAGCAGAAAGCCTCATCTTTCTCCCACTTAACAACTGGTAGTTTCGAATTGCTGACCTTGCGGTTCGCAGCCTGATTCGTAACCACTACACTATAGTATTAGTACAGTTATTAAATTAACATATATGTATTTAGTGTTCTCGTTTTTGACATTCCATTTCCTTTCTATACCAGGAAGTTATCAATGCTCTGAAACAAACGTGGCATGTTTCCTGTTTTGTGTGTGTAGCCTGTGGAAAACCCATTCGTAATAATGTTTTTCACTTGGAGGATGGTGAACCCTACTGTGAGACAGGTAAGACCATGAAGCCATTAGTTTATTAAGTCTTCAAACAGGTAAATGTTAACTCTTATCTAATTTATACATGTTGATATAAAGTTGAAAGTAAATACTAAGTCCAGTGCTTTTCCTAAATGACTTTGGGGCATTTAATGTTACTCTAAATATGTAAAGTTTTTATGTGACTTTGTTGAGATACATATTCTCCCACCTTCATTATAAGATGTGAACTTGTAAACATTACTTTGTTGAAATTTTTTTTTTTCTTGAACCCCCAATAATTTATGAATATCAGGTATACCAGCTTGTGACAGTTACAGCCACCTCTTATTCTTACACTCCTGTGGTAACATTTGAGTAGTTATCAACATGAAAAGTTTCCGATTCTTATATGATATGATTCTGTTGTTTAAGGCAACTGCCTTGAAAATAAATTTTAAATCCTTTTTTTATTGTTAACTGAATGGGTGGGTAGTTCTGGCTTGGATATTCCCTTGGTAAAATTATTTTTAATAATCTAGGCTCTAAGGACCGATCTACATTTGTCTTATTATCTGAACACTTCCTTTTCCTTCTCACAGGGTGTAATCAAACTTTCATAACACTTACTAATGTTTCCCTTACTTACATATTACTGTTGTACATATTTTCACACACACACACACACACACACACATTTCCCTTGCCATGATTCCACTCACTGCCACTATATTCCCATGACTGAGTTTTATTGCTGTTTTTCTTGAAGTTCAAGATGTGGTGTTTGAAGAAGGGAACGCTCTAGGGTTGTCAAATTAAAGGAGCAGTCAGTTTGTAATTTGAGGCTAAATCAGCTTCACTCCACTCTTCTATGCCCATTTTAGTATTCCATTTTTCACCATCCTTTTGGCTCATTAAGACTGTCCACTAGCGTTTCTGAGACCTGCTAGTAAAGTGCCAATGGACCATTTTGAAACTGGTTGGCTGCAGGCTACTTACCCTGGTTCAACCAGAATATGTCATCTTTTGAAGTTCCATTTAATTTTTCTGAAGAAGGAATTGTTTTGTTTGTTTTTAGAAGCTTTGCAAGACTGATTAACTGTCTGATAATCCCTGTCTAGCCAAAACACGTGTAAAACTCTCCAGGTTTAACGACATATTTAATGTATTCCTTAAAGTATTTTTTTAAGACTACAAAGAATTGCTTAAAGGGAAAGTATTAAGTTTTGATCAATTTGGCCTAGTCTTAGTTTTGTTTTGTTTTTCTTTAACCTACCAAACCTATTCTTAACCCCGTCTTCCCCATCATAATGAATGGCCTTGCTAGTCACTTAAAAAAAAAAACCTATTTGTAATCTGGGATTCTGCTTTTTCTTTTGTTCTCCCCATATTCAACCCCATTCATAAACTCTAGCAGTTCCATATATTGAATTTTTTCATTTCTCCCCATTTAAATTACCAACACTAAATCTAACTCATTCTTACCCTTTGCCTGGATGTTGTAATAGCTGACTCAATGATAACTCTCCTTCCTTAACCTCAAATAGCAGTTACACTTGTGAATCAGGTTGTGCTTAAAACCCTTTCAGGGCTTCCACCTACACCTAAAATAAAAAACGATACCGTACTCCGTACTGCTGCTGTTCTGCCAGCCTCATCTCTAACCGTCTCTCTGCTATTCTGCTGTTTTCTGCTTCAGGACTTCTGTGCCTGTTCCTTCTAACTGCAGTATTCTTCTTTGGTGGTTCTTTCTTACTCTTCATTAAAGTCTTATAACAGCTCTGAGAGGGCTTCAACATGTTCATGAAAAAATGGAATTAAAAGACAATGGAAGTTTACCACGAGTATTTTGAAGCCCCTTCGTATTACACTCCTCTATAATAATACAATAATACTCTTATACTCCCCCTTACAAACATCATTGTTATATATAACTTCATTATTTTCTTACCTTCATGGTACTGACCATGACAGGAAATAATTATCAGTTATTTTTAAAAATGCAATGAGTTGTAAAATCCTGTTTCCATTGAGAATATAAGCCCCAAGAGGAAAAATCCACATGTCCTCTTCATTACTTTAAAATGATGCCTAGAGCAATACCTGGAATTTAGTGTAGGGCTCTGTAGATTTGTACTGAGTGAATGGTACTGAGGAACTCAAATATTGAAGATTGATGAGAAACGTGAATCAGGTTGCAAATAATGGCATATTTTCTTCTCCAACGCAGGTTAAATAAAAAATGCCATGAGTCAACGGTAGTGAGAGTATCTGCATAAAAGAAAATAAAATTCTGATAAATTTGAATTTAGTAATAACAGAGAAGAAACATCTTGTTGAAACTGCTTTCTTAAGAAACTCCCATTAAGTGTCTTTTAACTGTAGACTATATAAAGTTCTGTCTAAGGATTTTCACTATGAAATGCAAAAACTGAAAATACAGCAAAAAGAAATTGTGGCTAATAGTGTGATACAGTCCAAATAGAAACTCAGTCATTACATTTATTCATAAGTTTCCTATAATTTTTCTTTCTCTTTTTTTCCCAGTCAGATATATTATGAAGTTTGCCAATATCATATATTAATTCTCAATTTATGGTAACTATTCTTACTGTTTTTAGTCATTGGAAATCTCTTTTTTATTAACAGTCTAGTAATAATTTATCAGAGAACAGTGGTGTTTTTCATATACGAAGCAAAGTAAAAAAAATTTGCTACCAAGATCCCAGTGTATATACCAAATAATTAAGCATCCTTAAGCATATCTCCATCATCTGTGGATAGCTACAGAGAAATTCACTCAGTCATACATTTGTCTTACTCTCATTGAGGTGCCTTCAAAAAAATAGGAATGCAAAAAACAAAAAAGCATTGCACAAAGGTCACCTAGCTCTAAGAGCTATATTTATATCCGTTTTTTTTTAAGCAGGATCAAAACTAATGAAGACCATTTTATGGAACAAATAGTAACTGAGGATGAGTCTTAGATTTACCAATAGGATCAAATAGCAAAGTCCCCTCAAAACAATGACTTCCAAAGTGATCTGTTGGGCTACTTACATTCAAGACACAGAGGTCAGCTCAGAAGGTTATGGTGACTTTTTTGAACTTCCAAAGTGGTGATCTTGGTAGATTTTCTTGAAGGACAGGATGACCACAGGAACTTATTGGGAAGAAATTTTAAGAAAATTGAAAACTGCATTGGTGAGAAAAAAAAGCCAGAAAAACTTCAGTGAGGAATGTTTTCCATCACAGCATAGCACCTGCTCATTCTTCCAGGGTAGTAAAGGCCGTCTTGTGAAACTTTCATTGGGAAACCTTATCCCATCTACCCTACAGCTCTTATCTAGCCCGGTTAGACTTCTTTTTCTTTCCCAAATTCAAAGAACCTTTCAGAGGAACATAATTTGAGTCCGTCAAGCATGTGCAAACTGGTGTAAATCAAAAAATGCAAAATTGTTAAAGAAAACACAACTTTCAGAAGTGTATAGACCTATAGGGAGGAGGATGTGTCAAGAAATAATACCCTCCCATTTTGATATTTTTGTTTAATAAAGGTTTCTGTGATTTTGTAGCAATTTTTTTTACTTATTGTCATGTTTGGATATTTTAGTACTGGGAGAAAAGTAAGAATGTTACATGGAAATTTTTAATTTAAAATGTTAAGTCATGTAAATATCTTGAAACATATTTCTCAAGGTGTAGGATAAGCACTTGACTACAAGGTCAATGGTTCAAACTCACCAGCTGCTCCTCAGAAACCCTGTACAGGGTTGCTATGAGTCAGAACTGAACTGACGTTACTTAGCAACAACATAGCATTGCCATTTACTTAAAATTTTTAATTATTAGCATTTTTGTTTTCATCAATTTTAAACACTAATAGAATGCTTACATATAGAAATAAACATGGCTTTGCAGTATATCAAGATGTTTTACATGTTAATCTCATTTAATCCAGGTTTTGTGGCTGTTTTCTAGAACTGTCATCCTAAAGTATATTTTCATATGAAATTAAACACACAAAAGTAAAGCTATGTTGTTGTTGTTAAGTGCCATTGAGTTGGTTCCCATGGAACAGCTGATAGTTTTGAACTGCTGACCTTGAGCTTAGCAGCCTGATTCGTAACCCCTACGCTCTCAGAGCTCCTTATGTATATGTTTTTGTTGCTGTTGTTAAGTGCCATCAAGTCAGTTCTAAATCATAGTGACTCTGTGTGTATGTAGATTTTGGAGTCCTGGTGTGGTGCTGCAGGATGAGCACTGGACTGCTAACCACAAGCCTGGCAGTTCAAACCAACCAGCAGCTCCTTAGAAACCCTATATAGGGTCACGATGAGTCAGAACCAACTCAATGGTATTTAGTAGCAACAGCAATGAATAGAAATTGTCTTTAAAACAGACTGTTCTTTTGTATTCTTAATGGTAAACTGGAAAAAAAAAATGGTAAACTGATAAAAAGATCTTAAATTACTCAGATATACACCAATTTAGGAGTTCAAAACAAAGAAGACGTATTCCTTATGTTTAAATTATTCATGTTCACGTGTTTGTTAAGTGGATTTGAGTGAATGAATGAACAGATGGGAGTCTTTTTCATGTTTAAGTTATGTTTCTCCTTGCCTCCCCACCCCATACAGATTACTACGCTCTCTTTGGTACCATATGCCATGGATGTGAATTTCCCATTGAAGCTGGAGACATGTTCCTGGAAGCACTGGGCTATACCTGGCATGACACATGCTTTGTATGCTCAGTAAGTGACCTCTATCTTCTAACTGTTGTTTGTTGTTAAATGCCATTTACTCATAGCAACCCTGTATAGGGTTTCCAAGGCTTGTAAATCTCGGCAGGGGCAGAAAGCTTCATTTTTCTCTCATGGAGCAACTGGTTGACTTATTAAAGGAACATTTCTATCATTCAATTCTCCAAACCTCAAAAATATTTTTTATAGTGATTTTGAATTTTTTTTCATTTTTTGGCCAAATACCTTCTGAAATTATTAGCATACAATAAGAAGCTTATGCCTTTAGAGGAAATGCTGTTATCAATGCATTTTTTGTCCGTAAAGAAAGATATATATTCCTTAAAACAGTAATATCCCTTTACTTTTATAAGCTCTTTTAAAATGTTAGGACTGTTTTAAGAAACATTAGGTATTTCTTAAAGTAGAAATAAACAATTATAGAAATCTGTTGTTGATTTAACTCTAAAAGTAAACTGTATGTTGATCCCTTCCTTTCTTGGTGACCAAATACATATTTTACTACCTGTTTATTTAAAGGCTCAAAGAGAAAGGGATATTCATGGTCCTTGGCAATGTTGTTGTGAAGTGCCATCGAGTCAGTTTGGACTCATAACAACCCTGTATAAGGTTTCTGAGGAGCAGCTGGTGAGTTTGAACTGCTGGCCTTGTGTGCGATTCAAACCGACCTTTCAGTCCAGTGCATTATTATGCAGCACCGCACATAGACCATGAATATAATTTTCTCTTTGAGCCTGTAGTAAATAGTAGTAAAATATTTACCTATTCATTTGATGAGGCGCCCTGGTAGTGTAGTGGTTAAGTGTTTAGCTGCTAACCTACAGGTCAGCAGTTCAAACCCACCAGCTGCTCCACGGGAGAACAATATGGCAGTCTGCCTTTATAGAGAATTTGTTGTTGTTAGGTGCCATCGAGTCGGTACCGACTCATAGCGACCCTGTGCACAGCAGAACGAAACACTGCCTGATCCTGGGCCACCCTCACTGTTGTTGCCACACTTGAGCCCATTGATGCTGCTATTTGGTAAATCTATTTCGTTGAGGGTCTTCCTCTTTTTCTCAGATCCTCCACCTTGTTGTTGTTGTCAGGTGGCGTTGAGTTGGCACCGACTCATAGCCACCTTATGCGCAGCAGAACGAAACAATGTCCAATCCTGGGCCAACCTCACTACTGTTGCCACACTTGAGTCCATCCATGCTGCCACCTGGCCAACCCATCTCGTTGGGGGTCTTCCTCTTTTTCTCTGACCTTACACATTACCAAACATGATAGCCTTCTCCAGTGACTGGTCCCTCCTGACAATATGTCCAAAGTATGAGAAACGAAGTTTGGTCATCTTGGCCTCTAAGGATCACTCTGGTTGCACTTCTTCCAAAACAGATCTATTGGTTCTTTTGGCAGCCCATGGCACTTTTAGTATTCTCCTCCAACACCATAACTCAAAGGCATCAATTCTTCTATGGTCTTCCTTATTCACTGTCCAGCTTTCACATGCATATGAGGTTATTGAAAATACCATGGCTTAGTCCTCAAGCTGACATCTTTGCTCTTCAACACTTTAAAAAGGTCTTATGCAGCAGACTTGCCTAATGCAATACGTTGTTTGATTTCTTGACTGCTGCTTCCATGAGTGTTGATAGTTGATCCAAGAAGAATGAAGTCCTTGACCACTTCAATCTTTTCTCCATTGATAAGAATGTTGTTTATTGGTCCAGTGGTGAGGATTTTTGTTTTCTTTACATTGAGATGTAATCCATACCGAAGGCTGTGTTCTTTGATCTTCATCAGTAAATGTTTTAAGTCCTCTTCACTTTCAGTAAGCAAGGTTGTATCATCTGCATATTGCAGGTTGTTAATGAGTCTTCCTCCACACCTGTTGCCACGTTTTTCTTCACATAACCCAGCTTCTCGGATTACTTGTTCAGCATACAGGTTGAATAAGTATGGTGAAAGAATACAACCTTGTCACACACCTTTCTTAATTTTAAAACATTCAGTGTTCCCATGTTCTGTTAGAAAAACTGCCTCTTGGTCCATGTACAGATTCCTCATGAGCACAATTAAGTGTTCCAGAATACTCATACTTCACAATGTTGTCCATAGCTTGTCATGATCCACACAATCAAAAGCCTTTGCATAGTCAATAAAGCATAGGTAAACATCTTTCTGATATTCTGCTTTCAGCCAAGATCCATCGGACATCAGCAATGATATCCCTCATTCCACGGCCTCTTCTGAATCCGGCTTGAACCTTTGGAAGTTCTCTGTCAATGTATGCTTGCAGCCGTTTCTGTATTACCTTTACTCTCATGAGATATCAAAGAGATTGTCTGATGATTTCTGCATTCTGTTTAGTCACCTCTGTTTGGAATTGGCACAAATATGGATCTCTTCCAATCAGTCAGCCAGATAGTTGTCTTCCAAATTTCTTGGCAGAGATGAGTTAGTGCCTCATGTGCTGCTTTACTTTCTTGAAAGATTTCAATTTTTATTCCATCAATTCCTGGTGACTTGTTTGTTGCCAATTCCTTCAATGCACCTTGTACTTCCTCCTGCAGTATCATTGGCTCTTGATCGTATGGCATCTCTTGAAACGGTTGAACATTAACCATTTCCTTTGGTACAGTGACTGTATTCCTTCCATCTTCTCTTGATGCTGCCTTGGAAACCTATGGAGCAGTTTCTGCTCTGTCCTCTAGGGGCACTATGACTCAGAATCAACTTGATGACAATGGGCTTGGGATTTTCAGCTTGTTTTATTTAACCTTTATTAATACTTTTGGCTTTTTTTTTTAATGCTAAAGATAGAGTTCGACATTAAAGTTAAGAGCTCTGGTAACGTAGTGGTTACAAGTTGGGCTGCCAACTTGTCAACTTGTCAGCAGTTCTACCAGTGGTTACACGGGAGAAAGATGAGGCGTTCTGCTCCCATATAGATTTACAGCCTCGGAAGCCCTGTGCAGTGTCACTGTGAGTTGAAACTGACTTCATGGTACTTAACAACAACAACATTCTTTAATTATTTTCATTTAGAAAACACCCAGTAAAGGTGTTTTGTTCAGATGTGTGAATTTTTTCTATTAGATTTAATATAACTGGCAATTCTCAATGTTAATTGAACTCAAATAATTTTTCCAAATATTATTTATCCTTATGTAACCCTGTCTTATTTACCTCATCCATCCTTCCTTGTTGTTGTTAGCTGCTGTTGAGTGCGTTCCACCTCATAGCAACCCTGTGCACAACAGAACAAAACACTGCTCAGTCCTGCACCATCCTCACAGTTATTGTTACACTTGACCCCATTCCTTCCACCACTGTGCCAGTCCATCTCATTAGGGCTCATCCCCTTTTTCACCTACCATCCTTTAGATTTCATAAAACCTATTGGAACAAACAAACAATCACTTTGAGGTGATTTTCTTTCTCCTGTTCTCTGTTAGAGCTGTTTATTAGCATGATAATTAACAAAAGGAGTACGAAAGACAAGAAGACATGACCGTAGATAGTTAACTATGTAATCCCTAGCAGCCAAATGTTGGCCAGTGCTTTCACTAGAAGACGCAAAGAAATCCATTTAAAAATACCAGTTATCCCATGCCTGTGTATTTGTTGTTGTTGTTAAGTGCCGTCGAGTCAGATCTGACCCATAGTGACCCTGTATAGGGTTTCCAGGGAGCAGCTGGTGAGCTTGAACCGCCAACCTTGAAGTTCAGACAGCTTCGGAGTTTGGCACATTAACCCACAGCACCACACCAGGGAATTTGAGGCAGGCTAAAGGTTGGGCTTCAGAAAGTTTGGCAAAACAATTGAGTTGAGTTTTTATTTTGAATGTCTTGGTTTTCTACAACAGGAAGCTAATTTAAAGTACTGATGAGAATTTGAAGGAAAAAAGCATATGTAATGTGACCTCTTTATGTATTAATTTTTTCACTAGCTTAACTGTTTTCCTTCCAATAAAGAAAAATAATTATTTATGATTTAATCAAATTAGAATTATTGTTGGTATTGTTAAATGCCGTCGAGTCGGTTCCGACCCATAGTGACCCTGAACAGGGTTTCTGAGGCTGTAAATCTTTACGGGAGCAGAAAGCCTCATCTTTCTCCCGCGGAGCAGCTGCTAGTTTCAAACTGCTGACCTTGCGGTTCACAGCCCGATTTGTAACCACTATGCTACCAGAGCTCTAATTAGAATAGCTTCCAGGAAAAAAGGCATTCTTTATTACTTCTGGATGATTTCATGACACGTCCTAGTCATGAAATGTGAGGGGCTCTAACACAAGCCAGCTAACGTGCTTTATCGTAATATTCAATGGGGGACAAAGTCATGTTTCCCTTCTTAGGCAGGCCTACTTGATAAAATAATGAAGTTCTCTTAAGCAATGCTTCTTTTTCAGGTGTGTTGTGAAAGTTTGGAAGGTCAGACCTTTTTCTCCAAGAAGGACAAGCCGCTTTGTAAGAAACATGCTCATTCTGTGAATTTTTAAAAGTCAACGGCTCAGGAGAAGAGAAGAATTTGATAAGAAAGAAGAGAATGAAAATTACCAATTAATTTTCAGATGTAATATTTACATGGAGTTTTGAAAAATAATAGTGGCCCTTAAGGGATAAGTTCCAGCTTTAAAAACCAAGTCTATGAGGACATATTTGGCTTCATAAAGTAAAGAGACAGTTTGGCATTTATTATTACTTTTTTCCCCGTATTTTCTGCCCATAAAATAGCTTTTATAAAAACCAATTTCCTGGTTGACTATTAAATTCCTCTTAGAATAAATTAGTGAAGAATTAAATTTTAGAATAAAACTTCAACCTCTATGCAGAAATAATTAGGCTTTCTTTCCCGGTTAGATAGTATTTGAGTAAATCTGTAAAAGGCAATGAAAATGCCTTATACTTGTTCAATAAGAGAATCGTTGTATTAAAAATGAAGCGAATTCATGTTTTATCTTTAAAACACTAAGTAGGAGTTTAAACAGAACTCTATCAATTAGTAAGTGTCAATTTTTTAAAAGTTCTGTGTACTTTTTTCCCCTTGGAGATGATCTTTCCAATCGGAGAGTCCAGTGAGACTTTTAATGATTTTTTTTTTTTTTTCTTAAATCAAAATGCCATGCTTAGAAGCGATGTTTTATTTTTCTTCCATTACCCCTCAAAAGTTACCATTTTGCTGTTGTTAGGTACCATATGGTTTATAAATCTCAAAGTCTTGATTTTTATTTGACTATGAATATTTTTATTCAGTGTGTATAATTCATCACCTATATTATTCAGACTTATTTTTTCCTCTTCCCTTCTGCTGAGGAAAGGAGCCAATTAAATAACTTTGAGCTCTGAAATTTAATTTTCTCTCTCTTTGAAGAGAAAAGGTAGAAAAAAAGTGTGGTTGGATAGTTATAGTAAATCATAGGGTTGTACCATGAAAAGAAAAATGTCCCCCTTTTGGATGGTACAGCAATTCGATCCGTTTAAAAGACCAATGAAGGTTGGAGAGCTCTCTTTGCGGAATAATCTTTTTTATTATTATTATTCTTGAATTCTACATTAGAAGAAAAATACCCAGAAGATTGACTTGAACCTATAATAACATCTAGACTTTCTTTTTTGTTGCTATTATTTTGTAGTTCTCAGTAATAAGTAACTACTTCCAATCACAAAGTTTGGAAAGCTTTTATTCACTGAGGTTTGGTAGTATAGAAAGGGAACATGATTGATTATTCAAATTGGCCTATTATTTGTTTTCCTGATTTGGGGGAATTATTATGTAGATAACACATGAGGACAGAAAAATCATGGCTCTTGTTGATATTTGCCAGGTGAGGAACCAAATTATGGCATTTGATCATTTTTTTCTTTGTTTCTAGAGTGAATAAAAACTCCTGATTCTCACTAAATTATAATTTAAATCTGTTTGTGGTAATGTGCTTTTAAAGTTAAGACAGAACCCAAAGTCCTTCCTGCCCCGTCATTCACTAAGGACTTCAGACTTCACTTCCATTGTGTGCATGTTTGTTATAGAGGGAGGAGGTTTTAGGCGACAATATTTGTTTAACCTCCCTAAGAACTTTCAAGGCATTTGTCCTGAAAGCTGTTAATTTATGGTCTAGCGGCTTTATATCCTACCCAGATAATAATTAACTGGGGACAAAAGAATGGAAAGGGGGACACAGAATGGCAAACTAAATGCCCCACCAATAGCAGCCCAAAACTTACCCTACATCTTGTAGGGAGTCTGGAAGTTTCTATTGAGATAACATGCTAGCACTCACTGTGTGCTAGTTCTCATTGCTACTGAAACCACCCATAGAAGACATGTTGATGTGTACTGACACATATCTTAATGTCAGCCTTCGGCTTCATACAATAGAAACCAAGTTGGTGGTTGTGTTTTTGTGTAGTCTAGATGGTTTTGTTTAATTTTGCCTTAACAGATTTTATACCAAGATAGTATTTGATAAGTCAATGGAACGTGGGTATTTTTTTTTTTCAAAGAATTTTATTTGGTGGGAATTTCTTATAAAGTTATCTTACATTAATGATTTTGTTTTTATTAGACTTTTCTTTCTACATATTATTCATGGAGCGTATTTCTCTAAATTTTATTCCTAAAAGGGTAATGATGCTTCCTAATTTATCATTTTGTCTTAGTGCTTTGCCTCCTCCTCTTTGTGGCAAAGTTTTATATTTGCTCTTACGACAGTTAATCCTCTGAAATAAACATTGAACATATCACAGAAGAATCCGTATTTTACAGCAAGAAATGCCATATTTAATACACCAACGATAATTGTTTAATAACTGGCAGAGCACTTTAATCTTCTGGCGAGCTCCCTGAATATTTATTTTTCTGAATATAAATATTCCATGTCAGTAGCATTTTTATTAGTACTTCTTCACTGTAGAACGTTTGCTTTTTGTCTTTCTTGATGTATATTTTGGATGCTATACATGACATAGCGTAGTACATATTAAAATCATAGTCTATCATTCTAAAAATTCTATTTGGATTTCACAATTTCAGAATTTTAGTGATAAAGATTTATATTTCTCTTGGATTTAACATTGCCCGCTGAAGTGGTTGTTGGTCGTTATGTGCCCCCGATTTGGTTCCGACTCGTAGTGACCCTGTATAGCGTTTCTGAGGCTGTAAGTCTTTATGGTAACAGAAAGCCTCATCTTTCTCCTGAAGTGCTGCTGGGAGATTCAAACTGCTGACCTTGCAGTTAGAAGCCCAATGCATAACCCCACTACACCATTACAGCTCCTTGCCGGCTGAAGTAGCAACCTAAAGTTTCCCTTTGCTTATGTTTTATGGTAACATACATGTTCTGTGAATTCGGGTTACATTTAGAATCTAAGACTAAAACCTAATCATTTGGGATGGTCACAATATTAAACAAGTGGTTGATGGTGGTGATGGTTATGTGCTGTGGAGTTGGAACCGACTGGGTTTCCGAGGCTGTAAATCTTTACGGGAGCAGAAAGCTTCATCTTTCTCCCGCAGAGTAGCTGGTAGTTTCGAACTGCTGACCTTGAGGTTCGCAGCCCGATTCGTAACCACTATGCTACCAGAGCTCCTTGTAGTTGTTGTTAATTGCCATCAAGTGGGTTCCAGCTCATAATGACTTAGTTTAGGGTGTCTTAGGAGCAGCTGGTGGATTTGAACTGCCAAGTTAAATTTTCAAAATATTAATGCAGTGTTTTTTAAAATTAACTATAACAAAAATGTATTCATAGTACTATTTTAAGAGAACTATATTAGGACCACTAAGTATATAGGAAAGAATTCTTCCTTTTCCCTGCTCAAATGTACATTTAGTGTTTTATTAACCTTTTTGTGGCATTTGCAATGTAGTCATTCCTACTTAAGGAAGAAACTTTTCAGACATAGGAGAAAATGTAATGAATTGTTTTATACAAATTTAATCAACTCAATGTATTCCCCTCCCAGTTGCCCCCAAATGTTTAAACGTATTACATTTGGATTCTCAATGTATCAGTTGCCTAATCTGTTAACCTCTAACTTCTGTTTAAATTTCTTTAAATTGGTTTGTATCTGTGCTGTTTTGCTTTTGGATACATTTTCTAATTAAGAATCACAAGAAAAATATAGTCAGTAAAGTAATACTTTAATGTGCACATAATAAATAAATGATTGCAGTGATGTAGACAAGGTCTCCTGGTTTTTCTTTGTGGGTGGTACTTGTGTCCGTTGAATGTCACCATGAGAAAGCCATGTTACATGTTCACAGGCGAGGATGAGATGTAATCGTTTTCAGTAGAATCACTCCTTTATGATATTTGCCTATCAATATGTCCCCAAAATAAAACATTTGAAACTTTTGTCACATTTTTTTCTACTTTTATCCATTTTTTTTTTTTTATGTCCTAGCCATAGAATATACACAATGTTTGGGAACATGGAAGTAACATTTAAAAAAAAAATATTGTTCAGTTTATTTATTGGAATAATCTGCCATATCAAGCATTGCATTATAGCATATATTCAAACAACATCATCTACATTTTGCATTAACCAAGGGCAAGTTACTTCATGCTTAACTGATTTCAGTCTCATTAGCTAGCTATTCCATAACTAGTTAGATTTACCTCTTCCTCATTTGTTTATTGGTTTGAGTAAGATTTTTGTCCAACTGTATAAAGTTTAGAGGAATGTTTCTGTTGCAGGCTGTATATTAGGAATAAAAGACAAACTCAAGTCTCTTTGCTCACAGTATATTAAACTCCAGAAGCCAAAATTTTAAGGGCATCAAGTCTGCATCTGACATTTTAATAGCTGCTGTTTGGTTTCTATCAATCACGTCATTGCACATTAAAATGCACCGACAAAATAAGAGATCTGTCATTCCTTCGTTAAGAAACAGTAATCCAGTACAAGATTTATAGGCTTAGGACTCAACAGTGTGTGTTTACAATAAATCCCCATTCAGGGCTCCAACCAGAACCAGCCTCCCTGTTGCTCAGTGTTTTCTGGTCAAAATGTTCCCAAACAAAGATTATCAAAGGTTTTCTTACAGAATTGCATATAACTTCCTCTTTGCTTAATTTAAGTTGGCGGTTTCCCTTTTTGGTTCCTCTCAGACAAGATCTTGGTTATATCAGAAGCACATAGGTACCGATGTATTATTAGCAGGCCTGGTGTTAATTAGGGAGAATTACCAGAAATAGTTTGCTTTGTGGAAATTTATTACAGAATCACACTTGACTGATGGCAGAATAGGAGCTGAGGAGCGAGAGCAGCTCCCGCTCATAACCACTAATTAATAGGGTGTCAAAATTCCACAGAGAAGGTTCCATCCCAAGTGTGGGACCCTCACAAAGAAAATAGTTCCTTTGCAGTACTTAAAATTTAAAAGAGGAAAAGGGCTAGGACATATGGCTACCTAACAGTAATTTCAGACTGACAAAAGTTTTATGTTGTACATATGAATGCAAGTATTTAACTCAGCAAACACCAAACCCAAACATCTGTGAAAGGATCCCTTTCTCTTCCAAAAGCCAAAATGGGCCTGTTGTATTTATCACACAAAGGAGATAGGCATTAATGTGGCAAGTAACTGATTTACACAACTCTGCCTTTTATGAAGAGAAGAATGAACCATTGGTCTTCTATTATTGAACTATTACTCTTTATTCAATGATTTAGAAGTTACCTGAGTAGGAGGCAAGAATAAGAGAGGTGTGTTTTCTCCACCTTGAACAGGAGCTGGAGAAAATAAAGTACGGTTAGTGATTGGCACTAATAGCAGAGCACTGGTAAACCCTATTAAATGAAAGTTTGCCAAGAAGGTAATTTTCTTTCCTGTTGTTGTAACTGCATACAATTACACACAATAAAGCTTGGCGTTGTTGCTTATTGTGGAAGAATAAACATTTCCATGTCAGAAAGCCACTGATCACTGACCTCAGAGGAAAAAAAAAAAACAATTGTGAACTCACAGTGTAATTTTTCAATTTCTTTGCAGACAAATATAATTGCCAAGGAAAACTTCTGTGCCAGACCCAGGCATTGAGCGTCCTGGTCTTTTATACATCCCTGTTTCAAACTACAGAGTTCCTGTTTTCTCATTGGATTCACAAATTATTTTCACATCTTTATGTTCTAAATTGTCACCTTTACTCTCTAGTTTAAATGTACCTGGGTTTGTTTGTTTTTCTTTCTTTCTTCTTTGTTTTGCTTTGTAAAGCATACACAGCCAGCTCTGTATGCTTTTTTAACTTGCTCAGAAACACTGTTGGGTTTTTTGTTGAAGATATTTTAGTAGACTTTAATATCTTACAGCTTCAGAAACCCTACACACGATCGCTATGAGTCACAACCAATTCGAAGACACACAACCACCAAATATGATCTTCATATTTGTTTTGATTGATTGTTGTGTTTTGATAAGTGCCCGTCGAGTCAATTCTGACTATAGTGAACCTGTACATGGTTTCTGAGGAGCAGCTGATGGGTTTGAACCACCGACCTTGTGGTTCCCCATCCAGTGCTGATCCTATAGCGTCACACCAGGAGTCCTTCCTAGGTAAGTAGGAAGGTAAATTAATTAGCCTACCAATATTCATTTATGCAAGCATAAATGTCTTAGGTTAGATGATCCTTTATTAATGTTACCTGACACCAGAAGCTTTCTCCATCTTAAAAATCCTGACA
The DNA here is from genome assembly GCF_000296735.1 of Chrysochloris asiatica. Classification (NCBI taxonomy): domain Eukaryota; kingdom Metazoa; phylum Chordata; class Mammalia; order Afrosoricida; family Chrysochloridae; genus Chrysochloris; species Chrysochloris asiatica. The sequence goes on along the minus strand of NW_006408812.1, from coordinate 2,670,070 downwards.
ACTTCAAGCCCCCTTCAATGAAATGGATAGTACAACAATCTATGGAGCTTCTTAAGTATGAATGTGGAAATAAGAGTTAAATTAATTCAGGTTTTATCAACTGAAACCATTCATCTTGCTCTGTTAAATCCTTACATTACTGTTGTTAAGTGCTTTGAGTCATAACAACCCTGTAAAAGGTTTCCAAAACTTTTAAATCTTCAAGGAAGCAGAAAGCCTCATCTTTCTCTTGCAGAGCAGCTGGTGGACCCAAACTGTGGACCTTGGGGCTCACAGTCCAGTGCTTACCGTATGGAGTCACTATGCTCCCCATTAAAGCATTACACTACTGCCTTTCCAAGAGGTAGCATATGACCAAGAGCCAAAGATACTGAAGGAGGAAGTCCAAGGTACATTGAAGAAATTGTCAAAGAACAAGGCACCAGGAATTGATGGAATAAACATTGAAATCTTTCAAGAAAGTGAGGCGGCACAAGAGGCACTCACTCATCTCTGCCAAGAAATTTGGAAGACAACTATCTGGCCAACTGATTAGAAGAAATCCATATTTGTGCCAATTCCAAAGAGAGGTGATGCAACGGAATGCAGAAATAATCGGGCAATCTCTTTGATATCCCATGTGTGTAAAGTTCTGCTAAAGGTAATACAGTAATGGCTGCAAGCATACATTGACAGAGAACTTCCAGAGGTTCAAGCCGGATTCAGAAGAGGCCGTGGAATGAGGGCACCACCCCCTTCCTTTCAGTCTGGCATTTGAACTGCATTGAAGTCCACATTCTCATATGCTCTATGAGGCCCTCTGACCCATTGCAAGGGTGGGGTGGGCACCTTGAGCCCTTGCAGTCAGCCTCATCCTGGCCTGAATCACATGCCTGGCTCTGCTCCCAGAAAATGGAAGCCTCATTCCCAGCAGGCAGGGCCAGGGAGCACCCCCTTATCCCAGGCTGTGGCTCAGGGCTCCACATACCTGGAGGCTCCACAGCCTCATGTCCCAGCAAGCACTGACTCATGTATGTGGGCATGCCTTGCCTTACCAGGACCTGGCCCTCTGCCTGTATTCTCAGGTAGCCCCATGCTTCAGTTTCTTCTTTCATGTTAGGGGCTCCCTACAGCCTCCCTAGGGCTCCCATAGCCCTCCTGGACCAGTCCTTTCTGGCACCTTCAGAGGGGAAGATGTGTGAATAAAGGCTGTGTGGAGCTTGAAAAAAGAAAACGATGTCTGATGGGTCTTGGCTGAAAGCAGAGAATATCAGAAAGATGTTTACCTGTGTTTTATTGATTATGCAAAGGCTTTCCATTCTGTGGATCATGACAAGCTCTGAACAACATTGTGAAGTATGAGTATTCCAGAACACTTAATTGTGCTCATGAGGTTTTGTACCTGGACCAAGAGTCAGTTGTTTGAACAGAACATGGGGACACTGAATGTTTAAAATTTAAAAAGGTGTGCGACAAGGTGGTATTATTTCACCATACTTATTTAACCTATAGGCTGAGAAAATAATCCAAGAAGCTGGGTTCTATGAAGAAAAATGTGGCATCAGAATCGGGGGGAAGACTTATTAACAACCTGCAATATGCAGATGATACAACCTTGCTTGCTGAAAGTGAAGAGGACTTAAAATATTTACTGATGTAGACCAAAGACCACAGCCTTAAGTGTGGATTGCATCTCAATATAAAGAAAACAAACTCCTCACCAGTGGACCAATAAACAACATTGTTATCAACAGAGAAAAGATTGAAGTTGTCAAGGACTTCGTTCTTCTTGGATCAACAATCAACACTCATGGAAACAGCAGTCAAAAAAAATCCAATGACGTATTGCATTAGGCAAATCTGCTGCACAAGACCTTTTTAAAGTGTTGAAGAGCAAAGATGTCAGCTTGAGGACTAAGGTGCACCTGACCCAAGCCATGGTATTTTCAATAACCTCATATGCATGTGAAAGCTGGACAGTGAATAAGAAAGACCATAGAAGAATTGATGCTTTTGAGTTATGGTGTTGGAGGAGAATATTGAAAGTGCCATGGGCTGCCAAAAGAACCAATAGATCCGTTTTGGAGAAGTGCAGCCAGAGTGCTCCTTGAAGGCCAAGATGGCCAAACTTCGTCTCTCATACTTCGGACATATTGTCAGGAAGGACAAGTCGCTGGAGAAAGATATCAAGTTTGGTAAGGTGGCGGGTCAGAGAAAATGAGGAAGACCCCCAATGAGATAGATTGGCCAAGTGGCAGCATCGCTGGACTCAAATGTGGCAACATTAGTGAGTTTAGCCCAGGATCGGGCAGTGTTTCATTCTGCTATGCATAAGGTTGCTATGGGTCAGTACTTACTCGATGGCACCTAACAACTACAAAATAACTGTATGTGCCTGGTACAATTTAACCAGTAAATTTTAAAAGAAGTTTAGATCTTGAAGTCTAAAAGGAACAGATCTGAGGACTGTCTGTATTAGGAAACCTTGTGTGGTTTGACTCAATTTTCTAGGATTTAGGGAAATCCTGATGTGGTGCTGTAGGATAAGCACTGGACCACAAGATCAGTTTGGATCACAGGGTCAATGGTTCAAACTCAACAGTCACTCCTTGGAAACCCTATACAGGGTAGCTATAAGTCAAACCGACAACAGCATTTAACAACAATCTTTATGGGGGAGTCCTGCTGTGACACTGGAGGGCTAACAGCAAGGTTAGTAGTTCAAACCCCCCAGTCACTCCTCAGAAACCCTATACAGGGTCATTATGAGACAGAACCAACTCAATGGCATTTAACAACAACAGTCTTTGTGAGAGCGGGTCATCAGGTCTTTTATACCACTGAGTGGTTGGTGGGCGAACCATCAACCTTTGGGTTAGCCATTGTGCCACCAGGGATCTTTAGATAAATTGGATTTAGGCAAAATGTTTAATTGCTCCTGGGATATCAGTTTGGTCCAATTAAGAGTAACTGAACATGTAAAAATTCTACAGGGAGCCTAGGACTGAGAGAAATTACCTAAGGAAAGCCAAAATTAGAAGAAGGAATCCCATCTTCAAAGCTGGGTTGATGTGCTTGCGTTCTAAATGGAAGAAAAATATGTTGGGTTCCTGAACTGAGAGCTCGTCCTCAATTGCTAAGAATGAACCAGCACTGTGGGATGCAAGCAAGCCAATGCTGATGACATTGTACAAAAGACATTGCGGTGTTGCTGAAGGCACAAGACCTGGAACCTAGTCATCAGGCCAGGTCAGCAATGTGAAGTCACTGAGGCAATACTCTGGACACACAATGGGACAGAGCTCCATTGAATGTCCTTTTACACATGAGAAAGAACTTAAGAAAGCTCATAGAAAAATGGAATGAAAAGATAATGGAATTTTTCCACAAATTGTTTTGAAACCCCTTTTTACATTGTTGGTGGACCATGCAGGAGGAAGATAAGAATGGAAAAGATAGTAACTGAAGCCAGAAAGAGAAGTCACTTTGTCCTGCAATATCCCCTTGTACACTCCAGTGACAAATCTAGTGAAAAGTCCCTAAGAGAACAATACAAGGAAAAGTACCTAAGAGTACAATACATTATGATAGGTCTAGTACTGAAGGGTGAATTTGGAGCTGAAAGTCAGTAAATTATTCATTAATACTTCTGGGTACAAAATAAAACTTTAGATTCTCAACTAAATTGAAACCTCTACTACTTAGAACATCACTGCATATTCTTGATTAGCTGGAAAGTCAACAATAAATTTCCTCCCCTATTGTCACAATCCTCTGAGAATGAATTTATGAACTTTCAATATGAAAAGTAAAATAACATTTCACTGATTGTGGTTCTCAAACTCTTATCTTCTAAACCCTGATATCTAAATTGAATAATTCTGAATATTCAAGAAATTTAGTTGAATGTATACTAAATCCTGGTGTGGCGCTGCAGGTTAATGCATTGGACTGCAAGGTCCATTTGAACCTCAAGATTGGTGGTTCAAACTCACCAGCCACTCCCCGGAAACCCTATACAGGGTCACTATGGGTCGGAACCGACTTGATAGCACTTAACAACAACAACAACATTCTAAGATACATAGTCCTGGTGTGACACTGTAAGATAAACACTGGACCACAAAATTAGTTTGAATCACAAGGTCGGCAGTTCAAACTCACCAGCCTCTCCTTGGAAATCCTATACAGAGTTGCTAAGAGTCAGTACCGACTCGATGGCACATAACAGCAACATTCTAAGATATAATCAAAGGCAACAAAATAGGAATTGAAGGGTAATTCCTCAACATAATTAAGAGCATATATACAAAAACAACAGCCTTCATTACTCTCAATGGAGAGAAACTGAAAGCCTTCCCTCTGTGAACAGAAACCAGACAAGGATGCCCTTTGTCTCCACTCCTATTCAATATTGTGTTGGAAGTCTCAAGATAGGGAAATTAAAGGCATCCAAATTGGCAAAGAGGAAGTAAAACTCTCTCTCTTTGCAGACAATATGATCCTATACATAGAAAACCCCAAAGACTCAGTTAAAAAAACTACTAGACCTCATTGGAAGATTTAGCAAAGTGGCAGGATATAAGATCAACATACAAAAATCAGTTGGATTCTTCTATACCAAAAATGACAACATTGAAAGATATAATCAAAGGGTTTTTTTTGTTTGTTTTGTAAGCTCATTTTTATTATACTTTAATGCTTTTATAATAAAAAAGATTTTTAATTGCTGGTTTGTGTTCTATTGGATTTCAATTTACTAAAAGCATGTCTATGTAAATATAAATCATTCATATTCATTTATTATCAGTCATAGAAATAAAGGAGATCAACATTTTTTCTTCACATAAAACTAAACTATGAAATCAAGTCAGAGGATCTATAATGATAGCTTAAGTTTGTTGTATGTCTTTGTAATATGCGGTGTATTTATATATATTATCTCATCTTTTATATACTACATTACACTAGTACACAATGTTGTTAAGTGCCATCGAGTTGGTTCCCACCCACAGAGATCCTGTATAGGGTTTCTAAGGAGCAATTGGTGGGTTTGAACCACTGACCTTGTGGTTAGCAATCCAGTGCTTATCCTATAGAGCCGTATCAGGACCCCGAGTACACACTAACATTCTAATAATTGAAGGAACTCTAGAAGTCAAGTGTTTTTCATCCATATTTTGGAGATGACAAAACTACAACTCAGAGAAATGATATTCAAGAAATACAGTTATTAACTGGCAAATCTGAGTCAATTTTTTTAATAGACTACAGATGAGTCCTGGTGTGGCACTGTAAGATAAGCACTAGACCGCAAGGTCAGTTTGAACTGCAAGGTCAACAGTTCAAACCCACCAGCCGGTCATCGGAAACATTACGCTATGTGTCAGAACTGACTCGACGGCACTTAACAACAGAGGAGTCCTGTTCGCATGACACTGTAGGATAAGCACTGACAGAAAGGTCAATGGTTCAAAACCACCAGCTATTCTTCGAAAATCTGTGAGTTGCTGTGATTAAGAACCAAAATGATGGCACTTAACAATAACAGCAACACAGAGGCTATCTATTGCCATATCTACATAGTCTTAGAGTCCCTACTTTTACTAAGGAACAATTCCCACACACTTTGTGAGTCCAGGGCAGTTTTAGAGCTGAGTTAGTTTTGACAGACTATGTAAACTATGAAAGATGCCTGCCTCACAGATGTCAAGATTTGGGAGGTTTGCAATTGGACCATCTGTTCTGCAAGGGTGTTTGGGACGTGATCGACCTCTCTGCAATGTGCCATGTGTTGTTCTTTTTGTTTTCACTCCATCTTACAATCTGTACACATGAGGAATATAAAACAAAGAACTGCAGGAATAATGCCAGTAAGCTGGTTTGAAGCATATGTAACACCAAAAGTGATACCAAACAAATGGGAAGACTGTAGGAAATACAAATAAAATTACTTCCACACACAGAGGTTAATAATACCTATTTATAAGATGTTTGAGAACAGAGTGGTTGACAGCCAGTTCTTGTTACCTTTGTAGTGTATTGGATCCGGTTCCAGGCTGTGAGTCTGCAGAGGGTGGGGAGGGAAAAGGTGAGGCCTCAGTGGGCGTGGAGAGATACTGTATATATGTCCAATTATAGTACAAGGTTGCATAAAATTCTTGTTTTTACTCAATTGAAAGAAAATCTCTCTGCTATTTGGTAATTGCAGGCCTCACTACTAAGTCTGCTGAAGCATAGCTGGAAAAATCCAGCTGCCCTCACATCTGTTTTGCATGACCTTTCAATCATCAGCAAATACTTCTGCCACCAGGAATGGAAGTCTGGGTAGGATATGGCTATGTGACTTTGTAAGCGTTCACTATGGAAAACATATTGAAACAAAATTCACGCATGCCATGTACCATGCCCAGAAATTATAGACTTGTCTGGATGGTGTTAAAGATTTGACCTATCTAGAGTCCTCACACCTGCTGCTTACATTCAAGTTGTTAATCCTTAGTTCAGAAAATGAGACACATGAAGCAATATGTAAATGGACGGCTATAGCTTCAATCTTAAGTGTTTAGGTTCTTAAACCAGCTTGGACTAAATCATGTTGATGAAATAGAGTGTCTTTTAGATTTCTAACAATTACTTTATTTTACAGGCAGTTCCTGGGTTAGAAACGTAAGACTATGGACAATTTCTACTTGCCTATTGTTACTGTAGTTAAGTGTCATGGAGCTGGTTTCGACTCATAGTAACCCTGTATAGGGTTTCCAAGGAGTGACAGGTAAATTTGAACCACTGACGTTGCAGTCCAGTACATTATCCTGCAGAACCACACCCGCACTGCCTACTAGTGCTATGTAAATTTGTCCTTGCTTTGAAATGGTTGGACTAGCTCTTATTTGCAAGAAGTTCATTATCACAATCACTTTCATTTGCTGCATGTGCAACTTATAATTCAATGAAAAGGCTCTAAGTCTTTTCTTGCATGAAAATCAGACTAAGAACCTTATGCACCTGGTCTGACTTACCTACAAAGTCTTAACGATTCAGTTAGAAATGGCTCTCATTCATAACCAGGAGACATCCTGTATTTCAAAACACTTTTGAAGCTTGATTTTAAATTTCTTTGACATCTATGACTTGGTTGCATCCCAGGTTTTAACAGAGATGTTCTGAAATTGTTTGGCTACCCAAAATAAAAAGAAATGAAAAAGAGGGTGGGGGAAAACAGTTTTTGAAAGGATTATAAACAAATCTATTTTCACACTCCTAGAATGGGGAGCCAGTGGAATCTGTTCAAGAACTACAGTAAAGTTTATCTCAGACCTCCTTAAGCTGTTGTCAAAGTAGATGATTCACAAATAACAAATGAAGATAGCAATTGTATGTAAAGGTATGAATGAAGTGCTAAAGGGAGAAGAACTTGTTCAGGAGGAAAATGAACAAACAAAAAAACCCATTGCCCTTGAATCAATGCCAACTCATAGAAAACCTACAGAACAGTAGAACAGCCTTAGAGGGTTTCTAAACCTGTAATATTTACATAGTGGTTACGAATCGGGCTGCGAACCTTAAGGTCAGCAGTTCGAAACTACCAGCCGCTCCGCAGGAGAAAGATGAGGCTTTCTACTCCCGTAAAGATTTACACCCTCGGAAACCCTGTACAGGGTCGCTATGGGTAGGAACCGACTCAACGGCACTTAACAACAACAACAATATTTACAGAAGCCAACTGATAACATCTTTCTTTCTCAGAGCAGCTGGTGGGTTCAACCCCTGACTTCTTGGGTAGCATCCAAGCACTTAAGCACTATGCAACCAGGACCCCTTTAGGAGGAATATGGGCTCTGGCTTTGATAGTTCTATGTGACCATGATTCTTGATCACACCCAGATTGAACAGATATATTGAGATGCTCAGTCTGGTTCATAGTCTTCCAAATCAATACTACTATTTTTCTAAAAAATAGTTATTTAATGTTTATTTGTTGTTGTTGTCAGGTGCCAACTAATGTTTATTTACTTGTTGTTAAGTGCTGTGGGGTGGGTTCTGACTCAGAAACCCTGTATAGGTTTTCTAAGGCTGTAAATCTATGCAGGAGCAGAAAGCTTATCTTTCTCATGCAGAGCGGCTGCTGGTTTCAGACCTCTGACCTTGTTTCCGTCTTTGGAAACCCTTTGAAGGATCACTATGAGTCTGAACCAGTGCCACGATGGCCGCACTTAACAACAGCAACAACATCATGTCTGGAAGGAGCTCTGGTGGCTCTGGATTGGGTGTTAGGTTACTAACTGTAAAGTTTTTAGTTCAAACCCACCAGCTGCTCTGTAAATGAATGATAAATCTGTCTGCTTCCATCATATTTACAGTCTTAGAACCCTTACATAGGATTGCTATGAGTTGGTAACCACTCTATGGCAGTGGGTATGGAGTCTAGATTCAGAGGTTCAGGCCTAGAATTCTAACAACTGATGCACATGTGGGGAAATGATCTGTTCTGGGAACTTGGCAAGTTTCTTGCATCATTTTTCTTTCCACTATCCTATGGCTCCCAGAGCAGATTTAACAGATCCTGTGTGGGTTTTTGCCTGAACTGGGTCACTAAATGCCAGCATTGAGGGTAAAGCTCTGCAAATGATTTGAAACTTAATTCAATGTTAAGTGGTAGATTTTAAAAATCATTATTCTAGATTAACCAGTTGCCGTAGGTAGAATCCACTCCAATTCATGACACCTCTATTAGATGTCAGAGTAGTACTGTGCCCCATAGAGATTTTAGTGGCTGATTTTTCAGAAGTACACTGTCAAAACTTTCTGCCAACACACCTCTGGGTAGACTTGAGACTCCAACCTTTTGCTTACCAGTTATTAACTGCACCACTCAGAGGCTCCCGTTCCATATGGTTGTTGTTGTTAATTTCTGTAGAGTCGGTTCCAAATCAGTTATTGTTGTTAATTGTTGTAGAGGCAGTTTCAGCTAATAGTGACCCTGTATAGACTTACGGCACATAACAACAACAACAATAGACTTTGCAAAGCTGTGAATCTTTGTGGGAGCTTGGACGGCTGATCTTGTGGTTCACAGTCCCTACAGAGCCAACACGCTCCCATTCCAGATAAGAAATGGTCATTTTCCTCAACCTTTAATTATAGACTTCATTCTGTAGGATGGTAAACTGTAGAAGAATGAGAACTGAGCCAATAGTAATGGTTTTGAGTCTTTGGTCTGGTTGGTCACTGTGACCCTGGAAAAGGTACTTTCCCAATCTTAACATTTCTCTATAAAAATTAACTACATCTGTGGTTTCCACACTTCATTTATTATAGTAGAGTGATTTTTGAATTCACCTTCTTCAGAACCCAACAAATAAAATAGGCAAGAGGTAAAATTAGGTACTTTAATTTCTTAAATTATCAGTCAGAGATACTTTCAGTTGGCAAAACCACTTCAGGAAGTCTGGATTCCTCAGCTTCTCATGTTTTAATAATCACTTAGCTGAAAGACATCCTCAATTTCTTCTGGTCCAACATTTAGCCCACTTATGGGACTGTGGTTCTGCTCTATTTGATAAGCATCCATTCAACATCCTCCTGCCCCCAATACCTAATGACTTGGACTACTCCAAAGAATAGCTCTTGTGGAGACAAATCATAACCCATTTCTTCAGTGCTTCCCCCCTTAAAACTAACAAGCAAAAAAATTTTTTTTTCCTTTTCAAGTTATTGAAAACTACTTCTTTCTGGGAGGGGGAGGTAAGAGGAAGGTTGTCTGCAACCACAAGAGGAGGCCTGGGAGTTGCTTTGTTTTCTTAGCTGCACTGTGCAAATGAACTGAAGGTTTAACACTTAGGTGCTGTTTGAAGATATTATACAACTGAGCCCAGAGTTGGGAGTCCAGGAACGCCATTACCAACAATGCCCAAGGCCCCTGCTGTACAGCTGTTCTGAGAGCTGCAAAGCTAAAATTTGTTGCCATGGCTTAGACCAAAACAAACCCATGTCTGTTCTGGTATGTAGATTATGTTCTCTGAGGACAGCCTTGCTCCCTTGTTTCACGTCCATCTATGGGACATCCAGTTTTCAATCATTCGCCCACCATCTCCCAGTCTAAAGCTGCAGTTTGTTATGTGATATAGTGTCCTGTCAATTAACAGCAGACATTGAATATTGGAATGGGTCTGTTCCTCCTGCTTTCCCCAACTACACTGCAGCCTCTGTCCTCAGGGACCTTGCTGTGGGACCACCTTGCAGGCGTTAATACTTTTCCCACTAAACCCAGTTGGACGGAGGCCAACATGAATGCTGTACTCAACAGAGTAATGTAGATTCCAGGACATGTTTGGTTCCTTTTGAGGCAGTTGAGCACAGCAGTCCCTCTCTTCCTTCAGCTGTAGTCCTTCTCAGTCAAGTTTCAATTTCCCAGGCCCACCCTTCCCCCAGGCTCTAGGAGATGGCTTTCCTTTCAGTATTTGCTACAACAATGGTATCTGGGTTTGTTTTGAAGTTCCCTCAGTCTCAGAAGCAACCTTAAGGACTCAAAGGCCTCCTAAGAAACAGCAACATGACATTACTTCTCTCCCCATGCATCATATTGGGGTGGTTGATGTTAAGTGTCATCAAGTCTGTTCAGACTAATAAAACCCTGAAAAGGGTTTCTGAGGAGCAGTTGGTGAGCTTGAAGCATTGACTTGCAGTTCAAGTGGCTTTGCAATCTGGAGCATTAACCCACAGCACCACAAAGAGCTAAAATATAGATTCCTACATCAGTACGAAGTATAACCATCAAGTGAAAATTGTAAAAATACTTTCAGGAAAAAAGGGCCGATAATTTCAAGCAAAAAGGGCAGAAACACACACACACACACACAAACAATTTCCATGAATTAATAACCAGAGTACTATTGAATTATTTTCCTGGTAGCTAAAATGCATGGGTTATATGCTATGGATAGTAAGTTTTTTTAAAATATACAAATAAGCATTACTCCTAGTTCTGGATTCTTGAAGGAATATATTGTTTGGATCCTTATGCAAGAAAGTTTGGGTAACAAATCTTTGGGGTCCATGTTTTCGAAATATGAATGGGCTGTTCCTCGGAAACCCTATACAGGGTCGCTATGGGTCGGAACCGACTCGACGGCACTTAACAACAACAACAGGAAAGATCAGCATTTACGTAATGTTATGTCTTATGTAACTTGGTGGTGCAGTGTTTAAAGCATTTTCCTGCTAACTAAAAGATCAATGCTTGGAACTCACCAGCTGATACTTGGGAGGAAAATATAACAGTCACTTCCATAAAGATGAAAGTTTTGGAAACTCTACAGGGGCTGTTACAATCTAATCTATAGAGTCACTATGAGAGAATCACCTCCACAGAACTTGAGTTTGATGTCTTATATGAGCTCTTTCTAAGTGCAAAATATTAATGCTTTCCCAAAAACATTTCTGCAAGGAATTGAAGAATATGACCCATGTATGTTGGGTACATTCTTCCACATGTTCATTTATAAGCAAATTCATTTATAAAATACATATGTATTAAGCACAAAGATTTCACCAGGGAATTTAACAGTAAATAAAGTACAGGTCAATACCAACCTAAAGTTTATATATTCCAATCAGAAGAGGCACAGTAAACCTATTAGTAACAATATATATCGTGTCAGATGACAAATGGGACACAATCAAGAAAACTGGAGACAGGAAGTGTGAGTGGGTGAACCAGACATGGAGGAAGTACAGAAGGGGGCAATATGGATATTTGGGGGAAGATTGTTCCAGGCAAAGGAAAAAGCTTAGCAAGTTCTAAGAAGAGCAAAGAGCCAGAGCTGTTGGAGCCAATGGAAAAGGGAGTGAGGTGTGAGAGGAGGAGATCAGGAGATTGGGGAAGAGAAGAGTCTCATATTTTTTGGCTTGTAAGCTAATCATAGTTAACAAGTAAGGAGTCCTTTAGGCTGATATATATTATTCTTTCTCTCTCTCTGTCTGTTCCTCTCCCTCTCCCTATTTTCCTCTTTCCCAACTTCAGAGGCAGTAGGTCTTTGGCAACCTGAAGACCACATTCCAATGTCTGAATGAATGAAGGTCTGAGTGTGTCTGAAACATTACTAACCACCTTTGACTTTTACTGTGATTTGCTCACAGGGCAGGGCTTCCTGAACACTCTATTTTTGACTTGTAAGAAAAATTATGTAGCTCACATCTTGATGAAATTTCACAAGTCTGGACTCCTCTTATTTCCGTAATACAAAATTTAGTAATCTCCAATTTTTCTTTTCTTATTTCTTGATGTTTCTAGGCCTGGAAGGAGCTCATTCTCACAAGCTTGGCCACACTCTAAGAGGGGCATTTGGCAAGTCCTTGCTCAAATCACCTCTTAGGCTTTTAGGCTTCCCATTAAATAATTCTTTCTTGTTTTTTAAAGAATAATACTTTGTTGTGTTTTTGGTGAAAGTTTATACAGCAAGTTAGGTTCCTGTTTGACAATTTCCATACAAATGGCTTGGTGACATTAGTTACACTTTTTGGAATGTGTCATTAACATTATCTTAAATTGTGTTTTCTTTAAGTGGTTGCTCCATTGCCAGGGTTCTAGTTTCCCTGACCTCTTATTTCTCACATTTTTAGAGTAATTGTTGACCTTTTAGTCTCATGTATTATGGCTTTTTTAGTAGAGCACTGTTCTTATGGGTAATATCCTTAATTGTGTGTACGATTCTGCTATTTTATGAGGCACCTAGAACACAGATCAAGAGGCAGTTGTTACAATTGAATAAGCAGACACTGAAGGGTTTACAATCATGAAAGGTTTGTGACAGGGTTGTATTCTATCACCGTACTTATTCAATCTGTATACTGAGCAAATAATTCCAAAAGCCGGGTTATATGAAGAAGAACGTGGCGTCAGGCTTGGAGGAAGATTCATTAACAACCTGGAATATGCAGATGATACAACCTTGCTTGCTGAAACTACTTAAAGAGGACTTAAAATACTTACTGGTGAAGGTCAAAGACCACAGCCTTCAGTATGGATTGCATCTCTATGTAAAGAAAGCAAAAATCCTTACAACTGGACTAATAAATAACATCATACTAAATAAAGAAAAGATTGAAGTTGGTATTTTGCTTGAATCCACAATCAATACTCATGCAAGCACCATTTAAGAAATCAAATGCATTAGGGAAATCTGCTGCACAAGAGCTCCTTAAAGTGTTCAAGAACAAGAACAAAGGACTGAGGTACGTCTGCCCCTAGCCATGGAATTTTCAATAGCCTCATATGATGTGAAATTGGACAATGAATAAGAATTGATGAATTGGAGTTGTGGTATTGGGCAAGAATATTGAAGGTACCATGACCTGCCAGAAGATCAAACAGGTCTGTGTTGGAAGGAGTTCAGCCCAGTGCTCCTTAGAAGCCAAGATGGTAGAAGTTTATCTCCCCTATTTCGTACATGTTATCAGGAGGGACCAGGCCCTGGAGAAGGCCATCATGTTTGAGAAAACGGAGAGACAGCAAATCCTTCCCTTCCTAGTTTTCTCATCTTTGCTTTTGGGTAAATGTTGACTATTTGAGAATAAACAAAGTTTAATTGTTTAAGGAGCTCTGGTAGTGGATTATAAATTGAGCTGCTAATCACTAGGTCAGCAGTTCGAATCTTCCAGATGTCCATGGAAGTACAAAGCATTCTGCTCCTACAAAGATGTACAGCCTGGGAAACCCTATCCAGGGTTGCTAGGATTTGGAACCAACTCCACAGCACATAACCACCTCAACCATCATTACTCATTGGTGATACTATTTATTTTATAAGCCAATCTCTTAATTAGCTGAAAGGTGACCTAGAGAAATAGCTTTAATTCCAACTATAAAGATAACTTAGGGTCATAGTTTTTCAGGGGTTGCTCCAGCTCCAGTTTTTATTAGTCTAATAGGTCTGTCTTTTCTTTAGGAATTTGTGTGGTTATGCATTTTCTCCCATTCTGTCTGGGATTTTCTGTTGTGTCCCAGGTCTGAATAAACAGTAGGGTAACTGGGCACCATCTAGTTACTTCTTCTGTCTCATGTTAGAAAAGGCTGTGGTTCGTTTCGATTAATAGTTCTGTGGACTAATTTCTCCTTTGAGTCTTTGGTTCCCTTCATTTTCTTTTGCTCCACATGAGTAGAAACAAATGGTTGTATCTTAGATGACTACTGGCAGGTTTATAAGACCCCAGATGCTACTCAACAAATTAGAAAGTAAAGCATTCTTTTTGAAAATTATGGTATTCCAATTGACTAAATTGCCCCGCAAACTATTGTCCGAAACCTTTTAACCCAGTAAACCAACCATGCAAGTGTTTGGATATGTATCAGAAGCAGTGGTTTGTTATGGACGTGTGCATATAATTGCAGCAAGCCCAAACACATATATACATTAGCACTGGACTGTGAACCACAAGGTCAGCAATTCAAACCCACCAGCTGCTCCCTAAAAACCCAATACAAGGTCGCTATGCATTGGGATTGACTCAACAGCACTTAATAGTAACAATAACAACAAAGCTACGTTTATATAGGCATATGGATATACTTATATATGTCTTCTTGAAAGGACTTAAAATACTTACAATGAATATCAAAGACCACAACCTTCAGTATGGGTTACACCTCAATGTGAAGAAAATGAAAATCTTCACCACTGGATCAATAAACAGCAAGATAAATGGAGAAAAGATTGAAGTTGTCAAGTAATTCATTTTGCTTGGATCCACCATCAACACTCCTGGAAGCAGCAATCAAGAAATCAAAAGACGTATTGCAATCGGCAAATCTGATGCATAAGACCACTTTAAAGTGTTTAAGAAAAAAGATGTCATTTTGAGGTGCATCTGACTAAAGTAATAGTATTTTCAGTAACCTTATATGCATGTGAAAGTTGGACAATGAATAAAGAAGATCTTAGAAGAATTGATGCTTCTGAGTTATGGTGCTGGAGGAGAATATTAAAAGTGTCAAGGACTGCCAAAAGAACCAACAGATCTGTGTTGGAAGAAGTGCAGCCAGAATGCTTCTTGTAGGCCAGGATGGCCAAACTTCATCTCTCATACTTCAGACATATTATCAGGATGGGACCAGTCCCTGGAAAAGGACATCATGTTTGATAAAGGGAGTGTCAGAGTACTAGAGGAAGCAAGATGGATTGGAACAATGGCAATAGCAATGGGTTCAAGTGTAGCAAAGATTGTGAGATTAGGGCATGACCAGGCAATGTTCTGTTCTATTGTGCATAAGGTCGCTATGAGTTGGTACTAACTCAATGGCAACATACACATAGGAGTTGATACTAACAACATTTTTCTAAAGGTAATACAGAAATGGCTGCAAGCATACATCGACAGAGAGCTTCCAGAGGTTCAAGTTGGATTCGGAAGAGGCCGT
>NW_006408812.1:2645530-2651735 GCF_000296735.1 Chrysochloris asiatica | reverse complement strand
GAACCTTAAGGCCAGCAGTTCGAAACTACCAGCCGCTCCGCGGGAGAAAGAGGAGGCGTTCCGCTCCCGTAAAGATTTACAGCCTCGGAAACCCTGTACAGGGTCGCTATGGGTCGGAACCGACTCGACAGCACTTAACAACAACATATCATTTACTAAAATTTCTCATGTATTTCTTAGTGTCTTTGTTTACCTTGGTAATGTAGTGCTGAATTCACCCATATTTAGTATGGGCTCACCAATTACCAAAAATCACTTCTAGGCTATCTGTGTGTAAGGAGTCCTGGTAGCATAGGGGTTATGAGTTGGACTGCTAACCACAAAGCCAGTAGTTTAAATCTACCAGCTGCACCATGGGAGAAAAGTGAGACACTGTACTCCCACAAAAGGAGCTCTGGAAGCGTAGTGGTTACGAATCTGGTTGCTAACTTCAAGGTTGGCAGTTCGAAACTACCAGCTGTCCCGTGGAAGGAAGATGAGGCTTTCTGCTCCTGTAAAGATTTGCAGCCTTGGAAACCCTGCATAGGGTCACTATGAGTCAGAACCTTCTCCACGGTACTTAACAACAACAACATGAATCACAACTGACTCTGCAGCACACAACCACCACCATTACCACTATCTAGGAGTGCACCAAGGTTGTATCCTTTTGCAACACTTACTCAATCTGTGTGCTGAGCAAATAATCTGAGAAGCTGTTAAGAACACTCATTAACAACCTGTGATATGCAGATGATATAGCCTTGCTTGCTGGAAGTGAAGATAATTTACAATATTAACTGATGAAAGTCAAAGACTACAGCTTTCAGAAGAAAACAAAACTCCTCATAATTATAAAACTCCTCATAATTGGACCAATAAATAAATAACATCGTGGTAAATAGAGAAAAGGTTTAAGTTGTCAAAGACTTCATTTTACTTGTATCCACAATCAGTGCTCATGGAAGCACCGGTAAAGAAATCAAATGACTTATTATATTAGGCAAATCTGCTGCAAAAGACCTCTTTAAATTGTTAAAAAAGCAGCGATATCATTTGAGGACTAAGGTGTTTCTGAACCAAGCCAGGTCTTTTCAATCCCTTAATTTGCATGTGAAAGTTGAAAAAGGAAAACCATACAAGAACTGATGTATTAAAAGTATGGTGTTGGAAAGATATATTGAAATTACCTTGGACTGCCAGAAGAACAAACAAATCTGTCTTGGAAGAAGTAAAGCCAGGATGTTCCTTAGAAGCCAAGATGGGAAGACTTCATCTCTCATACTGCAGGCATGTTATCAGAAGGGACCAGTGCTTGAAGAAGGATATCATGTTTGGTAAAGTAGAGGATCAGTGAAAAATGGGAAGACCCCTGATGACACGGAATGGCAAAGTGGCAGCAGCATTGGACTCAATGTTACAACAATTGTGAGGATGGCACAGTACTAGGCAGTGTTTCATTCTGTGGCACAACGTGTTGTTATAAATTAGAACTAACTCAATTGCACCTCACAACAATAACTATTTAGAAAGTTATTCCTGCCTCCCTTTCACTCCCATCCCTGTTAACTATCAGATAACTTTATTTTTGTGTCCATATCTATTCCTGACTTTTTATAACCGTGAAACTAGATAACACTTGTTCTTTTAGTAATTGACTTATTTCATTTAATGTCTTCCAGGTTCACCCATGTTGTAAGATATTTTGCTGACTCCTCATTATTTATAGTTGCATAGTATTCCGCTGTATACGTGTATGTAGCAATTTGTTTCTCCATTCATCTGATGGTGGGCACTTAGGTTGTTTATTTTTGCTGTTGTGAATGGCGTTACAATGAGCATGGGTATGCATATAACTCTATTCAAGTCACTGCCTTTAAATTTCTAGAATATATGCCTAAGAATGGGATTGCTGGATAATAAGATATTTCTATTTTTAGCTTTTTCAGGCAGCTCTGTACTGTTTTCCGCAGTGATTATTCCACATTGCAATTCCACCTGCCATGTTCCACAATCTCACTGGTATTTTTTATTTTTTGATCATTGCCATTTTTGTAGGAATGAGATGGCATCACATTGCAGCTCTTATAGCTAATGATCATGAGCATCTACTCATGTGTTTGTTAACTGCCTCAATATCCTCCTTGGTAAAATGTCTGTTCGTGTCCTTTGACCATTTTTTTAATTAGATTTTTTATCTTTTTGTTATTGGGTTTTTGAAATTTTCTAGATAGAGCCTTATCAGATATATCACTGCCAACTATTTTTTTTCCAGTCTGTAGATTCTCTTTTTAGTCTCTTTGTAAAGTCTTTTGATAAGTATTTTCTTTCTTGGAGCTCCCAGTTATCTAATTCATCTGTAATGTATGCACTTTTTGTTTTGTTTGATAGGCTATTTATGCCAAAAATTAGTTTCTTTAATTTTGACTCTAGATTATCTTCCATTAACTTTATGGTTTTAAATTTAACACTTAGGTCTCTGATCCATTTTAAGTTAGTGTTTGTGTCTAGTGCATGGTATGGTTACTGATTGAATTTTTTATATACGAATATCTAGGTTTGCCAGCATCATTTGATAAAGAGATTCTATCTTCCTCCACTGAATGCCCTTTAGCTTTTTTGTCAAAGATCAGCTTCCCACATAGATGGGTGGATTCACTTTTGGGTTCTATTCCAATGGTCTATGTGTCTCTCACTGAACCAGTATCAAGCTCTTAAGAATAAGTAAAAGAAATACTTCTATTAGAATTCTAGTTTATTCAAAAAAGCAAATTTAAACTTGTCACTGCAATTAGTGTATGACTTGTTGTTGTTGTTAAGTGCCTTGGAGTAAGTTCTGACTTATAGTGGCCCTGTCTAGAGTTTCCAAGGAGTGGCTGGTGGATTCGAACCACTGACCTTGCAGGTAACAGTCCACTGCCAACAAGTTATCTCTGTAATACGTTTATCTTAGTCTCATTAAATATACCGTGGACCTCCAGAAGAACAAACAAATATGTCTTGGAAGAATTACAGCTGGGATGCACTTTAAAAGAGAGGATGGCCAAACTGCATCTCACATACTTTGACATGTCAATAGAAGGGCCCACTTTCTGAAGAAGGATATCATACATGATAAAGCAGAGGATCAGCAAAAAAAAGGAAGCCCTTCAATGAGGAGACTGACACTGGCTGCAATAATGGCTCAAACATAGGAAATATTGTAAAGCTGGTGTAGGACTGGGAGGTGTTTCATTCAGTTGTACACAGAGTCATTGCATTGGAACTAACTCAAGAACACCTAACAACAACAACAGTCTCATTAGGGTGCCTTCAAAAACAAAGGTATTGATAGATTTTCTCAAAGAATACAGGATGATCATGGTAGATTAAAAGGAAGAAGTTTTAAGAAAAATTGAAAACTGTCTTGGTGAGGAAAAGGCCACAACAGTTACAACAAGGAATTGTTTTTTCCATCACGACAATGCACCAATTTATTTTTCAAGGGTAGCAAGAGCTTTCCTATGAGGATTTCATTTGGAAATCTTACCAGATCCACCCTATGGTCCTAATCATGCCCAATCAGATTTTTTTTGTTCCCCAAACTCAACAAACATTTAAATGGAACAAGATTTGAGTCCCTCAAGATGCCCAAACGGCCAGAATTATTCAGGGAAGGGTTAGAAGGATGCCGCCTCCAGGAGTATATAGGCCTCGATGGAGGATATGTCAAGAAGCAATAGCTTCATATTTTCATATTTTGTTGAACACAGTTTTCTATGATTTTATAGCAATACTTTTTGGTCAGGAAATATGAGGCCTCCTATTTTGCTGTTCTTCAGTATTGCTTAGTTTGTTTGGAGGCTCTTCCTTTCCATATAAAGTTGAGGGTTAGATTTTGCGTTTCGTTAAATAATATTGTTGGGATTTGGATTGGAATTGCATTCTGTTTTATAGTCTATCACTTTCAGTAGCAATGACACTTGCACAATATTACATCTTCCAATCCATGAGCATAGGATGTTATTCCATTTCTTAGATCTCTTTTAGTTTCTTACGGTAGTGTTTTGTAGTTTTCCTTTTATGGTCCTTTACATCCCTGGTTAAGTTTATTCTTAAGGTGTTTTATCCATGTGGTGGCTATTGAAAATAATACTTTTTTCTTGATTTCATTTCCAGAGCCTTCCTTGTTAGTGTAGAGGAACTCAACTGATTTCATGTGTTGATCTAGTACCCTTCCATTTTGCTGAATCCTTCCACTACTTTCAAAAACTTTTTTGCTGATCCCTGAGATTTTCTATGTTTAGAATTTTATTTATGAATTCAAACTCAGCAGCCACTCCTATACAGAAACCCTATACAGAGTCACCATGAATAGGAACCGACCCAACGGTACATAGCAACAGCAAGAATAGTTTTACTTCTTGCTTTCCAAATTGGGTACTCTTTACTTTCCTGTCTTATTTCTTTGCTCTGGCTAGGGCTTCCAATACAATATTAAATAAAAGTGGTGGTAGTGGGCATCCTTGCCTTGTACTCATTCACAAAATGTAGGCCTTCAGTTTTTCAACATTGAAAATAACATGGGTTCTACATAAATGCCCTTAATTATATTGAGGAGTTCCCCTTCTCTTTCTATTTTACTGAGAGTTTTTAATCAGGAAAGCGAGCTTTCTTGTTGTTGTTAAGTGCTTCTGAGTTGGTTCCAACTCACAGTGACCCTATTTAGGGTTTTTGTGGAGCAGCTGCTGGGTTTGAACTGCGGACCTTGTGGTTCACAGTTGAGTACTGATCCTATTGTACCACACCTGGAGTTCATGAAAGAGTGCTAGATTTAATCAAGTGTCTTTTATGTTAATTGAGATGATGGATTGATTCTTTTCCTTTGTTTCATTTATTTATGTTGATTGATTTTCTAATGTTGAATCATCTGTGCATCCCTGGTATGAATTTCACTTAATCATAATATATTTTCTTGAGAATTCTTGCATCTATATTCATGAGAGATGGTGGTGGTGGTTATGTGCCGTGGAGTTGATTACGACTCACAGTAACCCTATACAGGCTTTCTGAGCCTTATCTTTCTCCCATGGAATAGCTGGTAGTTACAAACTGCTGACCTTGAGGTTCGCAACCAGATTCGTAACCACTATGCTACCACAGTTCCTTTTCGTGGTCTTTAATTTGCTTTGCTTGGTGCTGTTATAAGGGTTTTGCTGACTTCAAAGAACGATTTAGAGTGTATTGCTTTTTTTTTTTTTTTCTGTTTTGAAACAATTTGAGTGAATTGGTATCAACTGTCCTCTGAATGTATGTAGAACTCTTCAGTGAAGCCATTTGGGCTGGAACTTTTTTTCTCTTGCGAGTTGTGTTGTTGATGCTGTTTATGACATCTTCAATTTCTTCTTTTATTAGGTCTGTTCCAGTTTCTTATCTTTATTTGTTTAAGTAGGTAATATGTTTCTGGAAATGCATTTCTTCCAGGTTTTCAAATTCTTTGTTGTATAATTTTTCATAAGATTCTGTTATGATCCTTTGTATTTCAAGTGTTTCTGTTGTAAATTCTATCTAATTTCTTATTTTGGTCATTTGCATCTTCTTTTGGTTCATTGCTAATTTGACCAATGGTTTGCTGATTTTGTTGATCCTCTCAAACTTTTACTGTTTTTCTATATTTTATTTTTGCTCTGATTTTTATCATTTTCTTTCTTCTGGTGACCGTAGACCTCCTTTGCTATTTGTTTGAATTGTTATTGTTGTTGTTGTTAGGTGCCATCGAGTTGGTTCCACCTCATAGTGACCCTATCATAGCAGAAGGAAGCACTGCCCGCCCGCTCCTGAGTCATCCTTACAACCACGACGCTGGAGCTCATCGCTGCTGCCTCTGTTCCAATCCGTGTCGATGTTGCTTGTTCTCAGAACTCCATTTAATATTTCTTGTAAAGTTAGTCTAATTTTTAAAAATTACCTTAATTTCTGTTTATCTGGGAACAGTCTAGTTTCAGCAACATATATGAAAGAGAGTTTTGCTGAATTCTTGGTTGTCAATTCTTTGTTTCATGATTTTATGTATGTTGCTCTATTGTCTTCTTCCCTGCCTGATGTCACCCAAGAAATCAGTGCTTAGTCTTATTGAGAATTCTTTTTATGTGATATTTCATTTTTCATGAGTTGCTTTAAGAATTCTTTGTCTATGGTTTTAAAAAAAGTTTGATCATGTCTTGGTGATTTTCTTTTGGAATCTATC
>NW_006408812.1:2618548-2644545 GCF_000296735.1 Chrysochloris asiatica | reverse complement strand
TTTACTCAATTACACGTCTCAGTCTTTTCATTGAGTTATCTATGTCTTATATTTTATTGTTAATCTTCTAGATTTCTGCTTGTTGTCTTTTATGGTTTCTAATTGTCTTTTTTATTAATTCCTGTATTGTTTTCCTGAATTCTTCTAGTATTTTTCCCCCTATTTTTCTTAATGACTTTAAGTATCCCATAGTATCCGGAACTTTGTTTATTCTTCTTTTTAGAATTTCCTTCTTCCTTTGTATTATATTAATTATTGTTGTGTTTTGTTCTGGTCTATGTGTAACTTTGCTGGTAGCTGGGCTTGATTTCCTTGCACTGGTGGGTATGTGGGTCACACCCACTCATGAGTTCTCTATGGTAGGCTTGTCTGTATTCCCTTATGGATTGATGGAGGTGGGAAAGCAAGCTCTTCTCTGCTGCTGAATGACAGCAGCAGACAGTTAGGTAGTCAGGGTCCCTTGACAGTCTTTGTGGAACCATGGGATCCTTTGGGATTGGTACTAGTACTTAGCGCTATCAGTCAGTGCTATCAGGACTGGCCGAACATCTCCATTTCCACTCTGTGAGAGTGCTGCCCACATGGATGGAGGAGGCCTGCTGTGTGTGTCCAAATTGGCATCTCACTAGGTGATGATGGAGTCTCAGAGCATTGCAGTGCCATTGCGGATGGCCTGCAGTAATGGTGCAGGGGTGGTATTGTGACATTGTAGCCAGGTGGATATTGGATAAGGACTCTAGGATGTCCTGCTCATGGTTTGACAGAGTTGCAGATGATGCTTGTCAGGATGTGATTGGCATTGCTGATGAGGTGATGTGCCTAGCCAGCTGTCACACTGGAGCATGGGTACAGGAAGCTTTCTTACTAGTTGTTTGTATTGGGCACTGTGTGCACATTGCTGAAGGGTGCATGGGTCACTTGTCACCAATGGTTGCTGGGAGGGCAGGGTGGCAGGGGCTATGGGAGGTGAGGACTTTGTACCTTTAAATGCCGATTGCCAGCAATCTCCAGGTAAGCAGTGCTGGAGTGAGTGGAGAGGGAACAAATGTCTGGTGCAGGTAAAATGATGTAGGAACACTGCCTTGGGTAAGCAGAGGAGTGGGAGCACACTGCACATTGACAGGACAAGAGAAGGAAGAGAGATGGGGAGTGTGTTCCCCAGTCTCTGGTATAGGCAGGGTGGCTGTTCACACACAGTGCAGCTGGCGATCAGGACTCGGCCCTGACAAATGAAAGGAGGAGGCTGGCTATCTAGAGTCTGGTGAGGTGGAGAATCTCTGCTTGTCACTCCAAGGTTCTTATTCTTCACCAACACAACCTGCCCAAATAACCAAGGGCCACTGCCATTGACGATTTCTGTCATCATTTTCTGTCAGTCTCAGTGCTCTATGGTTGCTTGGATGCCTAGGGCTCTCATCTGCCTCCCCTCACTTTTCCTCCTTATTTCCACTTCATGTTCTGCTCACCTTGCTTCATGCTGGGTTGTCTACACACTGCTACCTCTGCCTCCTATTGGGGATTCTGTGAAGTTGCCTTCCTAAGTTCCTCACTTGGTAATGCTGCTCATTGTATCTCAAGCTAATTGTGCTGCTCAAGGTCAGTAGTTTGAAACAACCAGCCGTTCCACGGGAGAAAGATGAGGCTTTCTGCTCCTGTGAAGATTTACAGCCTCAGAAATCCTATACAGGGTCGCTGAGTCAGAACCAACTCCACAGCACACCACCACCAGTTAGTTGTGCGACACCAGGCTGGCTGGCAGGGTGCCTACAGTTCACAAGTCTCCTGTAGTTTCATTTAGCTCTTTTTCCTTTTGGTATTCAGCCTAATCCTTCAGCCTTCCATTTGTTGTTCAGGGTTCCCAAATTATCATCTGTGTCTGCTTCACTTGGTTTCTCAATTGTTTGTTGTAGGTAGACAGATGGGGTGTGTGACTAAGCCACCATCTTGGGTCATCTCCTAGACATGTTCTTCTCTGGGTCATAGAAGAAACAGGTGAAAGGGCCAAATTTTAAGTAAAATATTGAAGGGCACAGGAGGTTAAATAAATATACAAAGGGGCTTCAAAAAGTTCACGTAAGAATACTATTTTAACTCCGTTTTTCGTGACCATTTTGAAGCCCCCTTGTACCTACATCCACAGGTGAAAGAAATAACCTTTGCCTGTTACCCACATGGAAGACCAAAAGAGAAACAATGAAGATTCACTTTCAATTCGAAATGTGTGAGTCTTGTATTCTATTTGTTTTTTTGTTTGGATGATTGGTTGTCTTCAAGTGATTCTAAAAGTTTTAGATCTCTGCAAAATTTTAAAGAAACTACATTTTAATCCCCACCCCAAACATATATTTATTTATTTGTCCTGGAGAAATAACTATTTAGAGTCATTTCAGGGTAGATAGGAGCCCCGAAACAGATCATGAATAACAGTATGAAGCTCTTTAAAGGTTTCGGTGTTGGGATTTGTTTTCTGGGGATGGCAACTATGGACTGATAGTGTAGCTCTAACCCTCAGACTTTGTTCAGCACCATCAATAAATGTCTCCCCTTGCTGCACTGCCTTATTCTGCCCTGTACTATTGAATTTCTGTCCAGTTGGACAACATTCACCACGTTCTTCAAACTACTTTCTGGCCTTGTAACAAAGTTTGCAAAGTTTTACAGATACTTCCTAAGCAAACATAAGAATGTTTAATACTCATGACAGTATTTGTTCCTTCTTGCTCCAGGTACATCATGTGCATTTACCAATTTGTGTGGCTAGATTTTATGAGCTTTGAAAGGTTATGAACAATTGGCAGTTAATCATTTGTCTGCTCATCAGGATTGGAACTGCCATGACCACTCTCCTTGACAAACCATGCATTAGAATAATTCTCCAAACACTTCTCTCTAATTCTGCTTCCAGATCACCACCTCTCTGTGACATCATTGGAGGTTAGTGCAAATAAATCTCCAGAGAAACCTATGTTGGACAGATATTGAAATGGATTGCTGCAAGAGAGTATTACTTATCTCCGCTTTATCACTAAAGCAAGCCTTTGACAAAAAACACTCCTGGGGCTTCTGTGTAGCTCATTGCATCCAAAATATTTCACCATCAAGTCTAGGCATAGCCCAAGGCAAAATTAAAGCATGATTTTATTAGCAGCTTAGGATTTGGGATATGTTTTGGGTACACGAGGAAGCAGCTATGATGTGGTTTTATTGTTTGCTGCTGTTGAGTCGTGGCTGCAAAAGGCTGCCCTATCCTGAACTCTGCACCACGATCAGAAGCATATTAGGTCATGTTCTTTCTTATTAGGGTTTTAGTAGCTGAGTTTCAGAAGCAGGTTACCAGACATTTTTTCCTAACACTGATATTACATATTTGTTATTCTCACTGACCTATTATTGCTATTGAGGAGTTGTGGTCTGATGCTGTGGGATAAAGCACTAGGCCAAAGGTTCAGTTTGAACCACAAGGTCAGTAGTTCAAACTCACCAGCTGCTCTTTGGAAGCCCTATGCAGGGTTGCTATGAGCTGGAGCCAGCTTAATGGCACATAACAATAAAAACATTGCTATTTTTTTAGTCCTGGTGTGGCACTGCAGGAAAAGCACTGGACTGCTAACCACAAGTTTGATAGTTCAAACCTACCAGCCACTCCTCTGACATACGATACAGGGTCACTCAGAGTCCGAACCAACTAAGACAGCATTTAACAACAATTGCTTTTGTTATTCTTTAATCAACAGGGCAGAAAAGGCTTCTGGTTGTAGCTATTTAAACTGGTTCATGAAGAAGCAACCAACCTTCAAAAACATACTCCTTTCCAAGTCTCTGAATGATCCAAAATGGAATATTTACAGTACTTCAGGGGATTATATGATTTTATGTGTGGGGTGGAGTGGTGGTATGCTGTCAAGCCAGTTCTGACTCATAGTGACCCCGTATAAGGTTTCCTAGGCTGTGGTACAGAAAGCATCATCTTTCTCCTGAGGAGTGGCTGGTAGATTCAGCAGTGATGTTGTTGTTGTTGTTAAGTACTGTGGAGTCAGTTCTGACTCATAGTGACCCAGCGCAGGGTTTCTGAGGCTGCAAATCTTTACGGGAGAAGAAAGCTTAATCTTTCTCCTGAGGCACTGCTGGTAGTTTCAAACTGCCAACCTTGAGGTTAAGCCCGATTCATAACCATTATGCTACCAGAGCTCCTTAGGGTTAATTAAAATTTGAAGCCTATATCCAACTGCTGAGAGCATTCTCTTTTTAAATAATTTAAATCTTTCTAACTCCTGGAGTCCTTGTATAACACTGTAGGATAAGCACTAGACTGCTAGCCACAAAGCTGGTGGTTCAAACTTACCATCTGCTCCTTGGAAACCCTATCCAGGTTACTATGAGTTAGAACTGACTCTACGGTGCTTAACAAAACAACTCAGGTAGAAAAGCTCAATAGCATCAGTTAAAACTGATGGAACAGACTATCATGTGCAAGTTCAGGCTAAAACTGAAGAACGTGAAAAGGAGTCCATGAGAGTCAAAAATATGACCCTGTATATACAACTGGTGTGGCACTGTGGGTTAATGCGTCAGACTGCAAAGCCAGTTTGAACTGCAAGGTTGGTAGTTCAAGCTTACCAGCTGCTCCTCGGAAACTATACAGGGTTGCTATGGGTCAGAAATTACTCAACGACACTTAACAATAACATGTTGTTATTGTGGTTAAGTGCCATCTAGTCTGCTCCAACCCATAGCGACCCTGTAGAGGGTATCCAAGGAACAGCTGGTGAGCTTGAACTGCCAATCTTGCAGTTCAAACCAGCTTTTCAGTCTGATGCATTAACCCACAGTGCAACACCAGGACTCCAACAACAACATACAGCATGTGAATTTAGAGACTGTCTCAAGAACAGATTTGATACGTTATACTAATCAAATGTATACTAATCAAACTAATGACCAAAGACCAGAAGAGACGTGGGATGACATCAAGAACATTATACAGGAAGAAAGCAAAAGGTCTTTAAAGAGACAGCAAAGAAAGAAAAAACCAAAATGGAGATCAAAAGAGTCTCTAAAATTGTGCTCCATCACAGACATGTTAAGGCAAATGGAATTAATGAGGAAACCAAAGAGCTGAACAGAAAATTTCAAAGGGCAACTTAAGAAGACCAAGTCAAGTATTATAATGAAATGTGCAAAGTCCTGCAGTTAGAAAACTAAGGGGGAAGAACACGCTCAGCGTTTCTCAAGTATATAGTATATGATCAAGAAATAATGGTACTGATGGAAGAAATCTAAGCTGCACTGAAGACTTTGGCAAAACAAGATTCTAGGAATTAACAGAATAGAAACTGAAATCTTCCAACACACTGATACAGCACGGGAGGTGCCTTATTGTACTTTATTGACTATGCAAAGGCTTTTGAATGTGTGGATCATGACAAGCTATGAATAACATTGCAAAAAATGGATATTTGAGAACACTTAATTGTGCTCAGAAGGTACAAGTACATAGACCAAGAGGCAGTCATTTGAACAGAATGATTTAATATCAGGAAAGGTATGAGTCAGGGTTGTATCTTTTCACCATTTTTATTCAATCTGTATGCCAAGCAAATAATCCGAGAAGATGGATTATGTGAAAAAGAGCTTGGCTTCAGGATTAGAGGAAGATTCATTAAGAATTTACAATATGCAGGTGATACAGTCTTGCTTGCTGAAATCAAAGACGACATAAAATGCGTATTGACAAAGATTAAAGACCACAGACTTCAGTATTTACTCATGAAGGTAGCAGCCAAGAAATTAAACACCGTGTTGCATGAGGCAACTCTCCTTCACCTCTTTAAAATGTTCAAGAGTCAAGCTACCGGTTTGAAGACTATGGTGCACCTGACCAAAGCCATGGTGTTTCAATTGCTTCATATATATTTGAGAGCTGGACAATGAATAAGGAAGACCGTTGAGGAATTGATGCATTTGTGTAATGGTGTTGAGAATACTGAAAATACCTTAAACTGCCAGAAGAACAAACAAATCTGCTCTGGAAGAAGTACAGCAGAATGCTCCTTAGAAGCCAGGACGGTGAGCGTTCATCTCTCTCACTTAGGACGTGTGCCTAGAGAGGGATATCTTGCTTGGTAAAGTGGAGGGTCAGTGAAAAAGAAGAAGCAACCTAACAAGATGGATTGGCACAGTGGCAGCAGCTCTGGACTCTAATGTAAAAATTATGAGGAAGACACGGGACCGGACATTGTTTCATTCTGTTGGGCATAGATAGGGTCACTATGAGTCAGAACAAACATGATGGCTCCTAACAATAAAGACAACAACTCAGGTTAGAATTTGAGTGTATATAAGAATTTGGTGGTGGTGGTTGTGTATGGTGGAGTTGGTCCCGACTCATAGCGACCCTGCATAGGGTTTCTGAGGCTATAAATCTTTATGGGAGCAGGAAGCCTCATCTTTCTCCTGCAGAACCACTGGCAGTTTCAAACTGCTGACCTTGAGGTTAGCAGCCCAACTCATAACCACTACTCTACCAGAGCTCCTTGAATTTGACAATAAAGGTTGATTATTTTCAATGTATTTACTTAAATCTAGAATGAGAAAAAATTGACAAAAAAAAAAAAAAAATCAGATTTTTGGTGACTGTGCCTTGCTTTGATAAAGTATAATTCATTGACTATTCATAAAAATGAAGTCCTGGTATGGCCTTATAGCATAAGCACTGAACTGGTAACTGCAAGGTCAGCAGTTGAAACCCACCAGTCACTCCTCGGAAACCCTATACATTGTTACTGTGAGTCAGAACTGACTTGACAGTGCTTAATAAAATCAGCATTCATAAAAGTATACACTCATGTTGTTTGGCATGTCCATGATGAGGAAGACATTATTCCATGTCACATTAGAAGGGGTCTTTAGGCACAAGTGGTTCACAATCTTGGTGGGAAAATAAAACCCTGTAATACATAATAAGATTTAGCTAAACTATGCTGTTGTGTCCTGATGAGTCCGTTCCAATGCACAGCAATCCTGTATACGGTTTCCGAGGAGCAGCTGGTGGGTTTGAACTGTTAACCTTGCAGTTACCAGTTCATTCCTTATCCTACAGCATCACTCCAGGACTCAGCTAAACTATGTTGTTGTTGTTGTTGTTAAATACCATTGAGTCGGTTCCGACTCATACTGACCCTGTATAGAGTTTTGGAGGAGCCACTGGTGAATTTGAACTGCTGACCTTGCAGTTCAAACTGACCTTGCTGTCCAGTGCATTATCCCACAATGCTATACCAGGACTTAGGTAAAGTAAAAGTAATACAAAATAAAATACGATGAATACATTTTACAAAAAATACAAGTGATAGCAAAAATAAATGCTTATGGAGGTTAAAAAAAAGATTGAACTGGTCTGAAGGATCCACATTTGAGTAACACAGAAACCAGACTTTAAAGCTCTTTCGATTTCAGGTGAATGGCACCGAAACAACAGAACAGGTAAGGGGGGCAAAATGCAGTCAGAAACACTTCCTGCCTTGCAAGACATTTAACAACACTGTAGGTTTTACTTCATTTTAAATCTAGATAAACTGAGGCTCAAATAGCAGAACTGGAATTTGTATCAAGATCTGTCTCTTCTATAATTCAGGAACATTGGACTCAGTTACTGATCTCAATAACATAATGGAAAGGGTATATTTTTGGGCCGCAAAATAAGTTCAGGCTACATGATAGAGTCTTGAGTCTTTTATATCATGAGTAGTAAGCAGCAGACTGGTTTAAGTGGCCATAAGGTTTGAAAGTTTGTAAACATAGTTGTCAATGATTAAATTTTTAACGATTTGTTGTTGGTGCTAAATGCCATCGAGTTGGTTCCGACTCATAGAGACCCTGTATAGTGTTTCCAAGGGGCAGCTGATGGGTTCAAACTGACTTTGTGCCGACTTTATGGTTTGCAGTTCAGTGCTGATCCAGGAGAAAAAAAAAAAAAAAAAAAAAATCAAAATTTTATCAGATTTCAAAAATAGATGTATAGTACTTGTCTCAAAAACAGCTTTGCAGTGACTGGTCGTGAGTGGCTGTGGCCCCATTCAGTCCTCTAGAGGTGCCTCATTCATTTCAGTCACCCACCTGGCCTGGCAAACACCTGATTTAAGTAATGATGAAGCAGTAGATCATGAACATGCTGCTAGAAGAGTGGTAAAAAGCAGAGGGAAAAAAGTGATACTTGAAAGTTTACCTTTAAATTTGGTGTATATGGCACTTTATGCAATGAGGACAATAAGGACATTAATAATAATGATATCAAACCATTCACTAACCTCCATTCATATCTTCCCAACCAAGTAAGTTTAGGGAACAAAGTATTATTTCCAGACAACAGAAGTCAATAAATCTGTAGTGTTAGTATTGGGGGATATTTTAGTAACAGAGTTTAAACCTTGTTTTATTGCTAAAGACAGAAACACCCATCTGATAAGTACCATTTTACCCAAGATTACATAATATGAGAGCTGTTCTGTGTTGAATACATGTGAGAAAATGAGGATTTGTGACAGTACAAAATAATATAAAGTATTAAATGGTTTTGAATAAAGACCTGAATGGAACTAGGCACTACACAATAAGCTTCCTTGTTTTTTCTTATATTTTGTTTCCTGCTGCTTGAATAGAAAATAACAACTTGTAACCCTTATTTATGGGAATGTAGCCAAAACATGTGGTAGGGTAGCTCTCCACACAAACATGTTTGCGCTTGGACTGTGTCTGAGAATATGTGTTAAAGGTCTTGCCTGCTGCACACCTCACCCAGTCTTTGACAGATAATATAATATGATTTATGGAAATTGAGTGGTAGAAATCTCATCCTCTATAAAGGAGCTTTGGTAGCATAGTGGTTACGAATCGGCCTGCGAACCACAAGGTGAGCAGTTTGAAACTACCAGCTGTTCCACGGGAGAAAGATGAGGCTTTCTGCTCCCGTAAAGATTTATAGCCTCGGAAACCCTGTACAGGGTCGCTATGAGTCGGAACTGACTCCTCGGCACATTAACAACAACAACAACAATATGGAGACCCAAGTTTCAGGCCCAGTCAATGTAGTTCATACACAGCCACCATCTGTTAGTGTTGCTAGGACGTTGAATAGGTTTCAGCGGAGCTTCCAGACTAAGACAGACTAGAAAGCCTGGGTGATCTGCTTCCCAAAATCACCCAGTGAAAAACCCTATGGATCACAATAATCTGATCCCATTGGACAGGGAGTCACTCACTTAATGGTAGCTAGCAACAATAGCTTATATAATAGCGACAAGTTGCTTGCTAAAGAGAAAATGCAGGTGATTTTTGCTTTCTGGGCTTTAGAATTCTTGAAGCATTAATTTTTTCAAAAACTTAAATGAAGGGTTGCCAACTTTTAAGTTTTCTAAGACTTGACAACTGTCATCGACTATTACATAAAGAAAGAACATTTTCATATCAAAAAAAGTTGTAAGGATGGAATCTCAGAATTGCTGACAATTCTTCATGACACATAAACCTTATGTGCATATATATGTATATATATATACCAGAAATCCATGTATGTATATATACATATATGCATATATATGTTGTTGTTGTTAGGTGCCATCGAGTCTGTACTGACTCACAGAGATCCTATGCATAACAGAATGAAACACTGCCCGACCCTGGGCCAACCTCACTATTGTTGCCATGCTTGAGTCCATTGATACTGCCACTTTGCCAGTCCATCTCACTGGGGGTCTTTCTCTTTTTCTCTGACCCTCCACCTTTGTTATTATTGTTATGTGCCATGGAGTTGGTTCTGACTCATAACAATCTTGAACAGGGTTTTGAGGCTGTAATCTTTATGGGAGCAGAAGTCTCATCTTTCTCCTGCGGAACAGCTGGTAGTTTCGAACTGCTAACTGTGAAATTAACAGCCCAATTCATAACCACTATGCTACCAGAGCTCCTTTCCCCTTACCAAACATGATATCCTTCTCCAGTGATTGGTTCTGCCTGACAATATTTCCGAAGTATGAGAGTTGAAGTTTGGCCATCCTGGCCTCCAAGGGATACTCTGGTTGCACTTCTTCCAACACAGATCTGTTGGTTCTATAGGCAGCCTTTACACTTTCAATATTCTCCTCCAAAACCATAATTCAAAAGCATCAATTATTCTACGGTCTTCCTTATTCACGGTCCAGCTTTCGCATACATATGAGGTTATTGAAAATACCATGGCTTGGGTCAAGTGCACCTTAGTTCTCAAGCTGACATCTTTGCTCTTCAACACTTTAAAGAGATCTTGTACAGCAGATTTGACTAATGCAATATGTCATTTACTTTTTGACTTCTGATTCCATGAGTGTTGATGGTTGATTCGAGCAAAATGAAATCTTTGACAACGTCAATCTTTTCTCTATTTATACGGATGTTGATTATTAGTTCAGTGGTGAGAATATTTGTTTTCCTTACATTGAGGTGCAACCTATACAAAAAGTTGTATAGATCAAAAATACTTTGATCTTCACCAATAAATATTTTAAGTCCTCTTCACTTTTAGCAAGCAAGTTGTATCATCTGCATATCGCAGGTTGTTAATGAGTCTTCTTCCAATTCTTATGCCACATTATTCATCATATAATCCAGCTTCTCGTATTATTTACTCAGCATACAGATTGAATAAGTATGGTGAGAAAATACAACCCTGGTGCACACCTTTCCTAATTTTAAACCAATCAGCATTCCCTTGTTCAGTTTGAACAACTGCCTCTTGGTCTATGTGTAGGTTCCTCATGATCACAATTAAGTGTTCCGGAATACTCATTCTTCACAATGCTGTCCATAGCTTGTCATGATCCAAATAATAAAAATTTTTTGCATAGTCAATAAGATAAGGTACATGTATTTTTGGTATTCTCTGCTTTCAGCCAAGATCCATCTGACATCAGCAATGATATCTCTCATTCCACATCCTTGTCTGAATCCAGGTTGAACTTTTGGCAGTTCTCCATTAATGTATGTTTGCAGCCATTTTAAAGTTATATTTAGCAAAATTTTACTTGTGTGAGATATTAATGATATTGTCAGGTGATTTCTGCATTCCATTAAGTCATCTCTCTTTGGAATAAGCAGAAATATAGATCTCTTTCAGTTAGTGAGTGGCCAGGTAGTTGTCTTCCAAATTTCTCAGCATAGATGAGTAAGTGCCTCTAGTGCTTCATCAATTTGTTGAGAGATTTCAATTTGTATTTCCTCAGTTCCTGGAGATTTGTTCTTTGCCAACTATTCAGCACTTAAAACAACATATATATGCTGATATATTGATATGTTGTTCTTAAGTGCCATCGAGTCGTTTCCGACTCAAAGTAAACCTGTATAGGGTTTCTGAGGAGTGGTTGGTGAATTTGAACCACCAACCTTGTGGTTCAAACCAGCCTTGAAGTGCAGTGCTTATCCTATAGCACCACACCAGGAGTCCATATATGAGAGTAAGTCAAAAATTATTTGCACTCCAAGTTTATCAAAACACCCACCTGCGTCCGTGGCTGATGACAACATTGAGCATGCACATGAAGTGATTCTGTGGAATAGATGAAGTGACAGTGGATTATTTGGCAACTCATTTGCAAATCAGTCATGACTCTGCCTAGGAAAGAATCAATGACAGACTTGAGTTTCCAAAACTTTTTGTGCAATACACAAAGGTACTGAAACAACTCATGGAAAAGCATAAACAGAAGCTTTTGGACATCTGCAAACAAAATTTGGACCGATACTCAAAGGAAGATAAATATTTATTTAAAAAACTTGTTACTGGTGATGAGACATGGATTCATCACTACGAGCCTTAGAGTAAATGACAGAATATGAATGGAAGCATCCTTAATCGCTGACGAAGGAAAAGTTCAAAAGTTAGCCACGAGTTGGAAAATTGATGCTTTTCTGGATTTCTCAAGGGCCAGTATTGGAACACTATCAGGAAAAAGTTTCAACAATCAACAGTGCTTATTACAGCGAGATGCTCACTAAAGAGCTAAAGCCTTAACTTCAGATTAAATGCAGAGGACTGCTATCCAAGGGCACTGTGATCTTGCATGACAATGCACATCCACACATCTCTGCCCACACTGTTGATACTCTCCAAAAACTTCATTTTGAGGTGTTAAAGCATCCTCCCTATACTCATGATCTTGCTCCATTGGACTTTCACCACGTGAAAGCAGCCCTTTGAATACAAAGATTCATCTCCGATGAAGTGAAGACAGTGCATTTATGGTTTACAGCTCAGCCTAAAAATTTTTGAATAAGGGGATATGAAAGCTGGTAGACAGATGGAAAAAATGTATTGAAAAGCAAGATTGTGTTTAAAAAATGATGCATTTGTTTTTTTCTAAAAGTCAATTAAAATCAAGTCTACAGCCAGCGTGCGGATAATTTTTGACTCTCTCTCTCTCTCTCTTTTTCTCTCTGTGTGTGTGTGTGTGTGTGCATGTGTGTGTGTGTATTGTATGGTTGACATTTCAAATATACAAGCCGCTCCTCGGAAACCCTATATAGAGTCGCTATGAGTTGGAACCAACTCGATTGCACTTAACAACTAGATCTATTTTTTTGTTTGTTTTATTTTTACATAAATTTGTCTGATTTTGCTCTGGATGACTGAACATTTTAACATAGTCTGGCATTTGGAAACATTTGTTCTAAACAGCATGCCACTAGAAACTGAAAAATAGTTTGATTGACATTATGACTACATTTTCATTGTTGTTTTGTTTTCATGTCAAACCATCTGCTGTTGTTTTTATCTGAAAAAGCTTGCAAAAGCCATTCTCACAAGATAGTTCTATACTTGTAGAGATTAATAGATAGATATTTATAGTCTGATCTCTGTGCCATTTCTGAATATGTTCCCAGAACCTTGCAGAAAAGAGCTGCCGGCCCTGTGTTCTCATATTCACAATCTGTCTGGGGTTGTAGTTTCACTCCTTTCAACATAAGCTGCACAGTGGAGGTGATTTTTGCTTGCTGGTGGTCATGGGAAAGGCAATTACAAAGTCTGACATTATTCTTGGACTGATTTTAAGCAAAATATTATAGTTCATCAAAATCTGTCTGTAAAACGCCAACAGGTTAATAATCATTTATGTACACAGGAAAAAATTATGGCAGCCAGACCACCTTCATGTGGGAGATTCGACCATAAATTTTAAATATCCATTGTGCAAATTATATTATGTGTCAGGAAATCAGTATCCTGCCGTTTTACAAGTGGGCCTTAGAAGTGCATAATGCACAAAGGCTCAGTATGAGCAGAAAGACTTAAGAAATGTAAGCAGAAAAGGCAAAGAAAAAGCATCTCTGTAATGGCTGGCACCTCCTACAAGGCTTTTGGGAATAGGGGTTAGTTCCCTAAGGCATGCTGTTAGTAAGACAAAATGGTGCTTGAGATCCTAAATGTTGATTTTTGTGGTTCTTGTTGGTTTTTTTTTTTTGTGTGTGTGTGGTGGTTTTCCATGGTTAATATATATGAAAATTTTGCCAGTTTTACATTCTTCATATGTACAGTTTTGTTGATGTTAAGTGCCATTGAGTCAGTTCTGGCTCATAGTGACCCTGTACAGGGTTTCCGAGGAGCAACTGGTGAGTGTGAACCTCCGACCTTGCAGTTCAAACTGACCTTGGGTCGAATGTGTACCCTACAGTGCCATACCAGGTCTTCTGTACAGTTTGTTGTTGTTGTTGTTATTAAATGCCGTCAAGTTGGTTCTGACCCATAGCAACCCTGTATAGGGTTTCTAAGGAACAGCTGGTGACCTTGAACCACCGACCTTGCAGTTCAAATGACTTTGCAGTCTGGTGCATTAACCCACAGTGCCACAAAAGGACTCTCTGTACAGTTTAGAGACATCAGGTATATTCATCATCTGCTCAACCATCATACTTCTCCATTTCCAAATTTTCCCATCACCCTTAATAGAAACCTCAATGTCCACTAAGCCTCGAGTCCTCCTTTCTCATTTCTTCCTCTCACCCCTGGTGACCAATAATAAACTGCATTCTATACACTTGCCTATTTTGCATGTTGTTGTTAAGTGCCATCGAGTTGATCCTGACCCATAGTGACCCTGTATAGGATTTCCAAGGAGCAGCTGGTGAGCTTGAACTGCCAACCATGCAGTTCAAACAGCTTTGCAGTCTGGAGCATTAATCCACAACGCCACGCCTATTCTACATACTGCATATAAATAGGATCATACAATATTAGTTCTTCTGTGACTGGCCTGTGGCTTGATTCACTTAGCATTGTATTTCCAAATCTTGAGTACTTTAAACACAATTACCAGGTTCAAACACTTTCTATATGCTAAGTGTTTTACACAAAACATCTAATATAAGCACAACGAGATATAGATTCTAATAAGAAAACTGGGGTTTACAGATTGGTAACTTCTCCAAAGCTTTACCCTAGTGCGATTGTTGTTAGGTGCCTTGAGTTGGTTCTGATTCATAGAGAGAGACCTTGTGTACAACTGAATGAGGCACTGCCACGTCTATGCCATCCTCACAATTGTTATATCTAAGTCCATTGCTGCTACTACTGTGCCAATCAATCTCGTTGGGGTCTTCCTCTTTTGCACTGGCTCTCCAATTCACCAAGCATGATGTCCATTTCTAGGGACTGTTCCCTTCTGATAACATATCCAAAGTATGAGAGACAAAGTCCTGCTTCTAAGGAACATGCTTTTTTTTTCTTTTTTTTCCTTAAGAAACATTTTTGCTGTACTTTTCCCAACACAGATAAGTTTGTTCTTCTGGCAGTCCATGGTACTTTTAATATTCTTCTCCAACACCATAACTCAAATGCATCAATTCTTATTCACTCTTCCTTATTCATTGTCCAACTTTCACATGCTTATGAGTCTACTGAAAATACCATAGCTTGGATCAAGTGCACCTTAGTCCTCAAACTGACATCTTTGCTCTTGATCACGTTGAAGATATTTTGTGCTGCCGATTTGCCTAATGTAATACGGCATTTGATTTCTTGACTGCTGCCTCCATGAGTGTTGATAGTGGATCCATGCACAACAAAATCTTTGATGACTTCAATCTTTTCTCCATCCATCATGATATAATTTATTGATCCAACTGTGAAGAATTCTTATTTCTTTACATTGAGTTGTAACCCATTCTAAAGATTGTGTTCTTTGACCTTCATCAGTAAGTGTTTTAAGTCCTCTTCACTTTTAACAAGAAAGGTTGTATCATTTGCATATTACAGATTGTGTATCAGTCTTCTTCTAGTCCTAATGCCACATTCTTCATATAATCTAGCCTCTCGGATAATTTGCTCAGTTTATGGATGGAATAAGTATGGTGAAAGAACACAACCCTAGCACACATCTTTCCTGGCTTTAAGCATTCAGTGTCCCCTTGTTGTATCCAAACAACTGCCTCTTGATTTATCCATGGGTTCCTCATGAGCACAATAAATGTTCTGGAATACCAGTTCTCCACAATGTTATCCATACATTGTCATGATCCAAATGGTTGAAAGCCTTTGCATAGCCCATAGAAACAGATAACATCTTCCTGGTATTTTTTGCTTTCACCCAAGATCCATCTGACATCAGCAATGATGTACGTCATTCCTCATTCTCGTCTAAATCTGGCTTGAACCTCTGGCACTCCACTGTCAATGTTAGAGTCATTTTTGAATTGTCTTTAGCAAAACTTTTCTTACATGCAATAGTAATGATATTAGCCAATGATTCCTGCATTCTATTAGGCCACCTCTCTTTGTAATGAGCACAAATATGTATCTCTTCCAGTCAATTGACCAAGTAGTTGTCTTCCAACTTTCTTGGCATTGATTAGTGAGTGAGTGTCTCCAGTGCCACATCAGTTTGTTGAAAGATTTCAATTTGTATTCCATCAATTCTAGAAGCTTGTTCTTTGCCAATGCCTTCAGTGCACACTGGACTTCTTCCTTCTGTATCAGTGACTCTTGATTATACATGTGCTCTTGAAATGGTTGAACATCGATTTATTTCTTTTTGGTACAGCGACTCTGTATATTCCTTCCATCTTCTTTTGATCTTTTCTGTATTGTTCAATATTTTGCCCATGTTGTTGTTGATGTTAAGTGCCATGGAGTCAGTTCTGATCCAAAGCAACACCGTATAGGGTTTCTGAGGCGTGACTGATGAGTTTGAACCGCGGACTTTGTGGTTCAAATTGACTTTACAATCCAGTGCATTAACCCGCAGCACCACATCAGGACTCCATTTTTCCCATAGAATCCTACAATATTTCAAGTCAAAGCATGGATTTTTTTCCTTCAGTTCTCTCAGCTTGAGGAATGCTGAACCTATTCTTCCCTTTTGTGTTCTAACTGCAGGTCTTTGCACATTGTATTGTACTACTTGACTTTGTCTTCTCAAACTGTCCTTTGATACTTTCTGTTCAGCTTGTTTGCTTCCTCATTTCTTACATTTGCTTTAGCATCTGTGCTGTAGAACAAGTGTCAGAGTCTCTTCTGTCATCCATTTTTCCTTCTTTCCTTTCTTCTTTATAACCTTTTGCTGTCTTCCTATATGATGTTCTTGATGTGATCCCATAACTCTCTGATGTCCTGTTGTAAGTATCTAATGCATCAAATCTATTCTTCAGAGGACCTCTAAATTCACATGGAGTATGGTAGGCTCTTGTGGACTTGTTTTCATTTTCTTCAGCTTCAGTCCGAATTTGTATATGAACAATTGATCTGTTCCACAGTCAGCCCCTGGCCTTGTTTTGGCTGATGATATGGAACTTTTCTATCATCTCTTTCCACAAATGTAGTCAATTTGATTTCTATGTGTTCCATCTGGCGAGGTCCATGTGATTAGTCATCTTTATGTTGTTTAAAAAAGTATTTGTGATGAAGAAGTCACTGGTCCTGCCAAATTCTATCATGTGATCTCCAGCATCATTTCTGTCACCAAGACCATACTTTCCAACTATTGATCCTTCCACTTTGTTTACAACATTTGTATTCCAGTTACCAGGAATTATCAATAAATCATGATTGCATGTTTGATCCATTTCAGACTGAGGAAGCTGGTAGAAATCTCATTTCATTATCATTGGCTTTAATGGTTGATGCGTAAATTTGAATAATAGTGGTATAAACTGGTCTTCCTTGTAGGCACATGGATATTATCCTATCACAGACAACATTATACTTCAAGATAGATCTTGAAATACACTTTTTGATGACGAATGTGATGCCACTTCTCCTCAATTTGCCATTTCTGGCATAGCAAACCATATGATTTGCCAGATTCAAAATGGCTAATATCAGTCCATTTAAGCTGGGATACAGGTCTTTATGCATCTCATTTTTGAAATTTTCTAATTTTCTCTGATTCAAACGTTATATACTTCATGTTCCAATTATTAATGGATGTTTACAGCTGTTACCCCTCACCTTAAGATGTGTCCCATCAGTAAATGAAGATCCTGAAAGCTTTACTCCATTCACGTCATCATGGTCAACTCTACCTTGAGGTGGCAGCTCTTCCACAGTAGCATTTTGGGTGTCTTGCCACCAGAGGGCTTCATCTCCCAGCACTATATTTGACAACATTTTGGTGTTATTCATATTTCATTATCTAGTACTATATCTGATAATGATATAATACCACTACTGTTCATAAGGTTGTCAATGACTTAACATTCAGAATTAAACTGCCTCTCCTTCTTCCTAGTCTGTCTTAGTCTAGAAGCTTAGCTGAAACCTGTCCGCTATGGGTGACCCTGCTAGCATTTAAAATACCAATGGGATAGCTTCCAGCATCACAGAAGCACACAAGTTCCTACAATATGACAAACTGACAAATGAGTGGCAGGGCTTGGTGAGACATTATTTGGCCCTCATACCAAATATTAGAAGCATTAGCTATGGAGTCCTGGTATGGCTCTATAGAATAAGCACTGGAATGCTAACCCCAAAGTCACCAGTTCAAACCTACCAGTCATTCCTCGGAAACCATATACAGGATCACTATGAGTTGGAACTAACTCTACAACACTTAACAATAACAACAAATGAGGATAGATATAGGACCTCTGGTGGTGCTGTGGATTCGGCGTTGGGCTGCTAATCACAAGTTTGGCAGTTCAAACACAACCGTTGTTCTGTGGAAGAAAGATAAGGCTGTCTGTTTCCATAAAAATTTATAGTCTCGGAAACCCATTATAGGGTAACTATGAGTCAGAATTCAGTCAGTGGCAATGGGCTTGATTGTTTGGTTTAAGGGAAGGCAGGTTACAAGAAAAAAAAAGCATTTCACTTGGCACCTGCCCCTTATGACCCCACAGCCCTTCAGGGGGCACAGGCCTAGGACATCTTTGTGAGTAGAGAAAGGTGCTTGTCCTAGGGCAGACACAATGCACCAGGCCATAAAGCTTGGTAAGCGATGAGCTAAGCTTTAGCCCCAAT
Organism: Chrysochloris asiatica; assembly: GCF_000296735.1. Lineage (NCBI taxonomy): Eukaryota > Metazoa > Chordata > Mammalia > Afrosoricida > Chrysochloridae > Chrysochloris > Chrysochloris asiatica. Next base: position 2,626,064 of record NW_006408812.1, on the reverse strand, counting down.
TATTGTGTAACCCCTTATAGCTGTGATTCATTATGTCAACTACCTTAGGTGGGCACAATGGAAAGCAGAGGAGCTGGGAGTCAAGTCAATTTGGCCTTGAAGATCTCCCCTGGTCTTAGTGGTTTGAATAGCCAAGAGCAGCCTAACGGGCGGTATCTTAGTTATCTTTGTTGTTGTTATTGTTAAGTATCATAGAGTTGGTTCTGACGCATAGCAATCTTGTATAGAAAGGGTTTTGGAAGAGTGTATGGCGGGTTTGAACCGATGACCTTGCAGTTAGCTGTCCAGTGCTTATTCTACACAAAATAAGTGGCTTTAAAGAACCAAATAATTAAATAAGTAGTTATTTCACATGTTGGTACATGCTAGTAGAGGGAACACAAAAGGAGTTGTAAGCATACATAGGAGGGACCACCCCCACCCCCACCCCAAATCCAGACACAATGTCAGAGAAGACTTGCCAGAGACAGCCAAGGTATCTGATAAATCCCAGGCTATACCTGATCAGGGATGAACAAGCGCTAGCCAAGAGAGGGATGGGGACATGCGGGTCTGGTAAAGCAAGGCATGAGAGGTGACCATAAAGGGAGGCAGGGGCCAGATCATGAAGGACCTTGTAGACTATATCAAGGAATTTGGACTTCCATTATTCTATAGGATAAAGGAACCAAACCATCGAATAATTCGAAACAGAAGCATGTGACTCTCCAATTTGTCTTTCAAAAGCATTGTGTCTTGTAACATAATAATGTTTATGTAATTATGTTTCAACATGATTTTAGAACTTTGCTTTTACATTACAATGACATTGTATAGAGCAAGCTCTAAAACGTTTTTTTAAAATTCTAAACTATTTTAAAAAATGTTTGATAATCTTCTCCAAAGATTAAGTGACTTACTTTGGGTCTTCAGACTAGATTCATCCATCACAACAAGTAGTCCAATTCCTACTACATGCTTACTTATGCATTGGTTTGTCTATATATTACTTCCCTTAGCTGAATATAGGCTCGATGATGACAGAAACCCTGTCTGTTTGGTTCATCCTTAAACTTTTGTTGTTATTAGGCACTGTCAAGTCGATTTGGACTCAGTGATTGGATGTATAACAGGGTGAAACAGCCTGGTCCTTCACATCACTGATTGCAGTGTTTGAACCCATTGTTGCAGTCACTGTGTTGATCCATCTTGTTGAAGATCTTTCTCATTTTTTTGTTGACCCTTTACAAGTGTCATTGGCACATGTTAATATTCAATAAATGTTTGGGTGACTAAATGACTATCTCATGCTACTCCATGATATCTGGCTCCTCCCCACCAGATAGTTATTGGGAGCGGGATCAAGAGGCAGGACATGTGAACGCCCTACCATGTGCACAGTTAAAATTGTGCTTACCACAGCTTTTTCTGAGATTGACATTAGACTGTCATCATAGTTCATCTTAAGAATTCGATGCTCACCCCTGAATGGCCTCATTACAGACCCTCACCAGACTCCAATAACTAAGGCTTTCATTGCTTTGTCAGATGGAAACCCAAACATCATTATAAGTTTGGGAGGACCCCAGAACTGAAAAGAGTTTCACCAATCCATGTTTTGGGTTTATAAAGCAGGTTACATATGGACTCTTGTTAATTCAAGTCAGCACATATTTGCTAAGTACTTTTATTTCCAGACATTGAATCAGGTTCTGAATTACTCAAGAGCACATAGTAATTTTCTTTGGCTACTCTATGAGTTCCCTTTTTCTGTTATAAAATATTACCACAAACTTCCAACCCCCCGCCCCCCAAAAAAACCAACAACCCATACTGTCTTCAACTCAATTCCAGCTCTAAAAACAGACCACAAACGTAGTGACTTAAAGCAGCAGACATTTATTATTTTATAGTTCTGGAACTAAGAAGTCTGAAATGGGTCTTAAACCCATTGACCTCAAGTCCGTGTCAACTCACAGCAACCCTAGAGAGTAGAACCGCCCCCTAGGATTTCCAAGGCTGTAAATCTTTACAGAAGCAAACTGCCACATCTCTCTCCTTTAAAGTAGCTGGTGGGGTTCAAACCACCAACCATTTGGTTAACAGCCAAATGCTTAACCATTGCACCACCAGGGTTCCTGATATGAATTTCATAGGGCTAAAATCCAGGTGTTTCCAGGTTATGTTCCTACGGAAGCTGTGGGGGAGAACCGTCCAGCTTCAAGAGGCTGCTTTCATTAATTGGTCTGTCCCCAATCCAGCAATTGCATTACTTGAATTCTTCTTTTGGCCTCACATTTGCCTCTCTGACTCTGCTGCTTCCCTCTTTGACTTATAAGGACCTTGTGATTACATTGGTCCCATTTTGTAATGCAGGATACTTTCCCTATGCACACCTTAAGCTGAGCACACCTGCAGAGTACTATTTTTCATGTAAAGTAACATAGTCACAGGTTCTAAGGACTAGGATGGCAAAGAGTATTGAAAGTACCATAGACTGCCAGAACAAACAAATGTCTTGTGGAAGAAGTACAGTCAGACTGCTCCTTAGAAGTGAGGCTGAGGAGACTTTATCTCTTGTACTTTACACATGCTATCAGGAGGGACCAGTTCCTGGAGAAGGATATCATCCTTGGTAAAGTGGAGGGTCAGCAAAACAGGGAAGACCCCTAATGAGATGGGCTGAAACAGTGGCAGCAACAATGGACTTAAACAATTGTGAGGATGGCATAGAACTAGGCAGTGTTTCATCCTGTTGTATATAGGATCACAATGAGTCAGAAATAACTAGACAGAACCTAACAATAATAACAAGAACTAGGATGTGGACATCTTTGAGGATCATTCTTTTACCTACTAGAACTACTATATGATGCTTATACCTAATCTCCTTAGGAGAAAATGACGGAGACTTTGGAGTTCAATTTAACCTAATAACATTTCCATCTACTCATTTACTAGAAATTTAACCTTAAGAAAGTTACTTAAGTCTTTTAAGCCTCAGTTTTTTTCATCTGTCAGATGGAAAAGCTATTACCTCAATTCATAGGGTTCTGAAGTTTGCAGATAATTATACATGTATTGAAGGCATCCTGGTAGTATAGTGGGTTACGAATTAGGCTGCTAATTGCAAGGTCGGAAGTTTGAATCTACCAACTACCACAAGAAAAAGGTGAGGCTTTCTGCTCCAGTAAAGATGTACAGCCTCAGAAGTCCTATCTTGTTGTTAAGTGCCGTCAAGTTGGTTCTGACTCATAGTGATCCTGTATAGTGTTTCCAAGGGGTGGCTGGTGAACTTGAACCACTAACCTTAAGGCTCAAACCGACTTTGCAGTCCACCACATTAACCCACAGCTCCAAAATTGCTGTGAGTTGGAAACAACTTCTCAGCACATAATCACCACCACCACCAAACATGTATTGAGCTCACAGGCAATACACTTTAACACGTGAGATGTTATCCTGTTCTTTTCTTTTCCATCAACAGGCAACCCTGATCATGCATGCTTCTCTTTTAGTTGGGGAGATTTTCAGAGTTTCACCACGGTACAGCGCTGAGCTGAACTAATGTGTTGTTGTTATTGACTTGAAACTTTATTGTTTTAATAAAAGGAAGATCAGAATCTCAATAAAGTTCTGAAATAGCCATTGAAAGAAATACAGATTTTTCAAAAACAGCTCTTAATCCCAACAAGAGCTTGATTCAATTCAGTGACTGAGTGTGCCCTTAGCAACACTTTAAAAGTATATTGTTCCCATTTCTAGGGGTTTAAGGATTCAATCAGTGTAGGGAGTTAGTATTAATGGTCTTTGTTGGAATCTACTTTCTACACTCTTTTGACTCTTGACAAACTGCTTTAAGACTCTTACTTAGAAATCATCATGACATATTTAGGGCAAGTATGGTAAATTAGAGTATGCACGTACTACTTTCCTCTCTAAAGTTAAATCCCCATAGAATAAGATCAATTTCCTCCTTTTCCTTTCCCAATTGACTTTTGTACAAACACACGTCCTATAAACTCAGAATAAGATGACAATTTGCCATAAACATTTTTTGAGATCTTCAACAGCAGCCTGAATCTGCCTTGAGGCAAATTTCTATTATAGCCTTTCATTTCCTTTCTCCTCCTTATCGGAAAGCATGTTTACTCCTGGCAGTAAGAGCCCTGTTCTCTGTTGATGATGATTGCCACTGGGTCTCTCAACACAAGCACTGGTGTCAACATACAAATTCTGAAAAACTTGAACAGGAAAACAATTTTGAAGAACGTAAGTATAGCCCCTATTTTCCCCACCCTTCTAGCACACACATGTTCACTCACACACAGGGGCACATACATATACAGATATATACACAAATGCATACACACATTCTGCAATGTATGAAGAAGATTCCCTTGAAACCCAGAGCCAAAGTGAATTGCTAACACACACACAAAAAGTCTTTGTTAAAACCACTTCTATTAGTTCTGAGCTTTTGGAGTTCATGCTTGGCTTACACAATTTTACCAGAAGAGTTATAAACCAGAAATATAAATATTAAGTAATAAAGTTGGTTTGAACAAGCATGCCAGAAATTCTACATCCTATGATTGTTAACTGTCCTTTCATTCATAACCTTTTTATACGTTTGGTTTAATAGCTTTTGTTAAGGGTCCTCACCCTGAAAAAGAAATGTTAATCCCATAATTGGGTAGTAAATGAACCTTTATGCTTTTACAGAGTAGAAGGCTACTGAAATATTAAATTCAATTTTTTTTAATTAGGTTGTTCTTAATATTCTAAAGGATTTAAATATTTTAAATCTTCTTGCACTTACTCTCTTTGTATAGCCAATAATTTACAAAACAGTAGTTGGAGTAATGTTGACACTGAGATAGACAAACTGATAAATGGCAGAAAACAGAAGGTCCAGATTCAAGGCCAGGAATGTAAGAAAATGTGATCTATGACAGAAATATCTATGCAGATCAGCTAGAGAAAGTGAAGGAGCTATTTTTGTTGGTTACCCATATGGAGGGAAATGGGATTTGTAGTTCACATTCTACACAGATATATTTCAAATATATCAAAGACCTAAATGTGAAAAGTAAACCTTCAAAAATGCTAGAATAAAACACAGAAAACATTTCCATTATTTTGAGGTAGCAAATAGTCTTAAAACATCATATACACATAGACATACAAGATGAATATGTATAGGAAGGAGAATTGAACTATACCCATGAATAGTTCAATTTCTTTTGTCGTTAAGTGTTGTTGAGTCAGTTCTGACCCAAAGTGACCCTGTATAGGGTTTCCAAGGAGTGGCTGATGAGCTTGGACCACTGACCTTGCACTTCAAACCAACTTTGCATTCCAGCACATTAATCCACAGTGCCACACCAGGACTCACTGCTATGTAAGTGTGAAAGAGGATAATTTCTACATATTATGAAAACTTTTTAGCCATAACCAAACATCTTGAAGGAATTAGTGGCTGGGCCTTGGAGCTCAGAACCAAGTCTTAAGGCACACTCAAGTCAATTGGAATAATATGATATGCGTACACACACATACACACAATGCACTATCTTCTACTTTGGTGTGTAGTGACTGGGATCCTAAAATCTTATGAGCAACCATTCAAGGTATAACTGTTTTTTTGCTTCCCAGAAACAAAGAAGAGTGAAGAAAATCAAAACAACATGCAAACAATTAGCCCAATGGTCAATGACCCACACAGACCTCATGGTTCATGACCCTGAGACAAGAAAAACAAGATGGTGCCTGGCTACCACTACCACCTGATTTGAAAGGGACCACGTTAGAAGGTTCTGGATAGAGTGGGGGGGGGAATATGATATAAATATGATATCACTTACATAGCAGTGAGTCCTGGTGTGGCACTGTGGATTAATGTGCCGGAATGCAAAGTTGGTTTGAAGTGCAAGGTCAGTGGTCCAAGCTCATCAGCCACTCCTTGGAAAAATCATTAAAAAAAAAAAAAAGAACAGGCTTCTGATTGGATTGTTGTTGTTATGTGCTGTCGAGTAGGTTCTGACTCACAGAGACCCTGTATAGAGTTTCTGAGGAGCAACTGGTGAGCTCAAACCACTGACCTTGCAGTTCAAACCAACTTCAAAGTCAAGTATTTAGCCTATGTTGTTGTTGTTATGTGCGGTGGAATCTATTCCTACTCACAGCAACTCTGTACAGGGTTTCTGAGGCTGTAAATCTTGATGGGAGTAGAAAGCCTCATCTTTCTCCCGCAGAACAGCTGGTAGTTTCGAACAGCTGACCTTGCAGTTCGCAGCCCGATTCATAACCACTGCGCTACCAGAGTATCAAGTTAGGTGTAATCAATGATATGAAGCAAAATGTGTATGAATTGTCATATGGAAAACTGATTTGCTCTCTAAACCTTCATTCAACTCACATTAAAAAGATTTTTTTTTAATCACACAAATACATGCAAAGGAGAATATTAATAATTTCTTCACTAAATTATAAAATCTAGGTTCATTGAAGACTGTTTTTAAAAAGCAAAAAGATTAGCTATAGTCTGGGGGAATATATTTGCAAAACATAATCCAGCAAATCAACTTTAAAAATATTTTTTATACATAATAGTTTACTATAGAAAAGAAAAATGCAGGTGACGTTATAAAAAAATTTTGAGATAGATTTCTTTAAAAAGAAGGTTAAAAGAATTCAAATTCTCTATAAATGCATTTATTATGTATGAATTTAGTAAGCATTAAACTCTCAATGTTTTCCATTCGACATAAAAGAAATCTTTCTGAATTGTAATTAAAAGATGTATTTTATAATACTCAGAGCCATTGAGTCTGTTCCAGTCTTGCAGTTAGCTGTCCAGTGCTTATCTTAAAGCCCCAGCAGGGCTCTTGCAATTTAAATCATATTTACTATGTAAAAATATGACAAACTAATTTTCATAGTTGATATTATTTTAAATTGTTTGTTCCATTAATATCCAAGCAGTTCTATTTACAGATGATATCTTCATATCATTATCCTTTCCACTGATTTCAGAATACATGGTTGAACAAAGCTGAACCAGGTCTTAAAAACACAATTGTATTATTCATAATTATAGCAGTTATTTTAAAATCACTTCACTTCATATGTGCTCTGGTAGCATAGTGGTTACAAAAGGAAACATACATTAATTGTTCATATGCAAAATCAAACTGAAAATGAAAACAAATTCACGAGAGCCAAAATATGACCTTGAATATATCCTGAATTTAGAGATAATCTAAAGAACAGAATTGATACATTCAACACTAAAGACCAAAGACCAGAAGAGTTGTGGGATGACATCAAGAACATCAGACGTAAAGAAAGTTAAAAGTCATTAAGAACACAAGAAAGAAGGAAAAGGTCAAAATGGATGTCAGAGGAGACTCTGAAACTTGCTCTCCAGCATAGAGAAGCTAAAGCAAATGGAAGAAATGAGGAGGTCCAAGAGCTGAACAGAAAATTTCAAAGATCAGCTCGGGAAGATAAAGCTGGAATCAGAAAACCAAAA
>NW_006408812.1:2612442-2616928 GCF_000296735.1 Chrysochloris asiatica | reverse complement strand
GCATGGGAACACTGAATGTTTTAAAATTAAGAAAGGTGTGCGACAAGGTTGTATTCTTTCACCATACTTATTCAACCTGTATGCTGAGCAAATAAAACGAGAAGCTGGGTTCTATGAAGGAAAACGTGGCATCAGGATTTGAGGAAGACTCACTAACAATCTGCGATATATAGATGATACAACTTTGCTTACTGAAAGTGGAGAAAACATTTACTAATGAAGATCAAAGAGCACAGCCTTCGGTATGGTTTATATCTCAATGTCAAGAAAACATAAATTCTCACCATTAGACCAATAAACAACATTCTTATTAATGGAGAAAAGATTAAAGTTGTCAAGCACTTCATTCTTCTTGGATCAACTATCAACACTCATGGAAGCAGCAGTCAAGAGATTAGACGATGCATTGCATTAGGCAAATCTGCTGCACAGGGACTTTTTAAAGTGTTGACGAGCAAAGATGTCAGCTTGAGGACTAAGGTGCGCCTGACCCAAGCCATGGTATTTTCAATAACCTCATATGCATGCGAAAGCTGGGCAGTGAATAAGGAAGGTTGTAGAAGAATTGATGCCCTTGAATTATGGTGTTGGAGGAGAATACTAAAAGTGCCACGGGTTGCCAAAAAACTAATAGATCTGTTTTGGAAGAAGTGCAGCTAGAGTGCTCCTTAGAGGCTAAGATGGCCAAACTTCGTCTCTCGTACTTTGGACATATTGTCAGGAGGGAACTGTCACTGGAGAAGGATATCATGTTTGGTAAGATGGAAGGTCAGAGAAAAAAAGGAAGATCCCCAATGAGACGGACTGGCCAGGTAGCAGCATTGATGGACTCAAGTGTGGCAACAGTAGTGAAGTTGGCCCAGGATCGGACATTGTTTCATTCTGCTGTGCATAAGGTCACTATGAGTCTTTGCCGACTCTATGGCACCTAACAACAATAACAACACCCTAACTCGAATGCATGAATTCTCGTATGGTCTTCCTTATTCACTGTTCAACTTTTGCATGTATATGAGGTTATTGAAAATACCATGGCTTGGATCAGGCTCACCTTATTCCTCAAAGTGACATCTTTGCTCTTGAACACTTTAAAGAGGTCTTGTGCAGCAGATTTGCTAATAAAATGCATCTGACTGATGCTTCCATGAGTGTTGATGGTTGATCCAAACAAAATGAAGTCTTTGAAAACGTCAAAATTTTTCCATTTATATGGATGTTATTTATTGGTCTAGTGGTGAGGATTTTTGTTTTCTTTACATTGAGATGCTATCCATACCAAAGACTGTGGTCTTTGATCTTCATCAGTAAATATTTAAGTTCTCTTCACTTTCAGCAAGCAAGGTGGTATCATCTGTGTATTACAGGTTATTATTGAGTCTTCCTGCAATCCTGATGACATGTTTTCTTCATATAATCCAATTAGATTATTATTTGTTGTTGTTAAGTGTGTTCGAGTCAGTTCTGACCCATAGCGACCCTGTATAGGGTTTCCAAGGAGCAGCTGGTGAGGTTGAACAGTTGACCTTGCAATTCAAACGGCTTTGCAGTCTGCCGCATTAACCCACAGCGCCACACCAGGGCTATAGATTATAGATTATGCCAAATTACTCTCCTAAAGGACATACTAATTTACATGCCAACTCAGAATACATAAGAAAAGAGTTCCTTTATGTGACACATTTGTCAGCATTTGATACTGCCAAAGTTTTTGTTTCTAATCTTGTGTAAGTAAAATAGAACCTCATTGTGATTTTAATTTTCATTTACTTGAATGATAATTTGGTTGAGCAGCTTTTCACATAGTTATTTATATTCATTTTGCCTCTGTAGTGAAGTGTCTTGTCTGTTCATGTATTTGTTCATTTTCCCTATTGATTTGTTTCTTTCTCTTTCTCCTTAAAAATTTCTTATTTATTTGGGATATGAATTTTCATTTTCGGTCATTTAACTTTACATATTTTAAGGTAATGCTATTAAGTACCTACAAATTTAGAAGTGTAATATTTTCCTGATGAATTAAATCTTTTGTCATTATTATACTATCTTTTTTCCTAACTTTTTTTTGTTTTCCTTTAGTATGTGACACAATTACAACAGGCTGAAACACTACTAAGCTGAAGCCACCTTGTTCTTAGCCAACCCAAGTGATTCAAATTTGGACAGATTGCAAATCTGAACAAGAATAAGTTTACTTCTGGTTCAATTGCATCCTGGTGGTGTGATCCATTGAGATTCCAGTTTACTGTGGGAAGGATTAAGGGAGAGCTGCATGAACTCCAGTCTCTGGCTTCCATTCCTTTTGCTCAGCAAAGCCATCAGGCATTGAAAAGTCATCAGGAGATGACTATGCCCATATAGACGTTGAAGTACAAGATTGTCTTTTACACCATTCAAATCAATGTGAATTTTATTTGGAAGTAGTTATAATAGCACAGAAAAGCAACGATAAGTGTTATCTCATGACAAGCGTGTGGTAAACCCAGAATTCAAATTCAGACAGCCTGACTCCAGAGCCTACTTTTAAGTAGAGTGGCTACAAAGAAAAGTTAATCAAAGGGTAGGCCCTTCCTCTCTTGATGGATATATTTCTAAATAATTTTCTATATGTCATATGTCTCTTGTAGAACACCTGTTAGAAATTGCAATTCCACATCTATTCTAACAATAAAAGCCACTCTAGTTAAGCTCTTCTCTTTGAAATCTAACAAGTCTGGCTAAAACAATTCACAAATAATGCCAGAGAACTCTTTCATATTGTCAGTAAATATTTGTACAAAATGATGATGTTGTGCTCACTTTAATATGACCCAAATGTATCACATAAATCAATATTCTTTCTTCATTTACAAAGCACATTTATATTTATACAACATCACACACTTGAAAATGATTTTCTTTTCTTTTCCAACTTGAAGTCCTTCATCAAGAAACCACAGCTTTGTGCCTCATTGCAAACACAAAGAGTTCACTTTCCTACTTTTTTTTAAAGATAAATAAACAGTATATTATACACATAGGTTTACATATGTGTGAGTTTCTGCAAAGGAATTTGAAGACTTTCCAGGTTATTCCTGAATTAAAGTGTTTTATCCCAAATTAAAACATTCTGTTTTCAGTCCTCATCTTCTTAAAATAATCATTTTACTTATGGTACACAATAGTGAAAAAGGGCCTGATACTTAGAATTGTAGATAAATTCATTTTCTTACCTAGGACAAAGCCATTTTTAGAATGTTTTAGTAGTTCTGGTCCTTAGAATTTTCTCTCTTTCTCACTCTTTTTTTTAATTGTGAGAGCTTGGGTACTATTGGTTCTTGATCTAATGCATGTAAGAGAACATTTAATGGATTGGTGGCAGTTTTATTGCCACTTAAATATTTAATGGTTTTCTGCATAATTTCTCAATGTATTTTTATTTGTTTACTTTTTTATGTATTTTGGTATAAAATTGAAAACTTGTGGTATTGAATTTTATGACATTGGCACAATTTCTCTTCTACAGTCATGAATGTTAGGGCTCCATTATATTCTTATTTTAAGAGGATAAATCATGAACTTTAGAGTACAATGTGGCCTTGATATATAAAGGTAATATTTGGATCTGTATATGAAATTGAAACTGTTGTCAATTAATCTAATCAAGTAATAAGATTTTTTTTTCACTTTGTCATTTATTTTGAATACTCTGTCAAAATTAGAAAGTATATTTTATTATTTTTTTTAAAAAATTCATATTGGTTTGATAACTAAAGTATGTTTTAATGCTTCAAAAAGAATGCTGGGATGGAAGTCAGGAAATTCAGATTCTAGTCATAACACTGCTATTTAGAGACTCTGTGAGTTGTGTGTCTGTTTGAGTAAGTTTAGGGTTTTCAACTCCCACACATCTGTCAGTTTATCACACTGTGGCGGCTTGCATGTTGCTGTGATGCTGGAAATTATACCACTGGTATTTTGAATGCCTGAAAGGTCATCCATAGTTGACAGGTTTAGCTGAGCCTCCAGAAAAAGAACAGAATCAAAAGGAGAGTTGGACTACTTACTACTGAATGTTCATTCACTGAAAACCTGTGAACAACAATGCAAAACTATCAGAAAGCACCAACATATCGAATATTGAAACATAATGAAGAACACCAGAATATTGTTAGATATAGTGCCAGAGATGAGCCCCTCAAGTTGGAAGAAATTCAAAATACAACATGACAAGAGAAAACTGCCTCCTCACAACAGAGTTGTCTGTAATGATGGAAATGGAGTAAAGCTTTCAGGATGTTCATTTGCTGATTAGGGCACAACTCAAAATGAAGAGAAACAGCTGTAAACATCCATTAATAATCAGATCTTAGAATGTATAAAGTATGAGCCTAGGAAAATTGAAAATTGTCACAAATGAAAGGAACACATATACATCGATATTGTAGGCACTCAGTATCTACCCACAAGGAAAAGATATACGCACACCAATGTTGATAGCAGCAGAAGA
>NW_006408812.1:2600392-2610367 GCF_000296735.1 Chrysochloris asiatica | reverse complement strand
GATATATGGAGGGGATAATAATCAATGTAATGAAACAAGCTATATGAATGGTTGAATGTGAAGCTGATGATGTGCCCTGTAAACTTTCACTCAATGCAAAATAAAAACATTTAATTAAAAAAAAAAAGAAAAAATAAAGTTGACTGTGATGATGGGAACGGATTAACGCTTTCAGGGTCTTCATTTGCTGATGGGGCACAACTCAAAATGAGGAGAAACAGCTGTAAACATCCATTAATAATCAAAACAAGGAATGTATGAAGCATGAATCGAGGAAAATTGGAAGTTGTGAAAATTGAAATGAAATGCATAAACAGCAAGATATTAGCCATTAGTGAGCTGAAATGGACTGGTATTGAACATTCTGAATCTGACAATCACATGATATACTGTGCTGGAGATGACTAATTGAAGAGGAATGGAATCACAGTCATAATACAAAAGAACATTTCAAGATCTATCTTAAAATATAATGCTGTCTGTGATAAGTGAATATGCTTACACCTACATGGAAGGCCAGTTAATACAACTAGTATTCAAATTTATGCAACACCCACTAAAGCCAGTCATAATGAAATTGAAACATTCTACCAACTTTTTCAGTCTGAAATTGATCAAACATGCAGTCAAGATGTATTGATAATTACTGGTGATTGGAATAAAAAGGTTGGAAATAGAGGAAGGATCAGTAATTGGAAAACATGGCCCTGGGGATAGAAACAATACTAGCGATTGCATGATAGAATTTTGAAAGACCATTGCCTTCTTCGTTGCAAATATCTTTTTTAAAACAACATAAAAGACAAGTATACACATGAACTACACCAAATGGAATGCACAGAAATATAATTGATTACATATTTGAAAAGAGATAATGGAAAATCTCCGTGTTGTTATTGTTGTTAATTGCCATTGAATCAGTTCTGACCCATAGTGAACTTGTAAAGGGTTCCCGATGAGCAGTTGTGAGTTTAAACCACCAACCTTGTGGTTCAAACAAACTTTTCAGTCCAGAGCATTAACCCACAGCACCACACCACCTTCATATCATCAGCCAAAACCAGACCAGGGGCAGACTGTAGAACAAACTACCGATTACTCATATGCAGGTTCATGCTGAAGCTTAAGAAAATTAAATAAGGTCATGACAGCCAAATTATGACCTTGAGCATATCCCACCTGAATTTAGAGGTCATCTTCAAAACAGATTTGATATACTAGACACTAGAGATCGAAGACCAGAATTGTGGGATGACCTCAAGAATATCATAAAGGAAGAAACCAAAAGATCATTAAGAAGAAAAGAACGAAGGAAAAACAAAAACAAATTGGATGTCAGAAGAGACTCTGAAACTTGTTTTCCAAAGTAGAGATGCTAAATCAAATGGAAAAAACGAGATGGTAAAGAGCTGATGAGAAAATTTCATAGGGCAGCTCGAGAAGACAAAGCCACATATTATAATGAAACGTGCAAAGATCTGGAGTTAGAAACTCAAAAGGAAAGAACATGCTCAGCATTTCTCAAGCAAAACGAACTGAAGAAATAATTCAAGGCTGCACCTGCAATAATGAAGGATACTATAAAAAATATATTGAATGATGCAGAAAGCATCAAAAGAGATGCAACAAAGAGTCACTATACCAAAAAGAAATGGTAGCTGTTCAACCATTTCAGGAGACAGGATATGATCAATAGTCAGTGATACTGAAGGAAGAAGTCTAATGTGCACTGAAGGCATTGGCAAAGAACAAGTCTCTGGGAATTGATAGACTACAAATTGAAGTATTTCAACAAACTGATGCAGCACTGGAATCATTCATTCATCTATGTCAAGAAATTTGGAAGACAGATACTCAGCCAACTGATTGGAAGAGATCCATATTTGTGTTTGTTTTAAAGAGAGATGACCCAACACAATGCGGAAATGATCAGATTATATCATTAATAGCACGTTCAAGTAAAACTTTGCTAAATGTCATTCAAAATGACTACAACAGTACTTTGACTGGAGACTTCCAGAGGTTCAAACTGGTTCAGATGTGCAAGTGCAATGAGGGATATAATTTCTGACATCAGATGGATGTTGGCTGAAAGCTGAGAATACCAGAAAGATGTTTGTTGTTGTTGTTAAGTGCCATCGAGTCAGTTCCAACCCATAGCGACCGTGCATAGGGTTTCCAAGGAGCGGCTTGTGAACTTCGACTGCCAACTTTGTGGTTCAAACTTACTTTGCAGTCCAGAGCATTAACCCACAGCACCACACCAGGACTCCAGAAAGATGTTTTGTTGTTGTTGTTAAGTACTGTGGAGCCAGCTCTGACTCATAGTGACCTGCACAGGGTTTCTGAGGCTGTAAATCTTTACAGGAGCAGAACGCCTTATCTTTCTCCCCCGGAACCGCCGCTAGTTTCGAACTGCTGACCTTGAGGTTGGCAGCCCGACTCGTAACCACTACGCTACCAGAGCCCCGATGCTTTATTGACTATACAAAACTTTTGACTGTGTGGATCATGACAAGCTATGAACCACATTGTTGAATATGCGTATTCCAGAACACTTAATTGTTCTCATGAGGAATTTATATATAGACCAAGAGGCACTCATTCAAATAGAGCAAGGGAACACCAAATGGTTTAAAATAAGGAAGGTGTGTGCCAGGGTTGTATTCTATCACCATATTTATTCAATCTGTATGCTAAGTAAATAGTCCAAGAAGCTGAATTATATAAAGAAGAACATGACATTATTATTGGAGGTAGACTCATTAACAACTTGCAATATGCAGATGTTACAACTTTGCTTGCTAAAAGTGAAGAGGATTTAAAATATTTACTGATGAGGATCAAAGACCACAATCTTCAGTATGCCTTGCACCTCAATGTAAAGAAAGCAAAAATCCTCGCCAATGAGCTAATAAATAACATAACAATAAATGGAATACAGATTGAAGTTGTCAAAGACTTCATTTTGTTCAGATCAACCATCAACACTGATGGAAGAAGCAGACAAGAGCTCAAACTACATATTGCATTAGGCAAATCTGCTGCACAAGACCTCTTTAAAGTGTTGAAGAGCAAAGATGTCAGCTTGAAGATTAAGGTGTGCCTGATCCAAGCCATGATATTTTCAGTAACCTCATATGCATGTGAAAGTTGGACAATGAGTAAGGAAGACCATAGAAGAATTGATGCATTTGAATTGTGGTGCTGGAAGAGCATATTAAAAGTACCATGGACTGCCAAAACAAATCTGTGGTGGAAGAAACACAGACAAAAAAATGCTTCTTAGAAGCCAGAGTGGCCAGACTTGGTCTCTCATACTTTAGGCATATTATTAGGAGGAACAAGTCCCTAGAGAAGGATGTCATGTTTGGTACAGTGAAAGGCCAGCAAAAAGATGAAGACCCCCAACAAGATAGATTGGCACAGTGACAAGAGCAATGGGCTCAAGCATAGCAACAATTGTGAGGTTGGTGGAGGCACTGAACAGTGTTTAGTTCTGTTGTGAATAAGGTTGCTGTGAATCAGTATCAACTCAGTGGCACCTAACAACAGTAACAATGTTTAAATAGAATCTTACAATATGAAAATAATAGCACAGTAGAATTTGTTATTTTTAAGTTACTTTTCAATGCTTATTATGTTACAGTTTACTTGATGAGGCAAGTAAATACTTTTTAAGAGATTGATGTTAAGTGCTGGCAAGTTGATTCTGACTCTAGCAACACTGTATGTAGGCTTTCTGCTCCGGAGAGGCATATTTCCATTGTTTGAAATGAACATTTTGCTCTTTCTGGCTATTAATCTTACAATAATTAGTAACTGAATAAGTCACTTTGTCACCACCTTTTACAGATTGGTTTATAAAAACTTCATATCAATATGTATGTCACTGTCATCTCTACTAATACTGCTACTAACAAGTGTAATCATAAACAAAGACATTTAAAATATAAAGTTTTTGAAAGCCCGTATTGAAATGTGAAGAATACAGAAAGACTTGTCTATAAGAGAACTTTTAATCAGATATTTAAAGTTTGTATTAACATGAACCAACATAATTTTTTGGTTTGTTTTCTTAAATTTTAAACTTTAGAAAATTCATACATTTTCCATGTCTGTCCATTGGGAAAGTTTCTGAAGGAACCTGAGTGCACATCAAAGTTGATTTCAGACAAGCTATTTCATGTATAATTCAGAACCCAATGCTAAGAGACAGCATGGCATTCTGTGGTGCTATAGACAGACTGAGTGTGAACTTCCTCTTTGTATTTTTGTTCACAGTCTGATGTCTTGTGACCAGCACCCACTCCTATCTTAGTTTATTCTTGCTACTGTAACAGAAATACCACAAGTGGGCAGCTTTAAAGAATAGAGACTAGTTCCAAGGAGCGGCTAGTGAGCTGAGTTTGAGTCCACATTCAAGGCACCATCTTTAGAGGAAGTGTCGCTCTCCACTGATTCTGGGTTAAGGTTCTATCTCACTTTTTGTAGTCTTGGAGTTCCTTGTCACTCTTCTCATGGCATTTGTCTTTGGCGTATTTTTGCTTGCTTAACTTTTGTGTTATTTACTCTTGTTGTTGTTGTTAAGTGCTGTCGAGCAGGTTCTGATCCATAGCAACCCTGTATAGGGTTTCCTAGGAGTGAGTGATGAGCTTGAACCACCAACCTTGCAGTTCAAATAGTCCAAGTCCAGCACATTAACCCACAGCACCGCACCAGAACTCCAATTTGAGGATTACAATATCTCAAAAGTAATTAGATTTAAGACACACCCTACAATTATATGAGGGAGTTAACATGCTAGCTGCAGAGGATAAGCACTGAACTGGGAACCACAAGGTCCATGATTCAAGCCCACCAGCTGCTCCTCAGAAGAAAGATGAGGCTTTTTTGCTCCTGCAAAGATTTAAAGTCTCAAAAAGTCCATATAGGGTCAATATGAGTCAGAACCAAGTGGAAGGCACTTGACAACACTGAGATGATCTCCTTAACATAACACTGAAATCCTCCCTTCCATATGGAATGACCCTTAGAGGTATGTTCTTGTTGTTGTTGTTAAGTGCCATTGAGTCAGTTCTGACTCATAGAGACCCATGGGCTTTCAAAAACATTATATTTTAAATGTCTTTGATTATTGTTACATTTGTATAGGAATTCTGAAGAGCAGTTGGTGAGCTTGAACTGCCGGCCGACCCATAAGTATAAGGGTTAAAATTTCAACACATATTTTGGTGAATTACACTTCTATTTGAAACAGCAACCTCTACTCTCTGTCAACCACCAAACTTCATACACTTATTAGGATCCACCCTCCTGAAAAAGCACCCTTCCTTCTGCCTACAACCCACACCCCATGCAGTGATGCCCTAGAAATCTCCAGGATTCTTACTCATAAACCCTTTCACTCCCCTCTCCTGTTTTCAATTTATAGCACAATTTGCCTGCTCCTTTGTACTACCCTTTGACCTATCTTCATTCCCTGTTTTGTCTTGAGTGAGACTCCTAAGACCCAAAGACTTAGCCTAGCCTCCTTTCACCCAGGCCTCCTGGCCACCGCATTACCTTTGTCCTGAATCCAGCAACAACAGCCCCAATGTCCTGCCCTGGCCCCATTTTATGCAGAAAGGGATTCCCCACTGAATTCAAAATAAAAAAAAAATTGAGATTATATCTTAAAGTAAGTATATAAAGGGGATTTAAAAGTTCATGGAAGATCTCAAACAGAATAAGATAGAAGAGGGAAAAAAAGAGTAATCTGATACAATTTGATGAACTTGACCTACACCTATGGATGCAGTAGCTCAAAAGAGGAAACAGATCCTTATAGCAAGGATCATTCCCACCCCCTCCACACACAGAGTAGACAGGGATGGGCAACTTGGAAATTGGCTACCCAAAATGGGGGAGGGGAGCTACAAAGGCAAGAAGTGACTGGCTTACAAGCTTTCAAGAGGGAACCTAGATCCAGAGGGCATAGAGGAAGCTAGAATCTCTAGTGAATAGTATCCAATCTGTCTAGGTGGGGCTGATGAAATGATATGCGGATGGGTCTCTTGTGATACAATAGTGAATAATTGTTATCAGGACTGCTTTTGTAGATTGGAAATGTAAAGGTTGACGTTTTTGTAGCAAGGTGGGGAGTTATTAACATTTCAGTCTAGGAGCAGAGGTCCCTGGGACCATCAATGGAGAAAAGCGGAGAGCAGGACCCTACCCAGAGAAGCAGTGATGCCTGAGATGGAGGCAGAGACGATGATGTGGAGAGATGGAGCAGCTGGGGACTTTAGACCCAGAGAGGGAGAGGGGCTGTGTGCTGACGACTTTGTGGCAGGCTTATAGTGTATACCCTTTGGTTGGTTGATGATGCATGGAGGGGATTGTAACCATGGCAATGAAAGATATAGATAGAATGAATGTAAACCTAATGTTCTCCCAGGTAAACTATCACATAATTCACAATAAAACATTTAAAAAAAAGTTCATGGAAAAATTAAATGAAAAGATAATGAAAATTTCCACAATCTTTTTGAAGTTGTCATTTAGTGATTTAGTCTGAAATTCTTTTAGCCTAAAGGACAAAAGAGACTTCTCAAAATTAATTTCTTATTTTCCCCCATCTGGTCTCAAAATCAGCCATTATTATTGTTGTTAACTCCACTGAGTTGGTTTTGACTCATAGCAACCTTGCATAGGTTTCTGGGCAGTGGCTGGTGGGTTAGAACTGCCTACTTTTCAGTTAGCCGTCCAATGCTTTTTCTACAACACCACACCAAGACGCTAAAAATCAGCTAAAGTTTTATAGAAGGCTTGCTTTTCCATAGCCAATTGATAAAATTCCTCTTTAGAGAAACTTGAGTGTTTTGGTAATAGTTTAGGGCCCTGTTTTATGTGTGCATTGAATCAGTTAGTGTTTAAATTAATACTTTTACTATTGATGCCTTAATGAATAATTCATACACAACTCTAGATTGAAAGGATCTTTGATTCACATAGGTGGGCAAACGTGTTAAAATACTGGAATAAACTATTCCTTAACTTATACTTTCATTGTTTAATGAAACAACATCTGTGGGGCATTTATTCTCTACAGGAGATCATGAGGGGAAGTTGGCAATCTAATGAGCAGGTCAAAATAATAAAAGCTCATACAACTGTGTATTTTTCCATCCTTACCTGGTTATCTTATATGCTTACATTTGTCATCTGACAATGATGATAAAATCCCTTTTAAGTATACTGTTTTCACTAAATCAAGAAGAGTGTTTTATGGTATAATTCCACATAAAAGCTTGAGTTCTTATACTGTAAAATATAATACTATATACCTTAAATCTTAAACATTCTTGCTTGTGAGCTTGAAAATTAAGAATCAAGATCCAGTCAAGTTCTTCCAATTGCTTTTGGAACAGGTGCTGGGGCAAAGCTGTGCAAACAGAAGGCTGAGTGCCAAGAATTCCCATGGTCTTCAAGAATGGAACAGACCAAACCAAAGGGTGGTCCAGGACTCACTGCCAAATGACATAGCTTGCTCTAGTCACCGTATATTTTGAGAACAAATGCACTCGAATAATGACACTCCCCCCCCCTTTTTTATTTTACAATTTGCAAAATAAGAACTCTGACAGTTGTGAGATTTTTTCTATTTTAGAAAGGGAAATTGCGGTGTGGCGGGCTGTGGAGGTGTGACCTTTCATTAGAAGAACAAGGGCACAGGTCTCTGCTACTCTTCTTCCCCGAGTTGTCCTGACCTCAGCAGGCCAAAGGTACTCACAGAGAGCACTTCATAGAAACTCAGGAAGGGGTGTCTCACTGTGCTCCTACTCAAGTCTGCTCCCCACATTTGCTATCACACTGGGGACTACAAATCCCCTCCTGAGGCCATAGCTCTCTCTGGTCTCTGGGTGGCCTCCTTTCCCCACAGCCAAGTCTACAGTGGCTCAGTGCTTACATCTTTGAGTCTTGATTTCCTTATCTTTAAGTAGGAAGAAAGAACAAACAACTCACCTTCTCCTCAGGGTCAAAACAAATGAATGTGTTCAAATGTCATTTTAAAAGCAGAAATTGAACTGTGAATGTAGTAGGTATTTTGATACCAACTGTCAACTGGTAAAGTAGATACAATTAGAAATTAGAGAAAAACTTTGAGAGAGAAATATGCATCATGAACACTCCCACCAAAACCCATTCGGACACACAGTGACTCTAGAGGAAGAGTAGAACTGCCCATAGGTTGTAAATCTTTACAAAAAGAAAATGCCACTCTTTGTCCTGCAGAGCCCCTCTCTGGTGGGTATGAACCATCTACCTTTTGGGTTGCAGCTAAGCGCTGTAACCACTGCACCACCAGGGCTCCTCTCATGAATACACAAAGCCAGAACCAAACTCACTGCCATCCAGTTGTTTCCAATTTACAGTGATCCTCTGTAGGTTGTAAATCATTATAAGAGTAGACAGACAGCCTCATCTTTCTCTGGTGAAGCAGCTGGTGGGTTGTAATGCCAGCCTTGTGGTTAGCAGTCCAATACCTATCCTACAGTGCCACATGAGATCCTTTTATGAACACTGGTGGTGATAGTTATGTGCCATGGAGTTGGTTCTGGCTCATAGTGACCCTGTATAGGGTTTCTGAGGCTATAAATCTTTACAGGAGTAGAAAGCTTCATCTTTCTCTGCATTAACAATTGGTTGTTTTGAACTGCTGACTTTGAGCCAGATTCATAACCATTATGCTACCAGAGCTAGAAAGGTATTTAAGTAAAAATTGTCAGTGAAGTAAAACCAAAACCAAGCAAATAAATAAATGCATTCTTCATATGTAAATATTAAGGGGAAAGATGAACAAGAAGTCAGGAATGTGATACAAACTCTAACACTCAGGTTTGTTTATATTCAGTTTAATTTCAAACAACAAATGAAAACTGTGGATGCATACACTGGGTGAGCAAGGAAGCCAACAGTGAAAGCCTGGCATTTTGAGTACAACATCCAGAAGTAAGAATGTACAAGTTACACGGTGAGGACAGCAAGCACATTGAAAACTCCTAAAACAGGAAACATTTTCACCTGCTTATTTCACCTGGTACAAACAGGTACTTATTTGAATTTAATAGTGATTTAAAAATACAATTAAAAGTACAATGTGCTGTAGGATAAGCACTACACAGTAAGGTCACTTTGACACAGAAGGTTGTCAGTTCAAACCCACCAGCTGCTTCTTTTATAACCTATACAGGGTCACTATGATTTGAAACTAACTCAAAGGCACTTAACAACAACTATAAGGATTAAAATATAATAGATACAATCAGTTTTATATTCTACAAAGGAAGAAAAAAATACACCTCTGACAATTTTAAGAAAAAGGAAAAAGATCTTTTTTTTTGGAAAAAATATTAAAGAACTCACAAAGACCTAGGAGAAACTAAACAATCAGATCTTGATTGTAGGAATGATTGGGAAGTTTCTTCAGGGAACCAACAATGGTAAAAGAAGTGCAGGACATTTACCCCATCCAAACTTCTATTTTCCCCTGCCTAGAATAAATAAAACATAGTTTACTATGCCGGGAATGATAAATTGAAGAAGTATGGGGTTGCATTCATTGTTAAAAAGAACATATCCAGATCAGTCATGAGGAACAACACTGTCTGTGACAGGATAATATCCATACACCTACAGGGAAGACCAGTTTATACCACTATTATTCAAATTTATGCACCAACCATTAAAGCCAGTGAGGATGAAATAGAAGAATTCTACCAACTTCTTCAATCTGAAATCGATCAAACATGAAATCAAGATGTATTGATCATTACTGGTGATTAGAATGCAAAGGTTGGGAGCAAAGAGGACAGATCAGCGGTTGGACACATGGCCTTGGTGATAGAAATGATGCTGGAGAATGCATGATAGAAATATGCAAAACTAATGATTTGTTCATTTGAAATACCTTCTTTAGACAGCATAAGAGAC
>NW_006408812.1:2591473-2598566 GCF_000296735.1 Chrysochloris asiatica | reverse complement strand
ACCATAGAAGAATTGATACTTTTGAGTTATGGTGTTGGAAGAGAATATTGAAAGTGCCATGGGCTACCAAAAGAACCAAAAGATCCGTTTTGGAAGAAGTGCAGCCAGAATGCTCCTTGGAGGCCAAGATGGCCAAACTTAATCACTCATATTTTGGACATATTGCCAGGAGGAACCAGTTGCTAGAGAAGGATATCATGTTTGGTAAGGTGGAGGGTCAGAGAAGAAGAGGAGGAAGACCCCCAACGAGATGGATTGGCCAAGTGGCAGCAGCGATGGACTCAAGAGTGGCAATAGTAGTGAGGTTGGCCTAGAATTAGGCAGTGTTTCATTCTGCTGTGCATAAGGTCGCTATGGATCAGTACCGACTCAATGGAACCTAACAACAAGAATAAATGGAGTCAGACTTCATCTCTCATACTTTGGACATATTGTCAGGTGAGACCAGTCCCTGGAGAAGGATATCATACTTGGTAAAGTGGAGGCTCTGAAAAAAGGAGGAATACACCCAATGAGAAGGATTGGCACAGTGGCAGCAGCAGCAATGGGATGTTAGTGTAGGACCGGGCAGTGTTTCCTTCTGTTGTGCATAGGATCTATACTGACTCAATTGCACCTAACAACAACAACAGAATAAATGGAAGTGGGGAAATGACCCATAGATTCTATTTTGTAGAATTTATGGTTTATTTTCTTTTAACTTTTTATTTTGATATATTAGATTCATAGAAAAGCTGAAAAAACAGTACAGAGAATTCCTGTATAATTGTCACCCAGCTTCCCCTGATGGCAACACTTATATAATCATAATATAATGGTCAAAACCAGAACATTAATGTTGATAAACAAGTGCTACTAATTAAGCTACAGATCTGATTTAGATCACCTGTTTACCCACTAACGTCTTTTTCTAGTCCAGACTTCAATCTGGAATTCCACATCAACTTTATTATCATGTATCCAAGCTCATCCGCTGCTCCTTGGAAACCTTATACAGGGTGGCTATCGACTCGATGGCACTTAACAACAACAATGACAATTCTTAGTATTCTCCAGTCTAAAGCAATTTTTCATAGCCTGGTGTGGTGCTCTAGGATAAACACTAAATTGCTAACCAAAAGGTTGGCAGTTCAAACCCACCAGTTGCTCTCAGAAACCCTACATAGGGTCTCTGTGAGTTAGGATGACACATGAAACAAGGAGACATTTCTTCAGTCCTTCCTTGTCTTTCAGAATCATAATATAACTATCAAAACCAGGAAATTCATGTTGAAACAGTGCTATTAACTAAGCTACAGACTTTATTTAGATCTGTAGTTACAATTATACAAATGCGTCAGTTATATTGTAGAATATTCTGCAATTTGGATTTGTGATATTTTCTGGGATTATATTGAGGTTATAAATTTTGAGATGGAACACTAAAGAAGTGAAGTTGTGCTCTACTAGGCCCAACACATCAGAGTTTGCACTCTGTCTTATTACTAGCGATTTAATGTTGCTCACTTGGTTAATGTGGTATCTGCCAGGTTTCTGCCCTCTAAAGTTACAATATTCTCCTTTGTTATTAAACAAATAACTCGTGAGGAAATATTTTGAATCTATATGCAAATATACTGCTTCTCCTTATATTTTGACATTTGTCTTGATGACTCTTGCCTGGAACAATGTTTGCAACAATACAAGCAATGTTTGCCTAAGGGCAATTTTCTATTTTTCTGATGTCTTCTCCATTTACTAACAATTATATGTTCTCTTAATCAATACTTGGTCAGGTAAATGATAATTCTACCCATGTTCAGAGAAATAAACACTTTCAAAAAGCAGTAAATGTTTTGTTATGGAAATTCAGTTTGAAGTACTGAAGCCATCTGCAGCTAATTGTTCAAAATTGTTACTGTTGTTAAGTGTCTTCAAGTCAGTTCTAACTCATAGTGACTCTGTTTAAGGTTTCCAAGGAGCAACTGGTGAGTTTGAATCACCAACCTTGTGGCTCAAACTGACCTTGAGGTCTACTGCTTATCCTATAGCGCCACACAAGGACTCCAATTGTATATGTTACTGGCCTAATTTATAAGCACTGATGCTTCCAACTATTTAGCCTTACTATATTTCCTGGGGGGAAAAAAAAGTTATATAGACACTTATTTTATCAGATTATTTTGGCAGTAATTAAAAGACCTATAAAATTAACATACTTTGGTATAATGCAATAAAAAATTTTTAAACCTCAGAATTAGTCAGACTATATGACTGAAGAAATCCTGACTGAATAAGAAGATATTTGTTTGATTCAGTAAATTACTCAGACTAGGCTGACATGGTATGATACAAGGGAACTTCAAAAAGCTTTGAACAAGCTCCATTATCTTTTCTTTTCATTTGTCCACAAACTGTTTGACATCTCCTTGTACATTTAAACTACATTAAAATATGCATTAAAAAGAGAGTCTTTTAGAAACCAGAATGGCAAAACTAGGAATTGTTTTCCAGGAAGGACTGGTTCTTGGTAAGTGTGGGGGATAAGCTTTACAAAATAATTTGCCACCATTTTGATAAAAGCAGAAATTGCAGCGGCTCAGAGCTCTAGCCTCTAAGTCAGGAACAGACCTAGGGGAGGAAAATTAAGAGTAAGCAGAAGGTGTTAAGGAGGCAATAAAATCTTTTCCTTTACATGGCAGCCAGGAACAGGCTGAAGAAGAAGGTGCCAGAGACCATGAAAATGTCCAATAACTTTAACCTGTGACATTATTTCCGATCCCAAAGTTTAGTTGGTATAGCTGGTAATCACACTGTATAAAATGAAGAAAACATTTCTGATTTGTAGGGTCATGGGGAAAAAGAAATAATATCGATATGTAAAGTATTTCGTGACGGCTGGTGGTCAATAAGCAGTGAATCAGTAGTGTTCATTTTCACAACAAACATACATTGAGTTTTTATGTAGCTTTGCACCTAATCATTTTTGTCTGTAGTTCTAACAATAATAAAAGCACCTGTGCACATGACTGCTCAAGTACCTTTTAACTCTATAATACTATGGCTGTACTGCTATAGATGGGGAATTTAAAACAGAAAAATTCACATTATGCTTTTATAAAGGCTGATAGAGTGGCCTTCATTTATTTATTTATTAAGTGCTGGTTCTGTACCAGCTGCTCCTCAGAAACCCCATACAGGATCTCAATGAGTCGGAACCAACTCAACAGCACTTCACAGCAACAACAAATGTAGCAGGCACTGTGCTAAAGGCTAGAAGTTTTGAAAACAAAGTAAATGACATTCATCCATTGATTTTTTTCAGTTTACATCCTAATCTGAGAGATGACCATGCTACCAAACAATTAATATGGGCATGGTGTTAAAATAGTAGAAAGAAGAGTCAGTTCTTACTAGATCACTTAGGGCTTGTCTCAGAAAGGTGAAGATTCTAAAACGAGTCCACAGAGAATGAGAATAAAATTTACATAGCAAGAAGAACATACACCAGGTAGAAAAGTTTGTTTGAATAAAAGTAAGAAAATAAAAATAGTGTATGATAATTTAGGGAGTCCTGGTGTGGCGCTGTGGGTTAATGCGCCAGACGGCAAAGCCATTTGAACTGCAAGGTCAGTGGTTCAAGCTCACCAGCTGCTACTCGGCAACCCTATTCAGGGTCGCTATGGGTTGGAATTGACTCGGCGGCACTTAACAACAACAATGATAAACACAAGGAGCTCTGGTAGCGTAGTGGTTATGAATCGGGCTGCAAACCGCAAGGTTAGCAGTTTGAAACTACCAGCTGTTCCGCAGGAGAAAGATTAGGCTTTCTGCTCCCATAAAGATTTACAGCCTCGGAAACCCTGTACAGGGTTGCTATGAGTTGGAACAGACTCAACGGCACATAACCATCAACCACCACCTTGATAAACACATTGGGAGAGAATTTCCAGAGTTTCAAGCTGGTTTCAGAAGAGGATGTGGAATGAGGTACATCATTGCTGACATCAGATGAATTTTGGCTGAAAGTAGAGAATACCAGAAAGGTATTTACCTATGCTTTATTGACTTTACACAAAGGCTTTTGTTTGTGTGGCTCATGACAAGCTATGGACAACATTGTGAAGTATGAGTATTCCAGAACATAATTGTGCTCATGAGGAACTTGTACATAGACCAAGAGGCAGTTGTTGTAACAGAACAAGGGAACACCAAATAGTTTAAAATTAGGAAAGGTGTGTGCCAGGGTTTTATTTTTTCACCAAATAGGTGAAAATCTGATGGCACAAGATCAGGACTATAGGGAGGATGTTTAACACCTCAAAATGAGTGTTGCAGAGTGTCAACAGTGTGCTCAGAGGTGTGCAGACAGTGTCATAGAAGATCACAAAGCCCTTCGGTAGCAATCCTCTGTTTAATTTGAAGTTTAGGCTTCAGCTCTTTAGTTAGTATCTCATTGTAATGAGCACTGTTGATTGTTGAACCTTTTTCCTGGTAAGTGTTCCAATACTGGCCCTTGAGAATCCCAGAAACCTGCAAATGCCAATTTTCCAGCTGATGATTGACTTTTTGTTCTTTAACTTTTTTTATTGTGAGTTGGGTGACGATTTACAGACAAGACCATTAGCTCTACATTCAACAAACTATATACCTTGTTTCATCTCAATAATCACAATCCCCTCCCTGAAACAAAACTTATCCTACTTCCTCCCTGTGGCTTCCTATTTACATCCTATAGTTCACAACTGAACAAGGCAAAAAATAATTTATATACACTTATAAAACAAAAAACTATAAATTCATTAAAATGTCCCAAGGGCACGTTTTGCTAGTTAGCTTCCTGCTGGCACTCAACCACCATCTCTGCTATCGCCATTTTTGTAGGTGGGTTCTCAGGCTCCACTCATGTTCTCACTTCTTCTTGGTCCTGGGATAATGTGTTCTTTTACTTACATATCTTCTACAATTGCAGTTGTTACTATCACAATTAATCCTGCTAATAATTATTCACAATTGAGTCATAAAATCCTATCACCATCGTCCCCCCTCCTTTTTCACCAGATCCATCTGGGAAAGAGGGAAACTATTCAGTGGGGCCTCTTACTTGCCTCCCTTATTCTGCAAATAAGCACACTCATGAAACTGTAAGTCAAGCACTTCATGCCTTTGCAGCCCTCCCACCCCCATTTTAAATATCCAATATCTTTCTTATCCCTATCAACTCAATACACTGAGGAAATGAGGTTGTTCCTTGCTAAGAAGAATCCCTCCAACTGCATTCATAGGCAAAAGTCTAGTTTGTTAAATTGTAGCCATTTACACTTGTTCTCAGTTTTGATGGTTGACTTTTTTCCTTTTGTAGAATGTATTTTAATCAACTTTTTGGAAAAGACAAATACATCATTTTTCGTCATAGTCTCCTTGCTTCTCAATACACTTTGTCTATCTGTCAACAACTATCAGATTCCTTTATTAAAAAATGTTTTAGGCTGAGCTATGGTCCATGAATGCTCTGCTCTTTTTACTTCTTCAACAGAAGTCAATCTTCATCCTCGAAGGGCTACTTACAGGGGATCAAACAGATGAAAGTCAGATCGAGCAAGATTAGGAGTTTAGGGAGGATGCTTTAACACCTCAAATGATGTTTTTGCAGAATGTCAACAGTGTAGGCTGAGGTGTGCAGATATGCATTGCCATGCAAGATCACAACACCCTAGGACAGCAGTCCTCTTCGTTTAATCTGAAGTTTAGGCTTCAGCTTTTCAGTGAGCATCTCACTGTAAAGAGCACTGTTAATTGTTGAATCTTTTTCCTGATAGTGCTCCTATACGAGCCCTTGTGAATCCCGGAAAACAGTAAGCATCAATTTTCCAGCTGATGGTTGACTTTTGAACTTTTTCTTGGTTGGCAATTAAGGATGTTTCCACTCCACACTCTTTCGTTTACTCTTAGTCTCCTAGTGATGAACTCATGTTTCATCACCAGCAATGATTTTTTTTTTTTTAATGCTTTATTGTGAACTATGCAATAGTTTGCATGGGAGAACATTAGCTTTACATTCATCCTACCGTATATGATGGTTGACTTTTGAACTTATTCTTGATTGGTGATATAAAGCTGGCTTACAAGCTTTCATGAGTGTGCTTCCAAAGAGCATTCTGGCCATACTTCTTCAAACACAGATTCGTTTGTTCTTTTGTCAGTCCATGGTACTTTCAATATTCTCCTCCAACACCATAATTCAAATGCATCAATTCTTCTATAGGCTTCCTTATTCACTGCCCAACTTTCACATGCATATGAGGTTATTGGAAACACCATGACTTGAGTCAGGCACACTTTAATCCTCAAACTAAGATCTTTGCTCTTGAAAACTTTAAGGTCTTGTGCAGAAGATTTGCCTAATGCAATATGTCATTTGATTTCTTGACTGCTGCTTCCATGAGTGTTGATGGTGGATCAGAGCAAAATAAAGTCCTTGACAATTTCAATTTTTTCTCTATTTATATGAATGTTGCTTATTGGTCCTGTGGTGAGGATTTTTGTTTTCTTTCCATTGAGGTGCAACCCATGCCAATGGATGTGGTCTTGGATCTTCATCAGTAAGTAATTTAAGCCCTTTTTGCTTGCAGCAAGCAAGGTTGTATCATCGCAGGTTGTTAATGAGTCTTCCACGAGTCCTGATGCCACATTTTTTCTTCATATAATCCTTCTTCTGGGATAATTTGTTTAGCATACAGATTGAATAAGCATGGTGAAAGAATACAACCTTGGCACACAACTTTCCTATTTAAACCATTTGGTAGTCCCTTGTTCTGGTTGAACAACTGCTTCTTCCATTCCATTGGTTCACCTCTCTTTGGAATGGGCAGTCAGTTAGCAAGGTAGCTGTGTTCCAAATTTCTTGGCATACATGAGTGAGTGCCTCCAGTGCTTCATTAGTTTATTGAAAGATTTCTATTTGTATTCCATCAATTATCAGTGCCTTGTTCTTTGTCAATGCCTTCAATGTACCTTGGATTTCTTCCTTCGGTATCACTGCCTTTTGATCATATGCTACCTCTTGAAATGGTTGCGCATCGACCATTTCTTTTTGGTACAGTGACTCTGTATA
>NW_006408812.1:2588652-2589504 GCF_000296735.1 Chrysochloris asiatica | reverse complement strand
AATATTCCATTGTGTGTATGTACCACAATTTGTTCATCCATTCTTCAGTTGATGGGCACTTTGGCTGTCTCCATCTTTTTGCTATTGTAAATAGTGCTTCTAAAAACATTGGTGTGCATATATCATCTCGTGTTGTGGCTCGTTTTTCTTGTGGGTAAATACCAAGTAGAGGGTTTGCTGGATCATAAGGTATTTCTGTTTTCAACCTTCCGATCCTTCCATCTTCTTTTGATGTTTTCTGCATCATTCAATATTTTGCCCAGAGAAGCCTTCAAAATAACAAGTTGAGGCTTGAATCATCTAAGCATGTACTTCCCTTTTGGTTTTCTAGCTCCAGACCTTTGCACATTTTGTTATAATATTTGACTTTGTCTTCTCAAGCTGACCTTTGAAAGTTTCTATTCAACTCTTTAACCTTCTTATTTATTTCATTTGGGTTAGCATCTCTACACGGGGGAGTAAGTTTCAGAGTCTCCTCTGACATTTGTTTTGGTCTTTCCTTTTTTCTTGTCTTTTCAGTAACCTTTTGCTTTCTTCCTATATGATGTTCTTGATGTATCCCACAACTCTTCTGTTCTTCAGTCTTTAGTATCTAATACATCAAATCTGTTCTTCACATGATCTCTAAATTTAAATGTGCTATGTTGAAGGTCATATTTTGGCTCTTGTGGACTTGTTTTAATTTTCTTCAGATTCAGCCTGAACTTGCATGTGAACAATTGATGATCTGTACCACAGTCTGCCCCAGCCTTGCTTTGGCTGATGATATGAAGCTTTTCCACCATCTCATTCCACAGATGTAGTCAATTTGATTTCTGTGTATTCCATCTGGTGAGGACCATGTGTATAGTC
>NW_006408812.1:2575557-2587762 GCF_000296735.1 Chrysochloris asiatica | reverse complement strand
AGTCTGCCTTTGTCTAGAAGCTTACCTGAAACCTGTTCATCATGGATGAACCTGCTGATATTTAAAACACTTGTAGCATAGATTTCAGAATCATGGCAACACATAAGCCAATGCAGTATGGCAAACTGACAGACTGATGGTGTGATCCTGATCCTAGATTAATTTATTAAGGCTGAGTGAGATGTGAAAGGCAGAAAACAAGGCTATCTCACATAAAGCTGGGTAGTCTAATAAATTCCTAATATAGCTGGGACCTTAACAGATAGTAAACCCTCTGTTTTCCCTCCACTCCCCAGCCTTAAGGGGTGCAAGAAATGCAATAAAATTTATCTTGCATTTAGGAGAGCAGATATGAGAGTAGCTGAAGGTATCCTGAGTAATTTCAACCACATGCTTGTCCTAAAGTGCATTTTATAAGCCAAATTCACATGTGTGGGATGTTTTAAAAAAGAAAACTCTCAAAAATTCAATTTAATAAAAAGTATTTCAGGACAAGCAATACTCCTGTATACATGACAGAGATAAACACAGATTCCCATGTGAAGGAATCCACCTACATCCTAAACCACAAAGGTTTCCCATGTAAAATTTTTCAGATAAAAGATCAGGCAAATATAATGAAGGTTCTAAAGAAATATATTACCATGGGCAGTATCCAACAGAAACAACAGATACCAGAAATACACCTATATAGATTTCAGATGTTGATATAATCAAACACAGACTTTAATGTAAATGTAATATAGTATTTGGTGGTGGCGGCGATAAGTGCTGTTGAGTTGGTTTTGACTCATAAACAACCCAATATATGGTCTCCGAGAAGTGGCTGGAGAGCTCAAACTGCCAACTTTGCAGTTCAAACTGACCTTCAGTCCAGCGCATTAACCCACAGCGCCAAGCCAGTCAGTACTCCATATATATAGTTATCATATAGTACAATTATAGCAATGTGTCTAATCCAATAAAGAAAAAGATAAGCTCAGAAAATAACATGAAATTTTAAAAAAACAAGCAACTTTTAAATAAGTCTTGACCATTTTAGAATATAACTGAACAAAACTAGAAAAATAATAATAATTGAATTTTAAAACTCAATATAATGTTTTAACTGCAATCACAGAGAAGATAGAAGTAGTGAACTTATACTGGAGTCAGAGAAGAACTTATGAAGGACCAGATTTTAAAAATATCTCTGAGAAGAATATGTCAGGCACGCAGAAAGAAGATCAGGTGTTTGGAGCATAGTGAGTGAGAGGGAAAATAGTAGAAGTTGATGTAAAATAAAGATTTAGGGACTAGAACATATAAGACTTTATACCATATGATTATTGAAAAGAATGATGGAAAGCCACTGGAGAACAGATTTTTTTTTTTACTTTTTATTGTGAATTGAGTGAAGGTTGACAAGATCATCTGCTTTACTTTTAACCAATCATTACACTTTGTTTCCCCTTCCTGCAACAACAGTCATCCTACTTCCTCCCTGTGGCTTCCCTTTTACATTTCATTTTCCACAAATCATCCAAGCAAAAATATTTGATGTACACATACAAAACAAAAAATGTTTATTCATGTCCAAAGGACACATTGTGTAAGCCAGCCTCCTGCCCACAGGCACATAGCCTTTCTCAGTTATGGGCCAGAAGTCTGCAGCTGCTCTATCTTTTCATGCCATTGTCTCTGCTACCATCTCTGCTGTCACTGCATTTCTAAGTAGGATCTCAAACTCCACTCATGCTCTTCCTTCTTGATGGTCCTAGGATCCTCTGTTCCTGAAATGAAAGATTACTCCCCACTGTTAGTTACATGTCCTCCACAATTACAGTCGGAACAATTGCAATTAATCATGCTAATAATTTTTCACAATTGAATCATAAAATCCTTTCATCATCATCCCCTACCCTGAAGAGATTTGTTTTTTTTTAGTGACTATTGTGAATTGAGTAAAGATTTATAGAGCAAATCATCAGTTTGACATTCAACAATTCATACACTTCATTTTATCTCATGATTACAATCTCCTCTATGTAACATCACCTGTTCTACTTCTTCCTGTGCTGCCCATTTCTATTTCTCCTTCTTTCCCAACCCCTTTGAATTTTGTCCTTTTGATCTTAAATGGTTGGTCATTTTATGGTGTGTGAACCTCACTAGTGTTGTTGACCCCCTGCCCATATATATATCTATTGCTTGACTGAAAATTGAATCATGGGGTGAGTTCAGTTCCAGAACTGAATGTTAACCAACAGTCATAGTCTTGGTGTTCCTCCAGTCTCAATCTGACCAGTAAGCATCGTCTTTTGTATGATTTTGAGTTATATTACAATTTTTTCCCCACTCTATCCAGCACCTTCTACTGTGATCCTTTTCAGAGCAGTTGGCTGTGGTAGCTAGGCACAATCTAGTTCTTCTGGTCTCAGGGTTATGGAGATTTATGTTCACTTGGCCCATTAGTACACTGGACTAATTGTTTCCAAGTGTCTTCAGTTTTCATCACTCTTCTTTTGTCCAAACTGGGTGAGACCAATAGTTGTACTTTAGAAAGCCTCTCTTGAACTTTTAAGATCCCAGTCACTACTCAGAAAATGGGATGTAGAACACTGTCTTTGTGGACTATGTTATGCTAATTGACCATGGTGTCTCCCACAACTATGGGCCTGAGTGCAGCAACTCATTCTCTCAGGTGTTAGGTAATGTCTAAGACATTTTCATATTTTGTCACTTGTATGCTCTACCACATTCATGGATATGTTTGCAACAAAGGTAAATATCCATGTAAAAAAGATCTTTGGTTAAACCTTTATGTATTTGGGGTTATACTCTCACACTATGGCACTTCCTCAAAAAAGTTGGGAATACAAGTACCATATGACCCAGCAATCCCTCAATTTGGTTATCCTGTTGTTGTTGGGTGCCATTGAATTGGTACCAACTCATAGCAACACTATGCACAACAGAACAAAACACTGCCCTCTCCTGTATCAATCTCACAATCATTGCTATGTTTTGAGCCCATTGCTTCTGCCACTGTGCCAATCCACCAGGTTGGTCCTTGAGGTCAAGTGCTTATATACCACACCAGGACTCCCTTGTTGTTGTTAGCATCCTTCAATATTTCTAGTCAAGACTTAAATTTTTTCTTCAGTTCTTTCAGTTTGAGAAATACTGAGTGTGTTCTTCCCTTTTGGTTTTCTAACTCCAGGTCTTTGCACATTTCATTATAATACTTGACTTTATCTCCTCAAGCTGACTTTTGAAATTTTCTGTTCAGCTCTTTTATCTCCTCTTTTCTTCCATTTGCTTAGCATCTCTATGTTTGAAAATAAATTTCATAGTCTCTTCTGACATCCATTTTGGTCTTTTCCTCCTTTCCTGTCTCTTAATGATATTTTGCTTTCTTTCTGTATGATGTTCTTGATGTCTCTACAATGCTTTCTGTCTTCAGTCTTTAGTGTCTAATGCATCAAATCTGCTTTTCAGATAATGTCTAAATTCAGGTGGGATATGTTCAAGGTCATATTTTGGCTCTTGTGGACTTGCTTTAATTTTCTTCAGCCTCATCCTGAACTGCATATGGTATGTTCCACAGTCTGCCCTGGCCTTGTTTTGGTTTATGATATGGAGCTTTACCACTGTCCCTTTCCACAGATGTAGTCAGTTTGATTCCTGTGCATTCCATCTTACGAGGTTCATGTGTGTAGTCATCTTCTATTGTGTTTTAAAATGAATTTGCAATTATTAAGTAATTGGTCTTGAAAAATTCTATCATGAAATCTCCAGCATCATTTCTATCACTATGGCCATATTTTTCAACTACTGATCCTTCTTCTTTATTCTAACCTTCACATTTCAATCACAAGTAATTACCAATACATCTTGATTGACTGATTGATTAATTTCAGACTGAAGAAGTTGATATAATTCTTCAGTTTCATCATCACTGATTTTAGTGGTTGGTGCATAAATTTGAATAATACTGGTGTTAACTGGTTTTCCTTGTAGGTGTGTGAATATTGTCCTATCACAGACAATATTATACTTCAAGATAGATAATCTTGAAATGTTAATTTTGATGATGAATACAACACCATTCCTCTTCAATGTATTATTCCTGGCATAGTAAACCATATGGTTGTTCAGATTAAAATGACCAATAATAGTCCATTTCAGCTCACTAGGCTATTGATGTTTATGTGTTCCATTTAATTTTGACAACCTGCAATTTTCTTAGATTCATACTTTGTACATTCCATGTTCTGGTTGTTAATGGATGTTTACAGCTGTTTCTCCTCATTTTGGGTTGTGCCTCATCAGCAAATGAAGGTTCCAAATGTTTTACTATATTTGTGTCATCACTATCAACTCAACTGAGGATGCAGCTCTTCCCCAGTCGTGTTTTGAGTGTCTTTCAACCTGGAAGGCTCATCTTCTGACTCTATATCTGACAATATTCTGGGGCTCTTTATCATGTTTCAATATTCAACATTTTGATGCTATCTCACAGTGTTCCACTGTTATTCATAAGGTTTTCAGTGAGTAAACATTCAGAAGTAGTTCACCTTTCCTTGTTCCTAATCTTTCTTAGTCTGGAAGCTTTGAAACTCTATGAAGTCATTCTACTCTCTCCTATAGGATTGCAATGAGTCAGAATTGACTTGATGGCAGTGAGTTTAGTTTGGGAATGTATGTAATTCTACAGGTTTCTCAAACTTTCCAAAAGTAAATTCATCCTATGAAAATGTCCGTAAATCCAAATGGTGTAAAGTGAAGAAGTAATTACCATTAATTTATTTGGGGGAAAAGATTTTGAGTGTTCCCAGCAGACCCCCGCTCCCTCCGCCTCCCCCAAAAAACACTAACAAAGTATAGCAAATAACACTTAAAATTTTAAATAAGACAAACATATAGTGTTGACAAACCCAATTCAAAGCTATGAAACTTGATGCTGAAATGCTGATTGTAGTTCCTAGGGAAGGGCCTTATGAGTCACTCTCCTGCTTAGAGCTGTGCTGCCTCTTAAAAGATTCCCTGCAAAACAAACACTGAATGTTAGTTAGTGTTGCTTTTTGTCTTTTTAGTAAAAGTGAAAATCCTCTTTGCATTTCTTTTGGTTAGCAAAAAAGGACACTACCACCATGTATTCCTGTAAGATAAGCGCTGCACTGCTAACCACATGGTTGGTGGTTCAAACCTGCCAGCCACTCAATGTAGAACTGATACAGTGTTGCTATGTGTCATAACCAACTCCACAGCACTTAGCAACAACAACATATATATTATAAGTTCAACAATTCATTCTCTTTTGCTTCAGGTTTTCTTTCTTCTTAACAGTCAAGTAAATTTTAGTATTTTTGTATTAAAAACTGTATCTATAGCATGATCCCAGTTTTATAAAAGTATCTCTACATATCTAGTCATCTTGTTAAGATGCATAGAAACATATTTCAACTGATATCCATCTAATAACATTAAAGATGATTTCTGGGTGTGAGATTATGCATTGTCCTTGTTGAAGATCCTAGGGTCCTCTGTTCCTGAAATGACAGATTAACTGCTCCTTCCTTTCAGTTACACCTCTTCTATATTTACAGTTGTGACAATCACCATTCATCTGATAACAATTACTCACAATTAAATCACAAAATCCTCTCCCCATCATCCTCCATCCCCTTTCACGAGACCCATCTGGACAAGAAGAAAACTATTGAGTGGGAATTCAATCTTACTCCCCTCATTCTGACACTAAGCCCCTATATGACAGCTTGTAAGTCAGCCACTCCATGCCTTTATAGCCCCTCACCCATCCCCCAGTTTTGATAACCGATGTCTAAGGTGCCTGACCCTATCAACCCAGTGTACTGAGGAACTAAGTTTGATCATTGATACGAAGAATTCTTCCCTTTCAGTTGGAAATTTGGACATTCATAAGCAAAGGTCCAGTTCATCAAGTTATAACAATTTACACTCACTCCCTGTATCAAATTTCTTTATCTTCTTCTGATTGAGTTCTGATCACCAAGCCATCCAAGCTAGGTCAAATGGGTACTATCTGCAAGTTTGGGAGTTCTCCCATGGCTTCCCGCACTCAGACCAGCTGGCTGCTTCACTCTTGACTGTAGCCCCCAGTGGCTACGTCATTGTCCTTGGGATTGGAAGTTCACATGTCTCCCTAAACTTCAAAGCAATGTGCTCTTCTTCTTCTCTTTCTTATCTCAAGGTCATTGGGTGTCTATGCAACATGGTCAAGCTCAGGGTATGGCTTCATTGCTGCTTCTCCCCCCACTTACACTCACAAGCTGGCCAGGGTGGTCACCAGTGAGCCTACCAGACTGTTTGTGTGTTCCCTTTGAATTTCAGTCTTAGAAAGAGTTTTACCCTGTCTTCCATCTTCTTTTGATGCTTCCTGCATCATTCACTGTTTAGCTCAGTTGTTAAGTTGTTAAGAGCCAGTGAGTCAGTTCTAATAGCTATCCTATTCCAAGAAGTGGCTGGTTGGTTTGAATGACTGACCTTGTAATTAGTAATCCAATGTTTATCCTACAGTGCCACACTAGAATCCCGTAAGCCCATAGAATTTTTGAATATGCAACATAAGGCTCAAAATTTTTGAACTTGAGAAACACCAGCATGTTCTTCCCTTCTAAATCTAGGTCTTTGAATGTTTTATTATAATACTTTGTCTTTTCAAGACATGCTTTGAAATGTTTTATTCAGCCTTTTTACTTCATAGTTTCTTCCATTTGCTTTAAATGCCCTGCATTCAAGAGCAAGTTTCAGAGTCTCTTCTGATACCCATTTTCTTTCTTTTCTGGTTTTTAATGACCTTGTTTCTTCGTGTATGATTGTCATCCCACAATTGATCTGATCTTCAGTCATTAGTGTCCATTTTGTGAAATATATTCTTGAAATGATTTCTAAATTCTTGAAATGATTTCTAAATTCAGATGAGATATAATCAAGTTAGCACTTTTGACTCTTATGAACTTCTTTTCATTTTATTTATCTGTAGCTTGAATTTGCATATCAACAACTGATGATCCTTCTGCAGTCTTCTTCTGATGCTATTGAGCTTTTCTTCTGTCTCTTCACAGATGTAGTCTATGGTTCCTTTGTATTTCGTACAATGAGGTCCATATGCATAGTCACCATTTCTGTTTTTGAAAAGCAGACATTTACAATGGTCTTGCATAATTCCATCATGTGATCTCCCACATTGTTTCTATCACCAAGGCAATATTTCCCAACTACTAATTCATCTTTGTTTCCGACTTTCATATTTCAATCACCACTAAGTATCAATGCATCCTGATTTATGTTTGATCAATTTCAGACTGTGGAAATTGATTAAAATCTTCAATTTCTTCATCTTTGCCATTAGAGGTTGGTATATAAATTTGAATTACAGTTGGATTAACTGGTCTTCATTATAAGCATATGTATATTATCTTATCACTGACAACATTGCATGTCAGGATAGATCTTGAAATATTCTTTTTAATGATCAATGCATTGCCATTCATCTTAAATTTGTCATTCCTGATATAGTTGCTGTTGTTAGGTGCCATTGAGTCGGTACGGACTCATAGCAGCCCTATGCACGACAGAAAGATATAGAAGATCATGAGGTTGTCTAATTCAAATGACACATACCAGTGTCCATTTCAGTTCACTAATGCCTAGGATCTTTATGTGTTTCATAGCATTTTTTTGATGATTTTCCATTTTTATAGATTCATACATCTTACATTCCACATTCCAATTAGTAATGAATGATTGCAGCTGTTTCTTCTAATTTTCAGTTGTGCTCTGGTAGTGTAGTGGATTACAAGCTGGGTTCCTAAACACAAGGTCAGAAATTCAAATTTCTGTCACTCCGTGGGAGAAAGATAAAGCTTTCTGATCTCATAAAGATTTACAGCCTCAGAAACCCTATACTGGGTCTCTATGATTCAGAACTGA
Organism: Chrysochloris asiatica; assembly: GCF_000296735.1. NCBI lineage: Eukaryota > Metazoa > Chordata > Mammalia > Afrosoricida > Chrysochloridae > Chrysochloris > Chrysochloris asiatica. The sequence continues at coordinate 2,579,803 of NW_006408812.1, read as the reverse complement.
CTCCATGACACACAACCACCAGCATATCAGCAAATGAAGGTTATGACATTTTTGTTCCATCCATGTTATTAAGGTCAACTCTACTTTGTGGTGGCAGCTCTTTCCCAATCCTATTCTGAGTGCCTTCCAGTCCTATTTTGAGGGGTTCATCTTCTTGCACTGTATCAGACAATGTTCTGTTGATATTCATAACCTTCCCACTGACCAATTTTTTTCAAAAGGGAATCACCAAATTCTCCTTCCTATTCTGTCTTAGTCTGGAAGTTTCACTTAAACCTGTCCACTATGGGCGATCCTATTGGTATTTGAAATACAGGTGTCACAGATTGTAGTATCACAGCAACATGGAAGGCATGACAGTATGACAAACTGACAGATGGGTGCTATATAAAAGTTGTTGTTGTTGTTAAGTGTTTTTGAGTCAGTTCTGACTTATAACGACCCTTTATAGGGTTTCCTAGGAGCGGCTGGTGAGCTTGAACCACCAACCTTGAGGTTCAAACTGACTTTGCAACCCAGCCCATTAACCCAGACTTCAGTTAAATAGAGCTGAATACCGTTTGCACTGAGGAATACTCTTAGACTTTGGATTTTTTTCTGTTTCACACATCTCTCCCCTTCAACCTTTCTACTTCTCACCAATTAGAAGAGGAATAGCATAATAAAACCAACTCACTTTTCTTTCCTCCATATTTGGAAGGTTTTGTAGGAATTCTCAGATTTTTGTGAACTTACTATCATGTTTCAGGAAAGGCTAAGGGCTGGGTTATGATCTTTTACCATCACTATGTCTTTCATCATCAGTTCATTCCAGAATCATCTGTTTCTAATTATAACAGACTATGCTATGCCTCTTTCAATATTTGATGGTGTGAACCCTCTAGAAGAAAAAAGCATAAACTCTGGAGTCATACTTCCTGACTCAAGTCTTTGCCACTTGTTTGCTGTGAGATTTGAATAAGGGATCCAACTTCTGTGATGTTAATTTCTCAGTCTGCCAAGTACCTTTCTCAATGGTTTATTAGGGTTAAATCAGTTAATACATGCAAGCTTTTAAAAACAGTCCCTGGCACACAGTAAACAAGTAATGAATGCTAGATAACCTTTTAAATTTTATTATATCAGGCAGTAGAAAATTCTTTTCTATCTGTCACCTTAAACCAGAAATCTCTAACCTTATTTTATAAGTGAATGCTCCCAAATCTTTTTGAGTCTATGACACATATGTAACCTGGATAAATAGTGCAATGAGGTGATCCAGAGATAGTACCCATTGGTCTAAGCTTTCTATTTACAAACTTCCTCAAATCATGTACATATGCCCGTTATTCTCCTGCTTCATCTTGGTTGCACTGTTCTTTAAAAAAGAAAGAAATATTTCAAATGTTAATAGTGAAGAAATTAATGACTGAGAATTTTATTAAGCATTTAACAATATCAGACAATGGTAGGTATCAATCAGTAATTACAAAATAAAGATAACAAAAGTTTGTTTTCTTTGGTATGTTTGTTTATGTTCCTCTAAGGAACGTTGGGAGTCTTGGTGTGGCACTATAGGATAAGCACTAGACTTCAAACCACAAGGTTGGTAGTACAAACCCACCAAACACTCCTTAGAAATGTTATACAGGGTAGTTATGAGTCAGAACTGAGTTGACAATAACAACAAGGGATCTTTGAAAGGAGCAGGATTCCTGGTGCTGCATGGTTAAGCAGTTGACTGCTAACCAAACTGTCAGAAGTTCTAACCCACCAGCTAATCCAAGGGAAAAAAGATGTGATAGTTAGCTTCCACAAGGATGACAACACTGGAAACCCTACAAGGAAATTCTATCTGTTCCACAGGGTTGCTTTGGAAACTATTTGACAACAATGGGTTTTGCAAGGATCTTTGATGTCTCTAGAATGTTACAGGCAGTTAGCCTGTTTAGTTGCTAACTAAAAGACTGGAGAATTTAAGTTCAACTGGAGGACCTTGAAAGAAAGGCCTGGAGACCTACTTCTGAAAAAATCAGCTACCAAATATTCTATGGAGTCCAGTTCTACTCTGATTGATAATCATGAGGTCGAATGCAGTTGGACTCTCTAAACAACTGATTAAGAGTATACTATTCCATTGTAGCAAAAGGAGGGGAGTGATTGACTTAGCAGTCCAGGAGTGAAGGTCCCTGGGACCATCAAGGGAGAAGAACAGAGTGCGAGACCCTACCCAGAGAAGCAGTGATGCCAGAGATGGAGGCAGAGATAATGATGTGGAGTGATGAGGTGGCTGGGAATCTAGACCCAGAGAGGGAGTGGGGCTGTGTGCTGATGACCAGCGGGGCAGGCTGATGCATGGAGGGCATTGTAACCATGGCAATGAAACAATATAAGATAGGATGAATGTAAAGTTAATGTTCTCCCATGTAAACTATCACATAATTCACAATAAAAAATTTAATAAAAAAGAGTATACTATTCTTATATCTATTTATTGTCCTGATGTGGTGCTGTAGGATAATCATTGGACTGCTAACCATAAGGTTGGCAGTTCTGACTCACCAGCTGCTTCTTGAAAATCTTATACAGTGGCACTATGAGTCAGAACCAACTTGATAACACTTTGTTGTTGTTGTTAGGTGCCATCAAGTCGGTACTCACTCATAGTGACCTTATACACGACAGAACAAAGCACTGCCCAGTCCTGGGCCAGCCTCACAATTGTTGCCACGCTTGAGTCCATTGATGCTGCCACTTTGCCAATCCATCACGCTGGGTACCTTCCTATTTTTCTCTGACCTTACCAAACATGGTATCCTTCTCCAGCAACCGGTCCCTCCTGACAATATGTCCAAAGTATGAGAGGTGAAATCTGGCCATCCTGGCTTCCAAGGAGCACTCTGGCTGCTTTTCTTCCAATACAGATCTGTTTGTTCTTTTGGCAGCTCATGGTGCTTTCATTATTCTTCTCTAACACCGTAACTCAAAGGCATCAATTCTTCAACAATCTTCTTTATTCACACTACAGCTTTTGCATGCATATGAGGTTATTGAAAATACCATGGCTTGGGTCAGGTGCACCTTAGTCCTCAAGCTGACATCTTTGATCTTTAACACTTTAAAAAGGTCTTGTGCAGCAGGTTTGCCTAATGCAATACATCATTTTATTTCTTGACTGCTGCTTCCATGAGTGTTGATAGTTGATCCAAGAAGAATGAAGTCCTTGACAACTTCAATCTTTCTCCGATGATAAAAATGTTGTTTATTGGTCCAGTGGTGAGGATGTTTGTTTTCTTGACATTGAGATGCAATCCATACCAAAGACTGTGGTGGTCTTTTATCTTCTTCAGAAAGTATTTTAAGTCCTCTTCACTTTCAGCAAGCAAGTTTGTATCATCTGCATATCACAGGTTGTTAATAAGTCTGCTTCCAACCCTGATGCCATGTTTTTCTTCCTATAACCAGCTTCTCAGATTATTTGCTCAGCATACAGGTCAAAAAAGCATGGCGAAAAAATACAACTCTGTCACACACCTTTCTTAATTTTAAACCATTCAGTGTCCCCATGTTCTGCTTGAACATACAACTGCCTCTTGGTCCTGGTACAGATTCCTCATGAGCACAATTAAATGTTCTGGAATACTCATACTTTGCAATGTTGTCCATACCTTATGATCCACACAATTTAAAGCCTTTGAGTAGTCAATAAAGTACAGGTAAACATCTTTCTGATATTCTCTGCTTTTAGTCAAGATCCATTGGACATTAGCAATGATATCCCTTGTTCCATGGCCTCTTCTGAATCTGACTTGAGCCTCTGGAAATTCCCTGTCAATGTATGCTTGCAGCCATTTCTGTATTACCAATAGTAAAACTTTACTCTCATGGGATATCAAAGATATTGTCCAGTGATTTCTGCATTCCATTCAATCATTTCTCTTTGGAATGGGGACAAATATGGATCTCTTCCAATCAGTCAGCCAGATAGTTGTCTTCCAAATTTCTCAGCATAGATAAATGAGTGTCTCCAGTGATGCCTCACTTTCTTAAAAGATTTCAATTTTTATTCCTCAATTCCTGGTGCCTTGTTCTTTGCCAATTCCTGGAAAGCACCTTGGACTTCTTCCTTCAGTATCATTGCCTCTTGACCATACGCTACCTCTTGAAATGGTTGAACATCAATTATTTCCTTTTGATAAAATGGCTCTGTGTAAGTATTCCCTCCATCTTCTTCTTCTTCTTTTTTTAATGTATTATTGTGAGTTAT
>NW_006408812.1:2568285-2569672 GCF_000296735.1 Chrysochloris asiatica | reverse complement strand
TATTTTAGAAATGAGTCCCTTGTCTGATGTGTCATTGCAAAAGACTTTTTCCCATTCTGTGGGTTCCCTTTTTACTCTTTTGGTGAAGTCTTTTGATGCACATAAGTTTTTAATTTTTTAGTATGTCCCACTCATCTATTTTGTCTACTTTTGTTTATGTAATTTTCCAAATGTTTGGTAGTCTGTGTATGCCATGAATTAGCGCCCTCACATTTGTCCCTATTTTTTCATTGATGGCCTTCATAATTTTGGGATTCATATTTAGATCTTTAATCCATGGTGAGTTCGTTTTTGTATAAGGCTTGAAGTAAAGGTCTTGTTTCATTCTTTTGCATATGGCTTTCCAGTTCTGCCAGCACCATCTGTTAAAGATACTATCTCCTCCCCATGCAATATGCCTAGGCACTTTGTTGAAAAGCAGTTGGCTGTATGTGGAAGGGTTAATTTCTGGATTCTCGAGTCTGTTCCTTTGATCAATGTATCTTTCATTGTACCAGTACCCAGGCTGTTTTGATCACTGTAGCCATGTAGTATATTTTGAAATTGGGTAGTGAGAGACCTTCAACCTTGTTCTTCTTCTTAAGCAGTGCTTTGCTTATCCTGGATCTGTAACTTTGTTGAGTTTCTTTCTGGTTGTTCTGTCCCTTTTTGAAAGTGGCGTATTAAAATCTCCTATTTTAATTGTAGATTTCTTTCTTTCTTTCTTCAATTCTAGTAAAGTTTGCTTCATGTATCTTGGTGCTCTTCATTGGGAGCATAGATATTTATCATGGATATGTCGTCTTGATCAATTAACCCTTTGATCATGAGGTAGCATCCTTCTTTGTCTCTTATTCTGGTTTTTATCTTAAAGTTTTCTAGTATTGCCACTCATGCTTGTTTATTGTTGCAGTTAGTTTGATATATTTTTTTCCATTCTTTAATTTTTAGTCTCTTTTTGTCTTTGTGTGTAAGGTGTGTCTCTTGCAGGCAGCATATTGAAGGGTCTTATTTTCTTATCCATTCTGCCACTTACTGTCTCTTCTCTGGTGCATTCAATCCATTGACATTCAATGTAATTATCAATAGGTATGAATTAATTGCTACCATAATGTTACTTTTTTGGTAATGCTGTTTGTTCTTTTGTTCTGCATGCCTTCTTGTGTTGGGTTTGTGTTTTTTGTGCTATTTTTTGTTGGTTTCTTCTTAGTTTTCATGTTTGCTTGTTCTGCTTGGAAATTCATTTTCATGGTAAGTTGTGAAGTATTAACTTTCTTTCAGTTTACCTTATAGTCTACTAACTTTTCTCTCCATTTAAGAGAGTCTATGGTATCCTGTAATTTACCAGACATCTTCACCACCTGGATCTCTGTTGCTACATTTATCCCTTCTTTGACATTGATATAAT
>NW_006408812.1:2561816-2568130 GCF_000296735.1 Chrysochloris asiatica | reverse complement strand
TCCCTTTAAGATGTTTTGAAGTGCTAGATTGGTTTTGATAAAACCTCTCAGATTCTGTTTATCCTGGAATGTTTTGATTGCACCATCACATTTGATTGATAGTTTTGCTGGTAGATGATTCTTGGTTGGCAGTTTTTTCTTGTAGGGTTTTTTATATGTCTCCCCATTGCCTTCTTGCCTGCATGGTTTGTTCTGAATAGTCAGAGCTTAATCTGATTTGCTTGCCCTTATAAGTGACACTTCTCTTCTCTCTGGCCACTTGTAAGTATTCTCTCATTGTCTTTGATTTTGGAAAGCTTGATTATTATATGTCTTGCTGACATTCTTTTGGGGTCTATCCTTCCTAGGGTATCCTCAGCTTCTTGTGTGTTTATTTTCTCATCTTTAAGATGTTAGGGAAATTTTCTTCCAGAAGCTCTTCAACTATCTCCTCTGTGGACTTCTCTGATTCTTCCTGTTCTGGAATGCCAATAATTCTTAAGTAGTTCTTCTTCATGTTATCCAGCATGAATCTTAGACTCTCTTCAGACTTTTAAAAAAATCTTTTTTTCATCTTGCTCTTCTATCTTAGCAGTATTGAGAGATTTGTCTTCCAGCTCACTAGTTCTGGCTTCCATCTCTTCTATTCTGCTCCTTTTCCCTTTCAGTGTATTATCCTTTTCTGATATCTTATTATTAATCATCTGGACCTCTTTGTGCAGGTTTTGAATTGTTTCCAATGCTGTATCAATCTTATTTGATTGCTCTTGCAGTACTTTCCTGACTTTTTCCTTGTTTTCCTCCACCCCTTTTCAGAGCATTTGAATTTGTTTCTATATCATTCTTCTGAATTCTTTCTCAGGCATATCCAAAACCTGCTCTTCCTCTTCTAGAAAGCCTTTGTTTGTCTCCAACTAATTTGTCTCAGGTGCTCTCTTCTATTTTTGGACATGTTTTGATATCTTTTGTTGTTTTTTCTTCATCATTTCCAATATTTATGTGGGTTTTTTAATGCTTAAGTGGATGTTTGTTGTTGCGTTAATAAGCTTACTGGGTGTCTCCTGGTGGATATAATCAGGAGATAGGCTTCTCTTTTTGCATGTAATGTTTAGCAGCTGTTGTTGGCTCTTGTCTTAGTGGTGGACTATTATGGGGTATGCTTGTAGCTTGGCTATATTGCCACGATTTCTGTTTCTTCTTGTGTAACATAGGGAGAAAAAGCTCCCACCTCCAGGAAAAATGTGTAGTCAAAAGGTCCCAAAGCAAAAGCAATATAAAAGCAGAGACACAAACCTCCCTGCTTTTTGCCGGTCTGTCCGTAGTCCCACCCTCTGACTTCCTCCTGGGCAGGATAGCCACAGAGGGAGTCTGTGCGATCGGGTTCTTTCTCTCTATGTCGTGGGAAAGCTGTGGTCTCAATGCTGGGCCTTTTTGGGGGGTGCCCACCCACCTGCCTGATGGTGTCCGAGCTGGGCAAAGAAGGCACAACAGGGAAAGGGAGGGAAAAAAATGTGTAAAATGCCTCCATGCCTCCTTTCACAAAAGTCACTTCCCTGCTTTTAGTTCAGGTGCCGTTTGCAGGTCTGTCTGTAGTCCCTCCCTCTGACTTCCTCTCGGCATGATGGCCACAGAGGGGAGTCCCATGCTGATTTCCAAAATGCCATGTTTTCCTTTATACCATGATTTTTCCACTTGTGGTTGTGGGAAAATGACATCCAGACCCTTATGATAGATCCAGAGCTCTGCGTCCCTGGGTTTTCAGCCCCACACCCACGGAGGCTGCCCTACCTGACTCTTCTCTGGCTCCGCCAACTGGAAGTCCCTGTTGCAATTATTAATGGATGTTTACAGCTGTTTCTCTTCATTTTGAGTTGTGCCCCATCAGCAAATGAATGTCCCGTGGCCTTTACTCCCACGAGCTTTACTCCATTTGCGTCATCACAGTCAACTCTACTTGGAGGCGGCAGCTCTTCCCCAGTCACATTTTGAGTGCCTTCTAACCTGAGGGGCATATTTTCCAGCACTATATCTGACAGTGTTTCTCTGCGTTTCATAAGGTTTTCAGTGACTAAATATTTGGAAGTAGTTCATTATTCCTTCTTCTTAGTTTGTCTTTGTCTGGAAGCTCATCTGAAACCTGTCCACCATAGGTGATCTTGCTGATATTTAAAATACCCATGGCATAGCTTCCAGAATCACAGCAACTCACAAGCTACCACAGTACAACAAACTGACAGATACTTTATTGTTTATTGCGCACCTGAAATTGTTGCATAAATTTACATGCTATTCCTTGTAGGATAAACACTGGACCACAAAGTTGACAAAGTTGGTTTGAACCACAAGGTCAGCAGTTCAAACTCACCAGCCACTCCTTGGAAAACTTAGACAGGGTCACTATGAGTTGGAACCACATTAGTCCTGATGTGGTATTGCAGGATCAGCACTAGACTGTGAGCCCCAAGGTTGGCAGTTCAAACCCACCACTTGTTCCTCAGAAACTTTTTACAGGGTCATTATGAGTTGGAACTGACTCCACAGCACTTAATAACAACAATACGGGTAGCACCTCAATGTAAAGAAAACAAAACTCTTTACCACTGGACCAATAAATATCATTATGATAAGTGGAGAAAAGATTGAAGTTGTCAAGGACTTCATTTTGTTTGGACCAACCTTCAACACTCATGGAAGCAGAAGTTGAGAAATCATATGACATATTGCACTAGGAAAATCTGCTATAAAAGACCTCTCTCTGTAAAGTGTTCAAGAATAAAGCTTTCAGTTTGAGGACTAAGATGTGCCTGACCCAAATGATGGTAGTTTCAATAATCTCATATGCATGTTAAAGTTGAACAATGAGTAAGAACCACAATAGAAAAACTGATGTGTTTGAATTACAGTGTTGGAGGAGAATATTAAAAGTGCCATGGACTGCCAGAAGAACAAAGAACTCTGTTAGAAGAAGTACAGCCAGAATGCTCCTTGGAAGTGAGGACGACCAGACTTTGTCACTCATATTTGGACATTTTATCAGGAGGCACTACTCTCTGAGAAGGACATCATGCTTAGTAAAGTGGAGAGTCCGCCAAAAAAGCGGAAGACCCTCAGTGAGATGGCTTGACATAGTGGCAGCAGCAGTGGGCCGAAGTGTAATGATTATGAGGAAGATGCAGGACTGGGCAGTGTTTCCAAGCAGAGTAGAACTAAACTTTATGGTTTCTGATACCATAAATCTTGACGGGATCAGTCTCATCATTTTCCTGCAAAGTGGCTGGTGGTTTGAATCACTGACCTTGCAATTAGCAGTGCAATGCTTAACCCCCGTACCACCAAGAGTTCTTTATATAGTCAGAGAAAAAGAGGAAGACCCTCAGTGTGATGGATTGACACAGTGGCAGCAGCAATGGGATGAAGCATAAGGACAATTGTGAGGAGGATGCAGGATTGGGAACCGTTTCCTTCTGTTGTGCCCAGGGTCTCCATGAGTCAGGATCAAATCAACACCTAACAACAACAGCTACATTAATAAACTACCCCAAACTGAATAACCTTGAAGAACAATAAATATTTATTATCATCATCACATTTTCTGTGTTTAGGAGTTAGAAAGATGTTTAGCTGCATAGTTCTGGCTCTGGGTGTCTGTTAGGGTTATAAGTTAGATGTCAGGCAGGACTGTAGTCACCTGAAGACTTCACAGAGGCTAAAAGCTTAACTTTTATGGCTAACAAGAAAGTGATATGAGAGATAGAAAGCCAAATAAAAGCTGTTCTTTTTATAAGTTAGCTTGGAATTCATATTGCCTCATTTCCACCACATTCTGTTTATTAGCATGAGTCACCAAATCCAGCTCACGTTGAAGAGGTAACGCATTAGACTGCATCTTTTGAAGGAAGAAGAGGGGGAAAAAACTTGTGTGCACATTTTAAAACTACAATACTAATCTTAAAACAAATTTCTAAAGATGAGACTTGAAAGATCAAAGGATGTGAGACATGTTAAAGCTTTTTATATGGCGCCCTGGTGATACACTGATAATCCTTTCATGACATAATTATTTTCTGCTTTGAAACTTTTATTAATACCATATGTTTTCAATAAGGGAATGGGAAAATCCAAACTTATTGCCATTGAGTCTATTCCAATTCATAGTTACCCTATGGGACAGAGTAGAACTGCCCGTAATGTTTTCAAGGCTGTAATCTTTATGGAGATGTCATGGTGTGATGCTGAAGGCTACACATTGGATTGTTAACCACAAGGTTGGCAGTCAAAGCCACCAGTTGCTCCTTGGAAACCCTGTTCAGGATTATTATGAGTTGGAACTAACTCTATAGATCTTAACAGCAATGACAATGTTTATGAAAGTAAACTCTGGCATCTTTCTCTTTTGGAGTTGCTGTGGGTTTGAACTACTGACTTTCCAGTTTACAGCTGAGTATTTTTAACCACTGAATCACCAGAGTGCCTTTTTTCTGTAATGGAAGGTATGCTGAAATCAAGGAAAAGACTTTTTTGAGGTAATAAGGATTTGGATACAATTATGTGGGACACATATGTTCCAAATGGACTCTGGTGGTATGATTAGTGGGACAAGACCAATTTCTTTTTATTCATGAAGTTAAACAGATCTCTACTAACCAGTAGCATGTGCTACAACTGGGATAGATGCTTTCCAAGAAATGTGAGAGGCTGAAAATGTTGGTGGGTGATATATGTCCCACAGGTCATAAAAGGGGTAAGTTCTCAATTGCTGACTGAAACATTGATGGTATGTACCAACCCAGTGACTATCAGTAGAAAGATCTGCTCATCTGTTCCATGAAGATTTTGCACAGTTGGTTCTGACTCATAGAAACTCTATACAGAGTTTCTGAGGAACAGCTGATAGATTTGAACTGTCAACCTTTGGTTAGCAGTCCAATGTTTATCCTATAGCATCACACCAAGACACCTCCATAAAGATTACAGCCTAGAAAACGCTATGGGGCAGTTCTACTCTGTCACATGGTGCTGCTATGAGTCGGAACACAAGCAACATCAGCATCAATACTATTTTTTATACATAGTTCTGACTTTCCATTCAGTGGCCCTATTTAGAGGTTTTGTTTGGTTATTTCTTGCCTGCATGAAACTAAAGTGCAAATCTGTCTTTGCTTCTCATTAAAGCAAATTTTATTTTTCTACTCATTGTAAAGGAGTTCTGATAGTATAGTGGTTTCTAGTTGGGCTGTTAATCTAATGGTCAGCAGTTTGAATTTACTAGCAGTTCCATGGGAGAAAGACAGAACTTTCTGCTCCTGTAAAGATTTACAGCCTTGGAAACCCTATACAGGGACGCTATGAGTTGTAACCAACTCCACGGTACATAACCATCACTGCTCATTCTAAAAGGATCCCTGGTAATGTGGTTAACAAGTTGGAATGCTAACCTCAAGGTCAACAGTTTGAATCTACCAACTGCTCTTTTGGAGAAAGATGAGATATTCTACTCCTATAAAGATTTATATTACCAGGATGTGGGGTGTGGGGTGAAGGGAGGAAGGGGAAGGTGGGACACAGGGTAGGGAATAGACACAGGATAGTTTGCACAAGAACAGGGAGGGGAATGGAAGAACAAGGCAGACGGGAAAACAATTAGGCAGGTTTGCATGGGCTAAGTGGGACAGAGGTAAAGAGTGATGTATGCATAACCTTGGAACAACAGGGCTCTGGGATACAGGGATTAAGGTGTGGTTGGAATGGGCAAAAGGGGGGAAACAATGTTAAGATGCTTGGCTATCTTTTGAATCTTGGTTTCCCTTGCATACCATTATAAAATAGACACTTGAGGGGAAGAGAAAGGAATAGCCTGAAATATCACCATAGAAAGCTTGTAAGTCCATCTTCTGCGTATAACTGATTGGAATACCTAAAACGCAGCTACAATGTGCCCAGTGAAAGAGGCTTCCTATGGAGCCTCTGCATTACATAAGACCATAGGCGGAATCCTGAACTCCATCCAGAATCTTCTGAGGTGGGAAATTTCCACTTGAAAGGACAAGCAGACCAGCCTGTAGCAGCTAGAAGAATAGAAGATATTTCTTGAAAGAAAGACTGACAGGACAAATACAAAACAATAATGGCAGTCCAACTGATTACTATAAGAACAAGCAAGTTGCTCGCCCAGGACACACTAAGGCAAGTGGTCTGGTTCCCTCAGGACAAACCACCCCCCACCCCCCGCTCTGACTGCTGACCATGTTCATCACAGATAAGGGGAAGTGAGGGGAAAACAGCAATGAAGCAGTAAGCTAAGCCCTACCACGTTCAATAGACTCCTGTGAACCTGG
>NW_006408812.1:2560082-2561461 GCF_000296735.1 Chrysochloris asiatica | reverse complement strand
GATACACAGGGTAGACAGGGATGGACAATTTGGACATTGGCTACCCAAAGGAGAGGGGCTACAAAGGCAATAATTGACTGGCTTATAAGCTTTCAAGAGGGAGCCTAGATCCAGAGCGTTCGGAGGAAAGTAGAATCTCCACTGAGTAGTATCCAATCTGTCTGGGTGGGACTGATGAAAAGAGATGGGGATGGCACTCCTGTGGCACAATAGTGAATAGTTGCTATCAGGACTGACTGTGAGGGTTGGAAATGTAAAGGTAGACATTGTGTAGCCAAAGGAGGGTAATGGTTGACTTTGCAGTCCAGGAGTGAAGGTCACTGAGACCATCAAGGGAGAAGAGCAGAGTGCGGGACCCTACCCAGAGAAGCAGTGGTGCCAGAGATGGAGGCAGAGATGATGATGTGGAGAGATGGAGCAGCTGGGAACTCTAGACGCAGAGAGGGAAAGGGGCTGTGTGCTGATGACCGGGGGCAGGCTTGCTGGGTATACCCTTTGGTTGGTTGATGATGCATGGAGGGGATTATAACCATGGCAATGATACAAAATACGACTGGATGAATGTAAAGCTAACGTTCTCCCATGTAAACTATCACACATTTCACAATAAAACTTTAAAAAAAAATAAAGAAAAGAAAAACATTTATAACCCTAGCAACCGAACACAGGGTTGCTATGAGTCAGAACCAACTGGATGGCTCACAACCACCACCAACAACCACTCATTCTAATCATTAAAGAATGACACTTGTCTAATTTGTGCTTTAAACCTATTACTATGTATACCTGAAAATAATAAAACTTTCATTTTTTACAATGTATTCTTTAAATGTTTTATTACATTGGGCTGAGTTTCTTACTTTGCCTGCCCTGTCTACAGCCAACCTCCTAAATAAGTATAGCACAGGATAGGATAGGATTGTGCCATTGTATGCTAAAACTGTCTGTAGAAGTGCCTTTCAGTTTGTTTCAATGCAGGCAGGACTGTAAAATGATAGCCAGAAAAGTTAAGTATGTGCAGATAGTACCTTGGTTATTAACAAAATCTGTTCCTAAGTTTGTTCTTAAGACAAATTTGGAGCTAAGTCGAAACAGGAGCATGTAGATTTTATTTAGCCCCTATTGTTGCTGTTGTTAAGCGTTGTCAAGTCAGTTCTGATTCATAGTGAGTGACCTTGTATAGGGTTTCCAAGGAGTGGCTGGTTGGTTTGAACCAGCAACCTCATGGTTAGCAGTTCAGTACTTGCTTGTTGAAACTGAAGAGGACTTAAAACATTTACTGATGAAGATCAAAGACCACAACCTTTGATATGGATTGCATCTCAATGTAAAGAAAACAAAAATCCTCACCACTGGACCTGTAGACAACATGCTTATCA
>NW_006408812.1:2553834-2555156 GCF_000296735.1 Chrysochloris asiatica | reverse complement strand
GTGGGATGACATCAAGAACATTATACATGAAGAAAGCAAAAAGTCATTGAAAAGACAAGAAAGAAGGAAAAGGTCAAAATGGATGTCAGAAGAGACACTGAAACTTGCTCTCCAGTGTACAAATGCTAAAGCAAATGGAAGAAGTGAGGAGGTCCAAGAGCTGAACACAAAATTTCAAAGATAAGCTCGAGAAGATACAGCCAAATATTACAGCAAAATGTGCAAAGAAAACCAAAAAGGAAGAACACGCTCAGCATTTCTCAAGCTTGGGGAACTAAAGAAAAAATTCAAGCCTCGACTTTTGTTAGTGAAAGAGTTTCTGGGCAAATTATTGATTGATGCAGAAAGCATCAAGAGAAGATGGAAGGAATACAGAGTCACTGTACCAAAAGCAAATGGTTAATGTTCAACCGTTTCAAGAGGTAGCATATGATCCAGAGCCAATGATACTGAAGGAGGAAGTCCAAGGTGCATTGAAGGAATTGGCAACAAACAAGTCACCAGGAATTGATAGAATAAAAATGGAAATCTTTCAAGAAAGTGAGGCGGCAATGGAGGCACTCACTCATCTCTGCCAAGAAATTTGAAAGACAACAATCTGGCTGACTAATTGGAAGAGATCCATCTTTGTGCTCATTCCAAAGAGAGGTGACCCAATGGAATGTGGAAATCATCAGACAATCTCTTTGATAACCTATGTGAGTAAAGTTTTGCTAAAGGTACTACAGAAATGGCTACAATCATACATTGACAGAGAACTTCCAGAGGTTAAAGCCAGATTCAGAAGAGGCTGTGAAATGAGGGATATCATTGCTGATGTCCTATGGATCTTGGCTGAAAGCAGAGAATATCAGAAAGATGTTTACCTGTGCTTTATTGACTACGCAAAGGTTTTCGATTGTGTGGATCATGATACACTATGGATAACATTGTGAAGTATGAGTAATCTAGAACACTTACTTGTGCTCAGGAGGAATCTGTACCTGGACCAAGAAGAAGTTGTTCAAACAAAAAATGGGAACACAGAATGTTTTTAAATTAAAACAGGTGTGCAACAGGGTTTTATTCTTTCACCATACTTATTCAATCTGTATGCTGAACAAATAATCCAAGAAGCTGGGTTATGTGAAGAAAAACGTGGCATCAGGTTTGGAGGAAGACTCAACAACCTGTGATATGCAGTTGATACAAACTTGCTTGATGGAAGTGAAGAGGAGTTAAAACATCTACTGATGAAGATCAAAGAGCACAGCCTTCGGTATGGATTACATCTCAATGTAAAGAAAACAAAAATCCTCACCACTGGACCAATAAACAACATT
>NW_006408812.1:2546607-2553734 GCF_000296735.1 Chrysochloris asiatica | reverse complement strand
GTAGCTAGAGTGCTCCTTGGAGGCCAAGATGGCCAAACTTCGTCTCTCATGCTTCGGACATATTGTCAGGAGGGACCAGTCACTGGAGAAGGATATCATGTTTGGTAAGGTGAAGGGTCAGAGAGAAAGAGGAAGACCCCCAATGAGATGGATTGGCCTAGTGTCAGCATCGATGGACTCAAGCGTGGAAACAGTAGTGAGGTTGGCCAGGATGGGACAGTGTTTTGTTCTGCTGTGCATAAGGTTGCTATGAGTCAGTACTGACTCAATGGCACCTAACAACAACAACAACAACAAATTTAGTCTAATCATAAACAGTTTATGTAAGTAGCACAGCTGAAACTAGAAATATATATGTTGCTTCCTACCTCTAATTTTGTGATGTGCTATTATCGTATTGAATTCTCCATTGAGCCTAATGAGAATCATTCCATGCACGATGGTAAGTGTTAAGAAGCAACAAGAGCTCAGATTTACTTCCACAAGCCTCCTGGGGAAAATAATTGAAATATTACTTAAAACTTAATTATTTTCCTATCAGAAAATTTTAAACAGAGCGATTACTTTTCCATGTATAAGCATCTAGTTTGAAAAAAAAAAATGGAATAAAACTAAAAATAATTAATAAAAAAAAAATTGGCTTACTGGTCAGAAAGAGACTGGAGGAACCTGAAACAATGTCCTTCAACCACCCTTCAGGTACGAAAAAGAACTCACCCTCATGACCCAAATTTCAGCCAAGGTATATAGTGGGCACAACACTTGTAAGGTATGCTCACCATGGACTGGTCAATCATTCAGCATCAGAAGTGCAACATTTACCTAAGGACAAAGTTAAAAAGGGATGGGCCAGTGGGTGGAATGGAAATACGAACAGCAAGTCAGAAATGGGGTAACTGTTGTTACATGGAAGGGAATGCAATCATTGACATGAAACAAGTGTGTGATTTATTGAATATAAAACTGATGATCTTGTCTATAAACCTTCACTCAATTTGCAATAAAAAGTAAAAAAAAAAAAAAAAAAAAAGGCAGGTTCATTAGCAATTATCAAATATACTTTCTTCATCTTATACAATTAAAAATGAGTTCTATAATTTAGAAAAGGATTAGATGTAATGGTTGTACAGCATGTTAAGCATAATCAATACCACCAAATTATACATGTAAAAATTGTTGAATTGACAAATGTTTTGTCATATGCTACAATAAACATACATAAATATACCTATACACACACACACACACACACATAAATGTATTCCATTTCTCCCCTCCTCAAATAAAAATCATCCCTGAAAAAATGTGAACATTTAAATAATTTTCATGAAAGTGGATTAATTCTAGTAAGGCTAGAGCAAGAAGTCTACTGACAGTTTAGAATCTGTTCTTACATAGTTCCCATTTATCAACAAAGCTCTTTTCATTATAATGGAAATCTCAATTATCAATATTATATTTTTTATTATGTTGTAAGAAATAATTTGTTTCTAAAATACTACTGCCCTTTCTCACTCTCAATCTGAACTTTACATCAGTAGAACTGTGAGAGAAAAAAATGTTCAATAGGCCAAGAGCGTTGTTTAAATAAATTTCTGTTCAAGTGCATTCTAATTGATTACTTTTGAAAGAACATCTAACAAAGGCCTTTTGATGGAATTTTTGTCAGAGGGCCAGGTAAACTGCTGCTTAAACATCAGATTTGTCTAGGAGGGGCAATCTTCAAACTTTAATCTACGTAAGCAAATGAATTTATTTTGCTCAACAGTGAGCTTTTTTTCTAAAATAAAAATATGCTATTGAGGATTAATGATCTCATATCTAGGTTGAGGTATACTGATTTGTCACTGTAGAATAAGCACTGTACTACTGACAACAAGGTCCATGGTTCAAACTCTCCAGTCACTCCTTGGAAACCCTATACAGGTCTCTAAGAGTCTTACTGACTTGACAGCCTTTAACAACAGTATCTAGGGTAAGACCTACAATGTGAAGCATGAAACAGAGTATTAAGATATTTAAATGTTAAAAAAACAATCGGCGAATCACTGGGAATATTCTTTCCAATGCACTAGTATAAAAGGTTTTATGTGTACTGTGAACCTGGAACATTTGGATCTTGTAGGGGAAAGTTGACTACTAACAGAGTTTACAGATCTTTTCCTTTTAGTTTTTCTGTTTTCTTGGTTTGTAGGACTGAAGATGTACTTCAAAGTGAAGTGAGATTTTAAATATCTGGAGAGTTATTCACTTGGTGAGGCATTTTCACCCATTTAGTTCTATACAGAAGAATCCTGGTGTGGTGTTGTGAGATAAACACTGAACCACAAGGTCAGCAGTTCAAACCCACCAGTCACTCCTCCTATATAGGATTGCTATGAGTCAGAACCAACTCTAAACACTTTACAGAACTCTGGTGTGGCACTGTAGGATAAGCATTGGACTTATAACCACAAGGTCATAAGTCTATCCTTGGAAACCCTATACAGGATCGTTAAGAATCTGAACCAACTTCACAGTTCATAACAACAAAAGTATACATGCAAGTGATCAATGTCTAAGGGTCAAACAAGAGCATTTAAGGAGGTACCAACTTTGTCAATTAATCTTAATGCTTTTAGTAAAGTTTTTGTGAGATAAAAATTTACTGAATTAAATATATATATACTGAATTACTACCTGTGTCCTTGGCATCACTTTTTGGCAGTGACATCCTGTAAATAGACCAAATTAGTGGATGGCAATAATTGGAACACAAAAGGAAAGATCATGCCTCCTTTTCCAAAACTGGCCACACCCAACAGTACTTACTGGAAAATTTTCTTTTTTAATATCATTTGGAATTTTCTAAAAAAAAGAAAAAAACAAAACACCAAGAGAAAATCTCTTCTGTTTTATCACTTTTTCTGAATGAGAATCAGGAAAAAAGAGCACCCATGGGAATTTAATATTTCTGTTTTAATGAGAATACAAATAGAGCAAGGGAATTCTTGAGTGCATTTCTGTCTGTCTGTATATACATATAATTTTGGCTTTCCAGAAGTAGTTGTTAATGAGAATAAGGGATGCGTAGGATAGGGTGCTACACAGAGGGAAATCTATACATAAAGACAAAACTTCAAGAATAAAATACATTGAAATTTCAATTATTATTGATGTCCTAAAAATATCTAAGGTACTAAGCAAGCACACAGCCACCACCAAGCAAGTACTCTGGTATATTGGAGTCCTAGTGTAGCACTGTTGGTTAATGTGCTAGCCTGCAAAGTTGATTTGAACTGAGAAGTCGGCAGTTCAAGCTCACCAGCTGCTCCTTGGAAACCCTATATAGGGTCACTATGGGTTGGAACCAACTCGACAGTACTTAACAACAACAACAACAACTCTGGCACATTAGGTACTCAGTAAGTATTTTTGAATAAACTATATATTATATCCTCCAGTATCTGCAGCCTGTTATAATAACAACAATTACTCTAATTTCACTGGCTCCTAATCACAAGGTTGTACTAGTATATATATTTCTCAAAACTCTGCATTGTATACTTAAGTGGTTAGATTCTGTTGTATGTAAATTTTGCTTTAATAAAGCTAATTAGATTATGCCTTAATAAAGTTTAAAACTCTTGGAGAAATGAAAATGAAACTTTGGTAATAAGTGTAATCACCATGGGATGCTAAGAAGAGTTTTCTATTGCTAGAGAGGGAATTTAGTAGTACAATTAGGTGATGCACTGCAGAAGATTATGTAAGTTTCTGGTTCAGTCAAAATAATATAACAACTTGAACTCAATATTTCCATAATTGACTTACTATTTTCTTTTTGCTACTTTTATTCTGAGACTACTTTGAGTAAATTTTCATTTCCTAAATTTTCTAGGAAATGGAATCTCAATTACGCTGTCATGTTGGCCATATCAATAAAGCACAATAGACAGGAAACAGTATATTGTTTTGCAGTTCCAAGTACTCACATGTAAACTGAAACAGCCAGGTTAACATGGGCAGAAATTCAGCATTAATTATATGAAGTCAGTAGTAAAAAGACTTTTCAGATACTATTATCTGTTATTGTCTATAGAAGGGAGGGGTAGAGGAAAGGAGTGTGTTCTATAGGTAATTTTAAAAAATAATGTATTTTGTTGTTGTTGTTGAGAATATATGCACAAATTCAGCAATTTCTACACGTACAGTCCAGTAGTATTGACTACAAACATTCTCACTATCCTTTTCTAAACTTTTCCTCTCTCATTAATATTAAGTTGCCGGACCCTAAATTTTCTAATCTTTAGAGTTGCTGTTGTCAATTTGATTCCATACAGAAAGATCTTTAAAAGAACAATATTCAAAGCAGACATTCTTTACTTTTACTTTGTTGTTATTTTTGTTAAGTGCTGTAGAATTGATTCTGACTCATAGCAACCCTATATGGGGTTTCTGAAGCTATAAATCTTTGCTGGGATAGAAATCCTCATCTTTCTCCTGTGAAGCAACTGGTGGACTTGAACCACCCACCTTTCAGTTCACAGTTCAGTGCTTATCCTACTGAGCTACCAAAGCTAACTTACTGTTTAATTTAAAGAAGACTTCAGGGGATATTTCTCTTTAGCTCTAATGTTCAAATATTATCTCAGTTTCAATAAGTAAATTTGTATGTTGATTTTTTTTAAGTTGTCAAACCTTCAAAATTAACTTTACTGTCTGCAATGGGCATGAATAATCTCACTTAAAATCATGCCATTCATTTTGGAAATACTAAATTGTATCTAGCTAAACGAATCAGTTCTGGAAATAAATCCTGAAAGTATTTATGATGCAAGAGCAACATGACTTGGTTTTCTAGATATTAATTCTTCTGGATTTGATCTCATACTAATATGATAAGAATATAGTATTCTACACTGTATCTTTTGTCTATAATGACAGAATTATAGTTATAATTTTGCTAAAATTATATAGGGGAACAATGATGCATCATATACTGAATTCTGTTTTGGTATCTCCCATAAAATTGTAAGTTTTTGTGTGTTTATAAGACATCAGCTACTCTATGGCAGAAAGATTAGGCAACCTACTTCTGCAAATATTTACAGTTTCCAAAAGACACCCTAGGTTGCAGTTCTACTCTGTTTCTTAGGGTTGGTATGAATCGGAATCAACTCCAGGTTTGGTTTTTCTGTTGTCGTTTCAGCAATTGAACTATATTTATTTTGTTTTCCTTGACTTATCACAGAGTTAGAATTCAATGGATGCCTACTCACAGGTTGGTTGTGAGCAAAATAGGCTGTGGGCTGTCATGGCAAGCCATTAGGGATTGCCCATAGGCAGTCTTTCCCTGTGGCTATTGCAAAGTGGAAGAGATTTTTGAAATCTCATTTGAACAAGGCTGGTTAAGGGAAATGAAACTCAGGGGGCAGGAGTTTTATCATGGTTTTAAAGGTCACCTAGAAGTTAGGATTACTGTATTCTAGTTCATTTCTCTGTCATCTACCTGGATTTTCTTTAAAAATCATCAGATAAACACTCACTCATTCAATTAGTAAAACAAATACTTATTGCACTCCTATTACATGACAGTAAGTCAAATAGCATTGCTACAAAATCATAGAAACCTGTTTTTAAAATATAGAAATGTGAAGCTATTGTTTCTCAACATATCTTCCATCTAGGTCTATCTACTTCTGAAAGTGATGTTTTCTATATCTCTAACTCTTTCCCCAGAGTTCTGGTGAGGTACTGTGGGTTAATGCACTGGATTGAAAATTTGGATTGAATCACAGGGTCAGCAGTTCAAGCTTACCAGCTGCTCCTTGAAAACCCTATACAGAGTTGCTATGGGTGATAACCAACTCGACAGCACTTAACAATAACAACTACAAACCTTCCCCTATGAATTCTATCTCTTATATGTTGTTAAGTGATGTTGTTGCTGTTGTTAGGTGCCATCGACTCATAGCGATCCTGTGTACAACAGAATGAAACACTGCCCAGTCCTGGGCCAACCTCACAATTGTTGCCACGCTTGAACCCATTGATGCTGCCATTTGGCCAATCCATATCACTGGGGGTCTTCCTTTTTTTCTCTGACCTTCCACCTTACCAAACATGATATCCTTCTCTAGCAACAGGTCCCTCCTGACAATATGTCCCAAGCATGAGAGACAAAGTTTGGCTATCCTGGCCTCCAAGGAACATTCTGGCTGTACTTCTTCCAGTACAGATTTGTTTGTTCTTTTGGCAGCCCATGGCACTTTCAATATTCTCCTCCAACACCATAACTCAAAAGCATTAATTCTTCTATGGTTTTCCTTATTCACTGTCCAACTTTCACATGCATATGAGGTTATTGAAAATGCCATGGCTTGGGTCAGGTGCACCTTAGTCCTCAAGATGACATCTTTGTTCTTCAACACTTTAAAAAGGTCTTGTGCAGCAGATTTGCCTAATGTGATAAGTCATTTGATTTCTTGACTGCTGCTTCCATGAGTGTTGATAGTTGATCCAAGAAGAATGAAGTCCTTGACAATTTCCATCTAGTCTCTGTTGATAAGAATGTTGTTTATTGATCCAATGGTGAGGATTTTTGTTTTCTTTAAATTGAGATGCAATCCATACCAAAGACTGTGGTCTTTGATCTTCATCAGTAAACATTTTAAGTCCTCTTTACTTTCAGCAAGAAAGGTTGTATTATCTGCATATCACAGGTTGTTAATGAGTCTTCCTCCAATCCTGATGCCACATTTTTCTTCATATAACCCAGCTTCTTGGATTATTTGTTCACCATACGGGTTGAATAAGTATGGTAAAAGAATACAACCCTGCTGCACACCTTTCTTAATTTTAATCTTCAGTGTCCCCATGTTCTGTTCGAACAAACTGCCTCTTGGTCCAGATACAGATTTCACATGAGCACAATTAAGTGTTCTGGAATACTCATACTTCACAATGTTGTCCATACCTTGTTATGATCCACACAGTCGAAAGTCTTTGCGTAGTCAATAAAGCACAGGCAAACATCTTTCTGGTAGTCTCTGCTTTCAGCTAAGATCCATCAGACATCAGCAATGATATCCCTCATTCCACGGCCTCTTCTGAATCTGACTTTAACCTCTGGAAGTTCTCTGTCA
>NW_006408812.1:2535673-2541702 GCF_000296735.1 Chrysochloris asiatica | reverse complement strand
CAATAGAGAAAAGATTGAAGTTGTCAAGGACTTCATTCTTCTTGGATCAACTATCAACACTCATGGAAGCAGCAGTCAAGAAATCAAATGATGTATCGCATTAGGCAAATCTGCTGCACAAGACCATTTTAAAGTGTTGAAGAGCAAAGATGTCATCTTGAAGACTAAGGTGCCCCTGACCCAAGCCATTGTATTTTCAATAACCTTATATGAATGTGAAAGCTGGGCAGTGAATAAGGAAGACTTTAGGGGAATTGATGCTTTTGAGTTATGGTGTTGGAGGAGATTATTAAAAGTGCCATGGGCTGCCAAAAGAACCAATAGATCCATTTTGGAACAAGCGCAGCCAGAGTGCTCCTTGAAGGCTAAGATGGCCAAACTTCGTCTTCATACTTCAGACATATTGTCAGGAGAGACCAGTCGCTGGACAAGGATATCATGTTTGGTAAGGTGGAGGATCAGAAAAAAAGAAGAGCCCCAATGAGATCGATTGGTCAAGTGGCAGCATCGATGGACTCAAGCGTGGCAACAGTAGTGAGGTTGGCCCAGGATCAGTTAGTGTTTCGTTCTTCTGTGCATAAGGTCACTATGGGTGGGTACCAACTCAATGGCACCTAACAACAATAACAACAAGAAACACTTTCAGAATGTCAGAATTGTTGTTGCAGTTAACTGGAATAATAGAGACTCTATATAGGGTTTCTGAGATTGTAAGTCTCTACAGGAGTGTAATGTTTCATCTTTCTTCTGCTGAGCAACTGGCAGATTCAAACTGCCAACTTTGAAATTAACCAATCAATTCATAAATTGCTATGCCTCGAGGGCTCCCTGCTGCTTTATAAAAGCTATGAAACCCATGGCAGAACTTGTCAAAATAATTGTTGCTGGCTATGGCTGTGTGTCATGGAGTCGGTTTTGACTCATAGCAACCCTGTACAAGGTTTCCTAGGTTGTAAATATTTACTGGAGCAGAACACCTTATCTTTCTCCCACGGAGAAAGCTGGTAGTTTCGAACTGCTGACCTTGCAGTTCGCAGCCCGATTTGTAACCTTTACGCTACCAGAGCTTACTGTGGAAATTAATCAAAGGCTTATAACAATTGGATGAGTGCTTGTTTAAGAAAAATGACTAAGTCTCAGTAAGAACACCGTATCTCAGTGAATCCTCAAAGAACAGTGGTTTTCGAAACATAATTCAGGGGTCTTGGTTTTTTCTGAGGCCATATCGGGAAATGCATGAAGTCAAAACTATTTTCAAAATTCTAAGATTTTATTTCTTGTCTTCACTATTATTCTGTTGCTAGCATATAGTGACGCTTTCCAGAGAGTATATGACTTGCAATAGTGCAAGAGATTGGGTGTCAAAACAGACATGAGAATTCGGCTGTCTTCTATTAAGCTAGACATTTAAATTATTTCAAAACATTTATTTCTAATTGCTTTGTTATGGAAGAACACTTATTTTCATGAAAATATGTAATTTATGGTATCATAATGGTTTGTTATTACAGTTTGAAAATGTATATATATATATATGTTGTTGTTATGTGCCGTGCAGTCTGTTCTGACTGATAGCTACCCTGTACAGGGTTTCCGAGACTGTAAATCTTTACGGGAGCAGAAAGCCTCATCTTTCTCCCGTGGAACAGCTGGTAGTTTCGAACTGCTCAGGCGAAGATGAGGCTATCTGCAATTTAACTCATCAGATGCTCCTTGGAAACCCTATTCATGGTCACTATGAGTTGGAACCTACTTAATGGCACTTAGCAACAACAATAAAATTTTTCTGAGCCTAAAAATTTGAGAACTTTTGAAGTAAACAACAACAACAAAATTCAGTATCTCAGCCTCTGCATTTTTTGACCTTGTTAAAAATATATTTGTTGCTGTTATTAAGTGCCTTCAAGTCTGTTCTGACTCGGAGCTACGCTGCATAGGGTTTCCTAGGAGAAGCTGGTGAGCTTGAACCACCAACCCTTAGCTGGTATATATAATGGAAGAACAAAGGGGTAAAAGCTTCATGTCAGATATCCAGTCTCAACTGTCCATATATACAACTTTTTAGTATTTCGAATTAGAAGTCTTACAGGTACCTCCCGCTCATCATGTCTAAAAGCAAATTTCATCATATCCTCACCAAACGAGTTCTGCCTCCATTGTTACAGTTTCAGAAAAATTACATCATGATCCACCCAGTTGCTTAAACTAGAACCCTGAAAGTAATTCTTAATGCTTCCCATGTCTAACAATTTATCACGTTCTGCTATTCCTAGTTCTGTAATGGCCGTTGAATCTGTTCACTGGCTTCTCAGTCCCAGCATCATTGATGCCACCAACATCTCAAATTTTGATGACTGTGACAGACAACCAAGTATCTCTTTGTCTGTAGTCTTGCTTCCCTCAGATATATATCCACATCTCATTCAGAAATGCTTGCTCTGAAACATTGATTTAATCATTTAACTTCCTCACTAAAAATCTTTTATTAACTCCTTAGTCACCTCAAGGGAAAGTAAAAACTAAATCTATTGTTTAGTGAGCATGCATTTTTTTCCTAAAGACAACCCTACAGAACAGATACTTTGATAATCATTATTTCCATTTAAAAGAGAGAAATTGAAGCATAGAGTGATTAAGTGACAGGTTGAATGTGTTAGTAAGAGAAGCAAAAAGTGTGTATTATGGAAAAGGGATTTATTATAATATGTTGTTAAGTGTCATCAAATCGGTTAAGACTCATAGTGGATGTATGCATACAGTATGGATGAGATGCTAAAAGGGGAGCAGAGGAGCAAAGGTGTCACTAGCCCGTTCATATAAAACACCCACCATTCATCAACCACTGAAGGGGGACTATGAGGGTGGTGGTGGAGAAGCAGTTGCTTCTGTGAGTCTGCAAACAAAAATTTGTGGGATAGGCCTTGGTCTGCTCTAGATCAGAGTTGCCTTAGGGGTGTGGAGGGGGGCAGGATGGAACCTTCCAGACATGTCTAGTCATCCAAACATGAAGACCTTCAGGGCGTAATGACTGCCACTTCACCTCCACCTCATACATCTTGCATAGCTTACTTATGTGGCCAATGCCAACAAACCATTCAGGGAACCTAGCCACCCACTGCCATCGAGCAGACTCTGACTCATACCAACTCTTCAGGGCTTTTGAGACTACAAATCTTTATGGGATCAGACAGTTTATCTTTCTTCCAAGGAGCAGCTGATGGTTTTGAACCACTGACTATTAAAGTCCAATGCTTAACACATTGTGCTACCAGGATCCCAGGGGGAAATTTTTTGAAATGTGGTTCTAAGGTTAACCAAGTTAACCATAGAATAATCCAGCACACTGAACGCATCAAGACACCATTTGGAAATGTCTGAACCAATATTTTAACCAGGTGGCTTACATGATGTTATGCTCTTTCCTGGCATGGAGCTGCATGATAAACATGGGACCAAAAGCTTGGTTTGAACCACAAGACTAATGGTTCAAACCCAACAGCCACTCCTCAGACACATTATACAGGGTCATAATAAGTTGAAATAGACTCAATGACACTTAACAACCACAAAGCTTCCCATGCTGTACATCACCTTGTTCCTGATGCCTCTGTTCACGTCTTCTTTCACTGCATCCTGTTGTACATAGCTACTTCCATCACACAGAGCTATCTCCAGTCCCCTAGCTACTATGAAGCATCTCTTTGACTTGTGAGCATATACTGTTCTCGCGCTGCAACAATTCAGCCTTTCCTTGCCATTTATCTGGCCAAGTGCTTGTTATTCTCCTTTTGGGTTACAGGTAAGCTGTCACTATCTCCAGAAGAACGTCTCTGTCCCCTAAACACTTGTTAGGTACCCCATTTATGACAACACTTTAGGCTTGCTGCTATTTTAGGATTTCTCATTATATTATACGGCGGCAGAGATCTGTCTGATTTACTGACTGCTGTATACCTAACACCAAACACAGTGACTAGTGAATCATGAGTAAATAGCTACACTGCTTAGTGATTTACTATTTGTTTATCGACTGTCCTTGCAGGACTATAAACTCAGCTGAGTTAGGAATTTTTGTCTTGCTCCGGGATTCCTCAGCATTCAGCACAATATCTAGCACTCCGTACTTATTTGTTGAATTAATGAAATGAAGAAATTAGCTGGGAATGCTCAAAATTCCAATAATCAATCAAAACTAGATAAATTAGACAAAGACTTTGGTGAGAATTAACTTGGAATTTGAATACTTTTCAACTTAGTTTCTTAGGTTTATTCATCGGTCTTCTCTGTTCATCGCTTTAATCACAGTGACTGTGGTAAGTTTATATCATGAAGTTCTAGGTTATTTCTCTTTCTGGTTTTAGTGACACACAATGGTAAAACTGACTTCTTTAAGGACTCAGAGTTAGACCACTATTAAAGATGTGGATAAATTATTATTATTAGAGAATGAGGTAAACACTCTGACTTCCTAAGCAAATTCTTGCTGATTATCCTGTTGAACTTGATTACTAGGAGAGTTGCATTTAGTGGTTTTGCTACTTCATGAATTCTGATAAAGTCCAGGGAATGAAGTAATTATGGTGCTCATTCAGAAGGAGGCTGAAATCTAGATGTATTACAGAGAAAGGTAAAGTTACTAATGTGTTTTCTATGAAAATACACTGATTTCAGTAAGAATGTCTAAGTGAAAGAATATGCTGTACATTAAAGCAAATTCTAAATCTTACAAATCCCTTTTAAAAAATGGAGGAAGACGTTACATGAGCTAGGATATAATCTAGAAAAAGAGACGTGACTTATATTTAGTGGCTATATTAATATGTTACAGGTAAGAGATGTGAATATTTTTTACAGGTAAAATCGATGGTATCAGCTACATAAAACCAACATTAGGAGAACATAGCCTTTGAAAGATAATAGAAAATGTTTTCAATAAATAATTAACATGTCACACAATTTTACTTATTTTAACATAAAAAATGTAAGTTTATATGTAACCAGAAATGTTAATTAGTAAGTTTTTAAGTTGGAGTTCTGTTTATATTCTCTTAT
This sequence comes from Chrysochloris asiatica, assembly GCF_000296735.1. Lineage (NCBI taxonomy): Eukaryota > Metazoa > Chordata > Mammalia > Afrosoricida > Chrysochloridae > Chrysochloris > Chrysochloris asiatica. The sequence continues at coordinate 2,536,650 of NW_006408812.1, read as the reverse complement.
GGAGGATAATCATTTGTTAGTATACGATTTTATTTCTTGATTATGAGGGTCAACAAATGCAAGTGCAGTTTGAATCTCAGTGAAATAAGAGATGCTTTTAACATACACACATTGCAGAAATTCAAATGCTCAACTTTTTGTTTAAACAAATGATTACGGTTAAAGTAGAAATGTAAACAGGGTCACAATTAATGATACATCTAAATCTTTTTCCCACTGCAGTCATTAGTCAGGTTTTCGCCTTCACAATGACACCCATATGACTGCAACAAAAGAAGCCAGGATGGAATGATTTGGTTAGACCTTGGTTTACAAGAAAACAAAAATAAACAATATATTCAGAAAAGGAGGTGAGTGATTGACTCTGCAGTCCAGGAGTTGAGGTCCCTGGAACCATCAAGGGAGAAGAGTGGAATGCGAGACCCTACTCAGGGAAGCATTGATGCCAGAGACGGCGACAGAGATGATGACGTGGAGAGATGGAGTGGCTGGGGACTCTAGATCCAGAGAGGGAGAGGGACTGTGTGCTGATGACTGGGGGTGGGGAGGGCAAGCTTGCAGGGTATACCCTTTGGTTGGTTGATGATGCATGAAGAGGATTGTAACCATGGCAATGAAACAATATATGATAGGATAAATGTAAAGCTAATGTTCTCCAATGTAAACTATCACATAATTCACAACAAAACATTTTTTTTTTTTAAGTGGGCAGTGGATATGTATAGACATTTTACCAAAGGAGATATTTAGGTGACCGACAGTTTTTGAAGAAATGCTCACTATTATTATCCACTGTTGTTGTTGAGTGCCATGGAGTCAGTTCCAACTCATATAGGGTTTCTGATAAGTGGCTGGTGGGTTTGAACACTGATTTTGTGGTTAGCAGCTCAGTGCTTATCCTACAACAGCACACTAGGACTCCATCATTATCCATTGTTGTTGTTAGGTGCCATCGAATCAGTGTCGACTCATAGCGA
>NW_006408812.1:2532201-2535573 GCF_000296735.1 Chrysochloris asiatica | reverse complement strand
GATTGTCCGATGATTTCCGCATTCTGTTGGGTCACCTCTCTTTGGAATGGGCACAAATATGGATCTCTTCCAGTCAGTTGGCCAGATAGTTGTCTTCCAAATTTCTTGGCAGAAATGAGTGAGTGCCTCCTGTGCTGCCTCACTTTCTTGAAAGATTTCAATTTTCATTCCATCAATTCCTGGTGCCTTGTTCTTTGCCAATTTCATCAATGCACCTTGGACTTCCTTCTTCAGTATCATTGGCTCTTGATAATATGCTACCTCTGAAACAGCTGTGCCATTGAGTCAGTTTCAATTCATAGTTACCCTGTATAGGGTTTCTAAAGAGTGGGTGGTGGATTTGAACCACCAACCTTGCAGTTAGCAGTCCAGTGCTCATTCTACAGAGCCACACCAGAACCCCATCTTCTATTTATACAATGTCAAAATAGTTTTGCCATCCATGTTGTTGTTGTAAAGTGCCGTCAAGTCGATTCTGACCCATAGCGACCCTGTATAGGGTTTCCAAGGAGCAGCTGGTGAGCTTGAACCACCAACTTTGCAGTTCAAATGACTTTGCAGTCACAGCATCACACCAAGACTTCATTGTGTTCCCTTTAAATGGAACAAAAATAATTCAGAAGGGACAAGGTTATGACTGTAGAGAGGATGGGGCAATGTTTTCTAAGGAAATTCTTATAGGTTAATCTTCACTGCCTGCTGAGAATGAGTAGGTACATTGTCCTAATGGGGGGAAAGCTCCTTAGTGCAAATGTTCTAATCTTTTTCTCACTGATGCAGTTTTCAATTTTCTTAAAATTTCTTTATAATAAATAAGCCCCTATGACCACTCTATATTCTTAGAGACTATCTATCAAGATTATCCCTTTTGAGGAGGGATTAGTTAATCTTGCATTCCAGGAACAGAAGACTCTAGGACCATCAAGAGAGAAGAGCAGGAATGGAACATGGGACCCTAACTAGAGAAGCAGTGACACCAGAGATGGAGGCAGAGTTGATGACATGGAGAGATAGAGCAGCTGAGGACTCTAGACTCATGAAAAGAGTAAGACTTTGTGCTGGCAAGCAGGAGGCTGGCTTGCAGAATGTGTTTAAATGATTATAAATCCCTGCATGCTTTTTGTGTACATAAAACAAAACAAACAAACAAAAAACACCCAGGAGGAATAGAAGCAAATACGATTATCCAGTGATGCATGGAGGGGACTGTAATCATTGCAATGAAGCAAAATACGATAGGTTGAGTGCAAAACCAATGTTCTCCTAGGTAAAGTATCACTCAATTCACAATAAAAACTTAAGAAAAAAAAAGATTACCCCTTTTGAATCCTTAGAATGTTACCATATCCTCTGAGCTTACCTCTCTGCCTTGAATTTAACTGCCTCTCAGAAACCACGGGTTTGATTGGACTTTGCTCTCTGGATCATATTGGTAATTTCAAGACACATTCCTGGTTATGATTCATTCCGTAAAATTGACTTCATTAGCTTTCATCTTGGGTAAAAGACTGATGGAAAGGTCAGCTCTTTGAGCTACCTGATCTTCATACAAAAGTTTGGGCACTGATCCAGCCAAAAGTTTGCTAAGGACAAGATATTTCACTACAAATGAAAACGTGAAACCATATGAAACCCTAACTTTAGTACTATCACATCAATAGTAATTCTATAGTCTTCTCCCACCAGTTTCTGGACTTCAGCCACAGTTTCATTCGTTGAGGTTGATGATCTTCCCACTTTTTGTTCATCTTTGAAGTTTTCCTAGTCATCCTTAAAACACTCGATTCATCTAAAACCTGTTGTTTTATGTAGGGGAATATTTCCATAAAATTTTTGCAAAGTTTCAATCATTTGAAAAGATGTTCACGTGAGTTTTGTTAAAAAAAATATTAGCCCTGATATTAAAAAAAATTTTGTATATGAAATCCTAATGCATCCTAATGTGACTAAGTGGACTCATGGTGTAGCACTGTAGAATAAGCACTGGACTGCTGACCACAAGGTGGGAAGTTCAAATCTACCAGCCATGCCTCGGAAACGCTGTATAGGGTTGCTATGAGTCTGAATTGGTTCAACGGTACTTAACAACAATGAGAATAAGACACTGAGAGAACTTGTCTTTAGCCATCTACAGATCACAGAGACATGTTTGAAAACGTTTTGTTTTAAGTAAACATGTGCATGTATGAATTGGAAACCTGATAACAATGCTTTTTGACTTATCCTCGTATATTAATTAATATCCTAAACTTCAGTGTTGGGGATAAAATATAAATACGTCACAATATATTTATCTATTTTACTGTTAATGAACATCTAGTTGTTTCCAGTTTTTTTGGGAGGTGTTACTATTAATAAGGAGTGCTGGTGACATAGTGGGTTCCATATTGGATTGCTAAATGCAAGATCAGCGGTTCAAACCCATCAGCTACTTCTGTGGTGAATGAAGAGGCTGGCAGTTCCTGTAAAGATTTTCAGCCTAGGAAACTATAAGGTGCCATTCCACTTTGCTAATATAATCACTATGAGTTGGAATCAACTTATTGGCAGTGTATTTTATGGGTTTATTATGAATAAAACTGCTAATAAAATGTTAGTAAAAAGAAGCACTTATGAATAGCAGAGAAACATTGTCAGATACGGAGCCGGAAAATGAGCCTCTCAGATTGGAAGGCACTCAAAATGCGACTGGGGAAGACCTGCTTCCTCAAAGTAGAGTTGATAGTGATGATGCAAAGGAGTAAAGCCCGTGGGAGAAAAGCCCGCAGGACTTTCATTTGTTGATGGGGCACAAATCAAAATGAAGAGAAATAGCTGTAAACACCCATTGAAAATCAGAACATGGAATTTATGAAGTATGAATCTGGGAAAATTGGCAGTTGTCAAAAATGAAATGGAATGCATAAACATCGGTATCATAGGCATTAGTGAGCTGAAATAGACTGGTATTGGCCATTTTGAATCTGAAACTACATGGTTTACTATGCCAGGAATGACAAATTGAAGAGGAACGGTGTTGCAATCATTGTCAAAAAGAACATATCCAGGTCAGTCATGAGGCACAACGCTGTCTGTGATAGGATAATATCCATGCACCTACAGGGAAGACCAGTTAATATCAGTATTATTCAAATTTATGCACTAACCACTAAAGCCAGTGAGGGTGAAGTAGAAGAATTCTACCAACTTCTTCATTCTGAAATTAATCAAACATGCAATCAAGATGTATTGATCATTACTGGTGATTGGAATGCAAAGTTTGAGAGCAAAGAGGAAGGATCGGTAGTTGTAAAATAAGACCTTTGTGATATAAATGATGACAAAGAACTCATGATAGAATTCTGCAAAATCAATTATTTGTTCATTTCAAAT
>NW_006408812.1:2516012-2520749 GCF_000296735.1 Chrysochloris asiatica | reverse complement strand
TCAGCAATGATATCCCTTGTTCAACGGACTCTTCTGAATCCAGCTTGAACCTCTGGAAGTTCTCTGTCAATGTATGCTTGTAGCCATTTCTGTATTACCTTTAGAAAAACTTTACTCACATGTGATATCCATTAGAGAAAAGCAAATTGAAACAACAAGATATCATCTTACCTCAGGATGAATAGCAAAGTTCAAAAGAACAGAAAACAACAAATGCTGGAGGTAGTGTCAAGTGTATGGGACCCTCTTTCACTGCTGGTGAGATGGTAAAATGGTGTAACTGCTATGGAAAATGGTATGGCACTTTCCCAGAAGGTTGGAAATAGAAATGCTTTATGATCCAGCAATCTCTCTACTTGGTATATATTCTCAAGAAATAAGAACCATGACACGAATAGATACATGCACACCCATGTTCATTGTAGCATTATTCACAACAGCAAACAAGGGAGACAGCCTAGATGCCCATCAGCAGAGGAGTGGTTGAATAAACTTTAGCACTACACACAATAGAATATTATGCAACTTTAAAGAATAACAATCATTTTGCAAAACACTGCATAACATGGAGGAAGCTGGAGGACAAATGCTGAGTGAAATTAGTCTTTTGCGAAGGGACAAAGATTGTATGAAACCACTATTATAAAAAGTCAAGAAAAAGGTTTTCATTCTATAATAAACTTTCTATGATGGTTATCAGGAGTGGAAGGGAAGCGAGAATTATTACTGGGTGTAGACACTAGATAACTTGGGGGACAGTTTATAAGAAAAGGGTGTAATTTTTACTTTAATGTATTGGAAGGGATACAATTTACACTTATTTTCTCATTGTTGTTGTTGTTAAGTGCCGTCAAGTTGGTTCCAACCCATTGTGACCCTGTATAGAGTTTCTGACAAGCGGTTGGTGAGTTTGAACTGCTAACTTTGAGGTGCAAACCGACTTTGCAGTCCAGCACATTAACCCAAGCCACTGTATCAGTCCATCTCGTTGGAAGTTTCCCTTTATTTTCCCTGACCCTCCACTTAACCAAGCATGATGTCTATCACCAGGGCTGGTACCTCATGCTAATATGTTCTAAGAGAGACAAAGTCTGGCCATCTTGGCTTCTAAATAGCATTCTGGGTGTACTTATTTGAACACAAATTTGTTTGTCCTGAAAGTTAGTGGTGCCTTTAAAATTCTTCTCCAACACCATAACTCAAATACATAAATTCATCTACAATCTTCTATTCATTGGCAAATTTTCACATGCATATGAGGTTATTGAAAATATCATGGCATGGGTTGGGTGCACCTTAGTCCTAAAACTGACATCTTTGCTTTTCAACATTTTAAAGAGGTCTTGTGCAGCAGATTTACCTAAAGTAACGTCATTTGATTTCTTGACTGCTGCTTCCATAAGTGTTGATGGTTGATCCAAGCAAAATGAAGTCTTTGACAACTTCAATCTTTTCTCCATTTATCATGATGTTATTTACAGGTCCAGTTGTGAGGAATTTTCTTTTGTTTACATTGAGGCGCAACTCATTCCAGAGGATGTGGTTCTTGATCTACATCAGTAAGTATTTTAAGTCCTCTTAACTTTCAGCAAGCAAGACTGTATCATCTGTATATTGCAGGGTGTTAATGAGTCTTCCTACAATTCTGATGTCATGTTTTTCTTCATATAATCCAGCTCCTCAGCATACAGATTGAATACATATGGTGAAAGAATACAACCCTGGCACACACCTTTCCTGATTTAAAATCATTCAGTGTCCCCTAGTTCTGTTCAAATGACCACCTCTTGGTCTATGTACAGGTTCCTTACGAGTATAATTAAGTGTTCCAGAATACTCTTTCTCCACCATATTGTTCATAGCTTATCATGGCAGCCAAAAGCTTTTGCATAGTCAATAAAGCACAGGTAAACATCTTTCTGGCATTCTCTGCCTTCAGCCAAGAGCCATCTGACATCAGAAATGATAGCCTTTCTTTCACTTCTTTGTCTGAATCCAGCTTGAACCTCTGGTAGTTCCCTGCCAGTGTACTGTTGTAGCCATTTTTAAATTATCTTTAGCAAAAGTATTATAGTATTATATAATGTTAATAATATTGTCCTATGATTTCTGCAATCCATTTGACCATTGTGCTCTCTTTGGAATGGACACAAATATGTTTCTCTTCCAATCAGTTGTTCAGGTTGCTGTCTTCAAAATTTCTTGGCATAGACAAGTGAGGGCCTCCAATGCTACATTAGTTTGTAGAAAGATTTCAATTTGTATTCCATCAATTCCCAGAGACTTGTTCTTTGTCAATGCCTTCAGTGCACATTGGACTTCTTCCTTCAGTATCATTGACTCTTGATCATATGCTGCCTCCTGAAATGATTGAACATCGACAATTTCTTTTTGGTACAGTGATTCTGTGTTTTCCTTCCATCTTCTTTTGATGCTTTCTGCATCATTCAGTATTTTGCCCAAAGAATCCTTCAGTGGCTCAGTGGCAGAAGTAGCAATGAACTCAATCTTAATAATGATATTGAGGATGGTACAGGACCAGACAGTGTTTCATATTGTTGTACATAAAGTTACTATGAATTGGAACTAATAGCACCTAACAATAACAGCAACAAGAAGTCTTCAGCACTGTGAGATAGAATATTTCCAGTGTTTCAAGCCACTCAGTTTGTGGTACTTTGTTAAGTCAACCTTAGTAATAAAATAGAATGGCAAATAATTGTGAAGTCATATCTTTTTGGTAAAATAGACAGTAATGCCTGCGAGTAATTGGATTCTTCACCTTTCTCCTCCCAATCAGATCTACACATATCCGCTGTTCACCATAGTACCAAAAGGGAAGTCATCCTGACCAGTGAAGATCATAAATACAACAGCAGCCACAACAGGTCTTGAAGTTAATATCTTGTGCATTTCTAATTTTATATATAATAGGGAACTTTACAAAGTTCATGTATAAATGCATTAAAAGACAATTTTTCCATGAACTTTTTTGAAGTCCCCTCATATTATAAACTTGTCTGCCTTCATGAACCATGTGTACTGAACACAAAACTGCTAAGTTACTAAATGTAAAAAAAATATATATGAAAATGTTTGAGATTATGAGGAGATGCAGATGTAATAATAATTTAGTTGAGATACTTTGGTAAATAATTTGAATGTCATTCAAAGTCTTCACAGTCGTTTACTATTTGGCCTACTGCTTTCTTCACAAAAACGTATAGTAATGTAGATAGCATAAGATGGTAGTTTTATTCCTGAGTGTTCTAAGGCAAAAATAGCCTTTCTTCAAAGTGATTTCTCACTTTCCAGAGAATCTTCTTCATGCTTGCTCAGTGTCTTTCAACTTAATGTGGTGGTGGTTATGGGCCGTGGAGCCGGTTCCAACTCATAGTGACCCTGTAAAGGGTTTCTGAACTGTAAATCTTTATAGGAGCCAAAAGCCTCATCTTTCTCCCCTGGAACCACTGGTAGTATCAAACTTCTGACCATGAGATTAGCAACGCAACTTGTAACCAATAGACTACCAGAGCTCCTTATGAGTAGCATTTTAAACATTGTCTCTGTTTCTGTATCAGGTGCAGAGTCGGCTGTTGGTAGTAAGGCAGGCATCTGACTTCTTGTCAGCTTGAAATCACCATCTCTCTTTCTCATTTACTCTTTCTCTTCTAGGGTGAATACTTGGAGTATGGATGGTGATTCATTCCTATTTTAGGATTCATGTTAGAGTTTCTTGATATAATTTAACTTTGGTGGTGGTGGCTATGTGCCGTGGAGTGGGTTCCGACTCAGCAACCCTGTACAGGGTTTCCGAGGCTGTAAATCTTTACAAGAGCAGAAAGCCTCATCTTTCTCCCACGGAACCACTGCTAGTTTCGAACTGCTAAACTTACGGTTGGTAGCTCGACTCATAACCACAACGCTACCAGAACTCCTTTAACTGTACTTACTACTAATTTCCATTACCTGTCTGTTTGCCATATTGTATTGGCTTGCATGTTGCTATGATGCTGGAAGCTATGCCACTAGTATTTCTAACATTGTATTTCATGCTGGACAGGTTTCAATGGAGCTTCTGAGCTAAGACTAGCAAGAAAGGCCTGGGTATCTACTTCTAAAATTTTGCCAGTAAGAACCCTATGGATTACAATTAATATTGATATAATGCTAAAAGGTAAACACCCAGTTGTAAGTCACTCAAAATACGCCTGGCTGCAATAATGAACTTGGTTATATCAATGATTGTAAAGATGGCACAGGACAAACTGATCTGTGTTGGAAAAAGTGCAGCCAGATGGTCAGACTTCACCTCTTATACTTCTGATATATTGTCAGAGGGACCAGTCACTGGAGAAGTTTATCATGTTTGGTAAGTTGGAGTGTTAGAGAAAAGGAGCAAGACCCCTAGTAAGACAGATTGGTAATGTGGTAGCATCAATAGGCTCAAGTGTGGTAACAATTGTGAGGTTGGCCCAGGACCTGGCAATGTTTTGTTCTGTTGTGCATAGGACCACAATGAGTTGGTGACACCTAACAACAAGAAAAACAAAGTTCAGGCTAGGAGAACAAACTGTCCTTTTTCTGTTCTAGGTTCACTTGTTGGGTAAGATAGTTGTTGTTGTTGTCAGGTGCCATCGAGTTGGAACCGACTCACAGCGACCCCATGCACAGCAGAACGATACAATGTTCGATCCAGGGCCAACCTCACTACCACAGCCACACTTGAGTCCATCA
>NW_006408812.1:2509574-2511532 GCF_000296735.1 Chrysochloris asiatica | reverse complement strand
AGTCTCATAATTCTAACGATCATGTTTCATAGTTCTATCAAGTTTCATAGTTCTATAAAATGGCATAAAATATTTTGAAATACTATCACAAAATTGTGAGGAATGACTAATATGCCTGGGGAATGAAGAACTGTTTTATGGAAGAAAAGTCATCTGACTAGGCTGTTGAAGGAGAATTCCAGATGAGGAAGAGGTAGTGGTCAGGGGCCAGACAGTACACCAGTCAGGAGAAATGGCCAGAATTGTGAAGATGTTTGGCAAGCAGTCTGTGAGGCTCTAGTGCTTGGCAATGAAGTGGTTAGAAAGGGTTGTTAATGCTAGATTGGATAGGCCCTGAGGGTCCTAATGGAATACTTTTTTTTTTAGGCAAAGTAGGAATCTAAATTTTTTAAGCAGGTAAATTTCAATCAGATATACATTGTCAATCTGATTTACCATGTAACTGTCTAGAAAAACTTAATGTATAGTGCTACTTAACAAAGTTATAAATCTGATGGGTGTTAAAAAGGAATTCCACTGTCAGAAAGAAACATATATTTTAAACTTAATTTCTTCAGATTTTCTCTCTGAGCTCTTACTCCTTCATTCTTGCTAAAAAAAATTTTTGTCTTTCATGATTTGGAGAAAATTCCTTTTTTTTTTTTTTATCCTCCTTAAGCTTTCTTTCTGTCATTTTCCTTTTGATCAGTCTGCTGCAAGGGCTCTCTTTAAAGTTTTATAAAGCAAAGATGTCACTTGGATGACTAAGGTGCACTTGACCCAAGTCGTGTTCTTTCCAATTGCCTCATATGCATGCAACATCTGGGCAGTGAAAAAGGAAGACAGGAGAATAATTGATGTATTTGAATTCCTAAGAATATGGAATATGATGTGGTCTGCCAAAAAGCCAAATCAATCTTAGAAGGAATACAACTGGAATTCTCCTTAGAAGTGAGGATAGTAAGATTTCAGCTCTCTTACTCTGGATAGATCATCAGAAAAAACACCAGTCACTGGAAAAGGACATCATGGTCGATAAAGTAGAGGGTCATCACACATGAGGGAAACTCTCAAGGAGATAGATGAAGCAACAAAATAGACACAGCAATGGACTCAAACATACTAATGATCATGAAGATGGCGTGGGACTAGACAATATTTTGGTCTGCTGTACATAAAGTCATAACGAGTCAAAGCTGACTTTATGACAAATAACAACAATAAAATAGTAGCACAGCATTTCTGGGATTCACTGTCTTCTGCCAAGGAAAGTGTGGCTTTATACCGCAGAATGCTGTGGAGATCATCATTAGCTATTTTGTGGGATCAAAATCTGCATATATGATCTTATAATTAAGAATGTTATTATTGTTGTATGTCATTGAATTGGTTCCAACTCAAAGCCAATATGTATAGATTTTTCAAGGAGGGGTTGGTGGATTTGAGCTGCTGACCTTGTAGTTGGCATTCCCATACTTACCCTATGGTGCCAGACAACTAAGAATTCTTGACATATCTTCTTAGAGTTAATGTTGTTATATTCATTATTTTTCCTAACATTAACAGTGTTCATTCTTTATGAACTTATATAAGGCAGATTAAGAAAGAATGGTGGAAAGAACAGATCCTTAGTTAACTGAGTCAACGCCCCTTGTCTTCCTTCAGGTAGTTTAATTGGGGAGTTGCTCTTCACATCTGTTTTTCTTTCTTAACTTTTATATTCCTTTTTCTAGTGCAGAAGGAAATAGTTGCTGTACATTTCTTCCCAGGGCACACACTGTAAATATGTTGTGAGTCAGGGAAAACACTGAAAAGTTCCAAGGTTGGCAAATCGTTTTAGAAGGAAAAAATCATCAGGAACATGAGACTCCAAAGAAACAGATGTAAGAATTACTTTTTATAAGATTTGTTGCAGAATTTTTTCCTAATTTTTAAGAATTATGTAGGTGTATGGATCAGAATGGTTTAGGAAAAAAAAA
>NW_006408812.1:2505821-2509011 GCF_000296735.1 Chrysochloris asiatica | reverse complement strand
TAACCACTATGCTACCAGAGCTCCTTGGCAGCATATAAATAAGTAGATATTAGATCTGCTGTTATTAAAAAAAAAATCTTGGGACAATGTTAACAGTAAAAGAATGTAAGATAATTTTAACATTTCTATTTCAAATGTTTTTCATGCTTTGTTTCTGCTTAATGAGGATTTCTGCCGCTCCTTGGAAAGCCTATACAGGGTTGCTAGGAGTTTGTACCGCTTTGACGACATTTAACAATTTTCTTTAACTAATATATTGGGCAAAATTAATTTGTTGTAAAACTAGAATATGTGTACTATTACTTTCTAAATAAAATTGCAGTTGTTTTATGTATAATTAAATGAAAAGAACAGCAGAAAATATGACAAAAAGTTTATAAGTATGAGAGTCATTTGAAATGCCTTTTGCTTGTGAGGTTATTACTGGCATATAAAACACTAGGGAAAATTATCAGCAATATATTAATTTATATTAATATTTATGAATGCTCATTAACATATGAATACAATTACAAAATGATGTTCATATGAATATAATTATATTCATTTTGATACATTAAAGATCTAATTTTTCATGTTAGTATGTTAACCAGAGAATCATAGAGTAGAGAAATATCTTTATGACCTGTTAGTCCCCTCTTCTACCCATTGCAAGAATCCCTTCTATAATATTTCATCCCTACCTTTGGTTGAATACTTCTGTGATAATAACACCCATGTTCATTGCAGAATTATTCACAATTACAAAAACCTAAGTGCCATTAATGGATGAATGAATAAGCAAATGATGGCCCATACGTATAATGGAATACTACACAATGTTAAAGAATCATGATGAATGTACAAAACACCTCATAACATGGTTGAACCTAGAGGACATTGTTCTTGTTAAGTACTGGTTAGTCAGTTCCAACCCATAATGACCTTGTATAGGATTTCTGAGGAACAGCTGGTGACCTTGCAGTTCAAACGGCATTGCAGTCTGGCGCATTAACCCACAGCTCCACATCAGAACTTCTAGAGGCTATGATGCTGAGTGAAATTAGTCAATCACAAAGGGCAAATATTATATGAGACCATTACTGTAAAGGATGAAAAAATAATTTACACAAGAGAAAGAAACATTGAAAGGTACCAGAAGTGGGTAGGGCAGGGAGGGTAAATCACTAACTAGAGGGTTGTTGTTGTTGTTGTTAAGTGCTGTCAAGTTGGTTCCGACCCATAGCGACCTTGTATAGGGTTTTCAAGGAGCAGCTGGTGATCTTGAACTGCCGACCTTGAAGTTCAAATGACTTTGCAGTCTAATGCATTAGCTCACAGCACCACATCAGGACTCTTAGAGGGTAGACACGTATTAACTTTAGGTGAAGGGAAAAACAATATACAGTAAGGTAAAGGTAAGCACAAAATGACCAGGGCAAAGAAAGCAGCACTAAAGGCAACAAAGGTAAATACTATTATTTACCCAATCCTGCAATAACAGTGATAATAATAATCTATGAATAGATACACAGACACTCAAGTTGAACAAGGCTGTGATGGTGAATGGGACTACAGGCAAACAGAAGATATTTCTAGAAATGTATTTATATGTGGAGTCCTGGTGTGGTACTATAGAATAATCAATGGACTTCTATCTGCAAGTTCAGTGGTTCCAACCTGCCAGCCACTCCTTGGAATCCCTATACAGAGTTGCTTATGAGTCAGAACTGACTCAATGGCACTTAACAACAACATATCTGTACTGTAAATATAGCCATGAAAATATATAGAGCATTGTTGTTGTTGTTAAGTGCCATTGAGTCAATTCCGACCCATAGCAACCCTGCAGAGGGTTTCCAAGGAGGAGCTGGTGAGCTTGAACCACTGACCTTACAATTCAAACAACTTTGCAGTTTGACACATTAGCCCACAGCCCCACACCAGGACTCCATCATAGAGCATATAGGTGGCAAAATTCTGAAAACTTATTGTTGTTTAACGCCATCAAGTCTGTTCTGAGTCATAGTGACTCTGTATAGGATTTCTGAAGAGCAGCTGGTGGGTTTGAACCACTGATCTCATGGTTAGCAGTCCAATGTTTATCCTACAACGCCACACCCAAAACACTTTGAGGGAATGAGTTGTTCCTTGGTTCCGGACCATAGTCTCAAGGAACACCAAAGACAATTGGCAGAACATAATTCACTAAGACAATGTTTTATATTCTACTTTGGTGAGTAGTAACTGGGTTCTTAAAAGCTTGTGCAACTAACTACTGGTCTCTCTCCATCCAGAGCAAAAAAGAATGAAGAAAATTAAAGACACAAGAAAACAATTAGTCAAAAGGTGGCAAAATTTTAACCTAATAGTCCATGCCAACCCCAGTCAGCACACCCTGAGACCAGAAGAACTAGATGGTACCTGGCTACCATGACCAACAGCTTTGCAAAGGATCACATTAGAAGACCCTGGGTAGAGTGGAAGAAGAATGTGGAACAAAACTCAAAGGCATACAAAAGGACAGCCTTGCTGATCCAATAGAGACTGGTAGACCTCTGTAACTGTAGCCTTAGACATCCTCCAGGCCTGAAATGGAACTCACTCCCATGATTCAAATTTTAACCAGACAATAAACAGGACTATAAGGCAAATAATAACATGAGGGAGGTAATCACTCCTTAAAATTATCAACTGTATTAGATCAAAAGGATAGCATTTGCCTGGGGTAAAGCTCAGAAAGCAGTAAGAGACAGGAAAGAAGGATGAATTAAAATGGTGCAAAATGTGTGTGAATTGTTGACTAGAAAATCAATTTGCTCTGTAAACGTTCACCCAAATCACAATAAAAAGTTAAAACACACACACACACAAAAAAAAAAACAGACAAAATAAAATTCTTATTTCCAAACAGGAGTCCTTGTTGTTGTTAAGTGCCACCGAGTCATTTCCAACTCATAGCAACCCTGTAAAGGGTTTCCAAGGAGCGACTGGTGACTTTGAACCATCGACCTTTGTGGCTCAAATGACTTTGCAGTCTAGCGCATTAACCCATAGCACCACATGTTGTTGTTGTTGTCAGGTGCCATCAAGTTGGAACAGACTCATAGCGACTCCATGCACAGCAGAATGAAACAATGTCCGATCCTGGGCCAACCTCACTACCGCTGCCACACTTGACGCCATCAATGATGCCACCAGGCTGATCCAT
>NW_006408812.1:2502153-2504846 GCF_000296735.1 Chrysochloris asiatica | reverse complement strand
TTCAAGTGGTACCATATGAACAAGAGCCAATGATACTCAGGGAGGAAGTCCAAAGTGCATTGAAAGAAGTGGCAAAGAACAAGGCACCAGGAATTGATGAAATGGCACCACATGAAGACTCCATAAATAGGAGTCCTTGAGTGGTGCAAATAGTTAAGGATTCCACTACTAGCTGTTTGAATCCATCTGTTGCTGCTGTGTGGCATTGAGTCAGTGCTGACTCATCCACCCTATCTAGGGTTTTGGAAGCTGTAAATCTTTACAGGAGCAGAAAGCCTCCTCTTTATCCTGTGAAGTGCCTGGTGGATTCGAACAGCTGACCTTGTACTTAGCAGCCCAATATGTAACCCATTATGCTACCAGGCATCTTAGTTGGTGTTGTTGTTAGATGCCATCGAGTTGGTATGGACTCATGGTGACCCTATGCACAACAGAACAAAATACTTCCCTATCCTGAGCCAACCTCATAGTTGTCGGTACCCCTTTAGCCCATCACTGCCACCATTGTGCCAATTCATCTCATTGGGAGGTCTTCCTCTTTTTCTATGAACCTCCACTTTAACAAGCATGATACCCTTTCTTCAGTGACTGTTCCCTACTAATAACTTGTCCTGGGTGTACTTTTGTTAGGCATCCAGCTGTGTTGTTGTTAAGTGCCGTCAAGTTGGTTCCGACCCATACAGAACCTTAATGGGGTTTTTGAGGAGCGGCTGGTAAACTTGAACCACCAACATTGCGATTCAAACTGACTTTTCAGTCCAGGGTATTAACCCACAGCACCACACCAGGACTTCTAGAGGCACCTAAAAAAAGAAAGAAAACAATCACAATCTTGTACTACTATCTGCTCCATAGCATGAAAAATCTGGTTTTGAGCAAAAATCACTCATTTCTAACTAGTGAAAGTAGTTAACGACAGGGAAGTTATCTTCAGAAAATTCACAACTTGTCAAAAGGCCTGGGCCAGGGGAGTAAATACCCACATGGAGAGGTTAGCCTTAAAAACCACAGACAGACTCTATTACTTCCCAAGTCTTTGGTCTTACCAGTTTCTCACTCTGGCTGCTAGCTTTCCAGGAAGGTCAGGAAACTTTTAACAAAATATAAAGGACCCAAGTACCCTGCTTCGTCATAATTTCTAGGATCACACTCATATATTTTCTTGTTGTTAAATGCCACACATTTCTGACTCACAGTGATCCTGAGTAGGATTTCCAAGAAGTGGCTGGTGGATTTGGACCACCAACATTGCAGTTAGTAGTCCAGTGATTATCCTACAGCACCACATTATTGTTGTTGTTGCTAAGTGCTGTAGAGTCAGTTCTGACTCATAGAGACTCTGTATAAGGTTCCCAAGGAGCAGTTGGTGAAGTTGAACTTCTGATCTTGCTGTTCAAACTGACCTTAAAAGCCAGCACATTAACCTGCAGCACAACACCAGGACTCCTCAGCACCACACTTGTTGTTGTTAGGTGCCATCAAATTGGTACTGACTCACAGCGACTCATACAAAAGAACGAAACACTTTCCGGTCCTGGGTCAATCTCCCAAGCGTTGCCACTCCTAAACCCATTGATGCTGCCACTTTGCCAATACATCTTGCTGGGGGTCTTCCTCTTTCTCTGACCCTCCACCTTACCAAACATGATAGCCTTCTCCAGTGACTGGTCCCTTCTAACAATATGTCCAAAGTATGAGAGACGAAGTTTGGCCATCCTGGCCTCCAAGGAGCATTCTGGCTGCACTTCTTACAACACCGATCTGTTGGTTCTTTTGGCAGCCCAAGGTACTTTCAATATTCTCTTCCAACACCATAACTCAAAGTATCAATCCTTCTACTCTGCATATTCCTTCCATCTTCTTTTGATGCTTTCTGCATCATTCAACATTTTACCCACAGAATCCAAAATACTGCAAGTCGAGGTTTGATTTTTTTTCTTCAGTTCCCTCAGTTTGAGAAATGCTGAGCGTGTTCTTTCCTTATAATTTTCTAACTCCAGGTCTTTGCACATTTTTGTTGTAATAATTGACTTTGTCTTCTCGAGGTGATCTTTGAAATTTTCTATTCAGCTCTTTTACCTCCTCATTTCTTCTATTTGCTTTAGTATCTCTTCACTCGAGAACAAGTTTCAGAATGTCTTCTGACATTAATTTTGGTCTTCTCCTTTCTTGTCTTCTCAGTGACCTTTTGCTTTCTTCCTATACGGTGTTCCTCACGTCATCCCACAACTCTTCTGATCTTTGATCTTTAGTGTCTAATGCATCAAACTTGGTCTTCAGATGATCTCTAAGTTCAGGTAGGATATGTTCAAAGTCTATTTGAACTCTTGTGAACTTCTTTTCATTTTTCAGCCTGAGTTTGCATATGAGCGATTGATGGTTCCACAGTCTGCTACTGGCCTTGTTTTCGCTGATGATGTAGAGCTTTCCCACTGTCTCTTTTCATAAATGATGTCAATTTGATTTCTGTGTATTCCATCTGGTGAGGTCAATGTGTATAGTAGTCTTTATGTTGTTTAAAAATGGTATTTGCATCCAATCTGTCTAGGTGGGGCTGATGAAAGGAAATGCTGATAGGTCTCTTATGATACAATAGTGAATAATTATTATCAGGACTGATTGTGAGGGTTGGAAATGTAAAGGTAGACATTTTGAAGCAAGGAGGGGAGTGATGAACTTTGCAGTCTAGGAGC
>NW_006408812.1:2495105-2502047 GCF_000296735.1 Chrysochloris asiatica | reverse complement strand
GGGGGCAGGCTTGTCGAGTATAACCTTTGGTTGGTTGATGATGCATGGAAAGGATTGTAACCATGGCAATGAAATGATATACGATAGGATAAATGTAAAGCTAATGTTCTCCCATTTAAACTATCACATAATTCACAATTAAACATTTAAAAAATGGTATTTGCAATGTAGAAATCATTAGTCTTGCAAAATTATCTATAATGTTATCTCCAGCATCATTTCTGATACCAAGGCCATATTTTCCATCTATTGAGCCTTTGTTTTTATTTCCAACCTTTGCACTACAATTGCCAGTAATTAATTATCTATACATCTTGATTGCATGTTTGATCAATTACAGACTGAAGAAGTTGGTAGAGCTCTTCAATTTCATCATCATTGGCTTTAGTGGTTGGTCCATAAATTTGAATAATAGTGGTATTAACTGATATTCCTTGTAGGCATATGGTTATTATCCTATTACATGCATGCTGTACTTCAAGACAGATCTTGATGTGCTCTTTTCGATGATGAATGCAATGCCATTCCTCTTCAGTGTGTCATTTCCCACATAGTGAACCATGAGATGGTCAGATTAAAAAACACCAATAACTAAGGCCTTGGTAACTAATGCCTAGGATGTTGATGTTTATAGTTCCATTTCATTTTTGACAATTTCCAATTTTCCTAGATTCATACTTCATACATTCCACTTTCTGATTATTAATGGATTTTTACAATGGTTTCTCTTCATTTTGAGTTATGTTCCCTGAGAAAATGAAGGTCCCGAGGGCTTTTCTCCATTCACGTCATCATGGTCACCTCTACTTTGAGGATGCAGCTCTTCCCCAGTTGCATTTTGAGTGACTTCCAACCTGGGACTCATCTTCCAGCACTATATCTGACAGTATTCTGGTGGTCTTCATCATGTTTTAGTATTCAATATTGTGAGGCTGACAGTGTTCCACTGTTATTCATAAGGTTTTCAGTGACTAAATATTCTTAAGTAATCTGTCTCTTCTTCTTCCCAGTCTGTCATCGTCTGGAAGCCATCACAGTATGACAAACTGACAGATTAGTTGTGGGAATGGAGTTTAGTCTTGATAATATTTTGGTTTGACTCCATTATGGGGCAAAGGATTTTCATGGAGACCCTAATATAGCTCTTATGGGGAAAATATGCCCACATTTCACAGTCTCATCAATAAACATCTGAAGCACCATCTGCTCTTTAGTGGGAGCTGTCTATTTAAATTTACACTCTATAGAATTTATTTTCTTATTGATTAACACAAAAGATTATATTTCCTGCCTGCATAAAATTATTCAGCAGGAATACCAAGGGGGCCGCTGAAAGAAAACAACAGACTAAGAAATGAAAAGGCAATAGAAATAGATGCAAAGAAAATTAGAGGAAAGCTAATTCAGAGTAAAGGCACTCAAAAGGAATCTGCGGAAGAGCTGCTTCCTCAAAGTAGAGTGGACCATGATGACGCGAATGAAGTAAAGCCCATGGGACCCTTCATTTGCTGATGCGGCACAACTCAAAATGAAGAAAAATAGCTTTAAACATCCATTAATAATCAGAACATGGAATGTACGAAGTATGAATCTAGGAAAATGAGAAATTGTCAAAAATTAAATGAAACACATAAACATTGATATCTTAGGCATTAGTGAGCTGAAATGGGCTGGCATTGGCCATTTTTAATCTGACAACCACATGGTTTACTATGCTGGAAATGACAAATTGAAGAGGAATTATTTGCATTCGTCGTCAAAAAGAACATATCCAGATCAGTCATGATCACAATGCTGTCTGTGATAATATCCATGTGCTTACAGGGAAGACCAGTTAATACCACTATTATTCAAATTTACACACTAACCACTAAAGCCAGTGAGGACAAAATAGAAGAATTCTACCAACTTCTTCAATCTGTTTTTTTTTAAGGTTTTTATTATGAATTATGTGTTAGTTCATATGGTAGAATATTATCTTTACATTTATCCTATTGTATTTCATTTCATTGCAATGATTACAATCCCTAGCATGCATCATCAAACAACCAAAGGGTACACCCGGCACGCCTGCCTCCCTGGCTGCCAGTACACATCCCCTCTCCCTTCCTGAGTCCAGAGTCCCCAGCCCCTTCTTCTCTCCATGTCATCGTCTCTCCCTCCATTCCTGGTGTCATTGCCTTCCCGGACATGGTCCCACACTTCGCTTTTCTCCTTTGATGGTTCCAGGGATTTCTGCTCCTGGACTGCAAAAATGGTCACTCCCCTCCTTTTGTTAAAAAACGTTTACATTTACCTTTCCAACACTCACTGTCAGACCTGATAGCAATCATTCCCTATTGAACCATAGGAGTCCTTTCCCCCTCACCTTTTATCAACCCCACCCAGACAGGTTGGAAACAACTCAGTGGAGATTCTACTTTTTTTCCCATACTCTCAGGAGCTAGGTTCCCTATTGAAAGATTGTAAGTCAGTGACTTCTTGCCTTTTGGATAGCCAATGTTTTAGTTGCCCATCCTTGTTGACCCTGTGTACCAAGGGGGTGGGGATGATCCCAATTGTAAAGATTTGTTTGCTCCTTTGTTATGCTGCATCTCACAAGCATAGGTCAAGTTCATCCAATTGTAGTAGGTTATTCTTTCTTTCTTTCTTTCTTTTTTTTTCTTCCTCTTCTTTTCTTCCTCTAGTCGTGTTCAGATCATCTAGCCATTGATGCCAGGTCAAATGGGTACGATCTGCAGGTATGGATGTTTTTGTGCATCTCCCTCACTTCATATCAGCTGGATACTTCACACTCTGCTCTAGTCCTTAGGGGTCATGTCCATGCCCCTGGGCCCAGGAGTCCCCAGTTCTCGTCATACTGCTGGTTAACCAGGTCTCAATCCAGGTTAACAGGAGTCTATTGAATGTGGTTGGATTTAGTTCACAACTTCATTTCTGTTTTTCTCCAACTTCCCCTTATTAGTGACCAATGTGGTCAGCAGCAAGACCACATGCCTGCTCGTGTATTTCACTTGAGTTTCAGTCTCAGAAGGGGGTTTGCCTTGAGGGAACCTGACCCACTTGCCTTGATGGCTCCCAGGGAAATAACTTGATTGTTCTTGTAGTAGTCAATTGGACTGCTGTTATTGTTTTTGATTTTTCTTGCTGGTCTTTCTTTCAAGAAGTATCTTCTGTTCTTCTAGCTGCTCCAGGCTGGTCTGCTTGTCCTTTCAAGTGGAAATTTTCCCCTCAGAAGATTCTGAATGGAGATCAGGATTCCACCTATTTCAATCTGAAGTAGATTAAACATGTAATCAAGATGTATTGATCATTATTGGTGATTGTAATGCACAGGTCGGGAACAAAGAGGAAGCATCTGTAGTTGAAAAATATGGCCTTGGTGATAGAAATGATGTTGGAGGCCACATGATAGAATTCTGCAAAATCAATGATTTGGTCATTTCAAATAGCTTTTTTAGACAGTATAAGATACAATTATACACATGGACCTCACCAGATGTAATACAGAAATCAAATTGGCTACATCTGTAGAAATAGATGATGGAAAAGCTCCATATCACCAGCCAAAATAAGACTAGGGGAAGATTATAGAAAGACCATCAATTGCTTATATGCAAATTCAAACTGAAGCTGAAGAAAATGAAAACAAGTTCACGAGAGCCAAGATATGACCTTGAATATATCCCACCTGAATTTACAGATCATCTGAAGAACAAATTTGCTATATTAAACACTAAAAACCAAAGACCAGAAGAGTTGTAGGATGACATCAAGAACATCATACATGAGGAAAGCAAAAAGTCATTAAGAAAGACAAAAATTATCAAGATGGATGTCAGAAGAGACACTGAAACTTGCTCTCCAGCATAAAGATGCTAAAGCAAATGGAAGAAATGAGGAGGAGGAGCTAAGTAATACTGGAAGGTGGGTAGCTGAAAAGCATTGGAAGGAAAAGAATATTTGGAAGTCATTTTATGTCTCCCAGGGAAATAGAGTTGGCAAAACAACTGAATTTTAAATGAAGCCAACTGATCTCCACTAAAAGACTGTGCACCAGCTTAATTTATATTTACTTCCTTAGAAAATGTTTTGACATTTAAAGATTTAGGGAAGTGACCACAAAGTAAAGACATGAAATGATTTTCCAAGATAAACACTGCTGTTGTTGTTAGGTGCCGTTGAGCGAATTCTGAATCATAGTAACCCTGTTTTCAAGGGAATGAAACACTGCCCAGCTCTGGGTCATCCTCACAATCATTGCTATATTTGAGTCCATTGTTGCAGTCGCCGTGTAAATCCATCTTGTCTAGAGTTTTCTTCTTTATTACCTAGCTAGGGATGTGGATTACCCAATAAACAAGGTAAGTGCTGGCTTACTTGTGCTTACTTACTAATCTGTTGTAAACAATTTCATTACATCAAGGATATGGTGAAACGTGAAACTGTTCACTACAGATTAGTAAGTACTAAACATCAGTAAACCTGTTTATACCTTGCTTACTGGGTACTCTGTCAGTGATTGTAAATTTGAAAAGAGGTTTTGAGTATGTAGAAAGTGGCTGTGGGTTTGGGAGAAACAGATGCCAGTCTTATCTAGAAGCAGAATCTTTTATGTGGTGAAAAATGTGAAAATTTTCACAACAGGTTAGTAAGTAAGCACAAGTTAGCTTATGCTTACCTTGCTTATTGGATAACCCCACACTGCCAAGCATTGTGCCCTTCTCAAGAACTGGTCCCTTTTGATAACGTGTCCAAAGTATGTGAGATAAAGCCTCTTCATCCTGATTTCTGAGGAACATTCTGGCTGTACTTCTTCCAAGACAAATTGTTTGTTCTTCGGGCAGTGTGGGATATATTCAATATTCTTTATCAACACCATAATTCAAACGCATCAATTCTTTTATAGTCTTCTATATTCATTGTCCAACCCTAAGACATGCAAGCATATGCGGCCACTGAAAATATCATGGCTTGGGTCAGGCGCATCATAGTCCTCAAAGTGACATCTTTGCGTTTTAATACTTTAAAAGGGTGTTTTGTAACAGATTTTCCCATTTGATTTCTTTACTGCTGCTTCCAAGGATGTTGGTTGTCAATCCAAGTAAAAGGAAATTCTTGATAACTTCAATATTTTTTGTTTATTATGATTTGCTTGTTGATAAAATGTTATCAAATAACATCAGAAGGGACTTTGTGTGTCTGCTGTTGTAGTTAATTTTTGTTTGTTTTTGGAAGTTGAAAAAAAAAATCTGTAAAGAGAAAATATTTCATTTCCCTGTTGTCGTTGTTATGTACCGTGGAGTCGATTCCGACTCATAGCAACCCTGCACAGGGCTTCCGAGGCTGTAAATCTTTATGAGAGCAGGAAGCCGACCTTGACGTTAGCAGCCTGATTCATAACCACTACCAGAGCTTCATTTCCCTAGGTGGCCCTTTTATGTTTCAAGGGTTCCTAAGACGTCACCCAAAGTGGCACACATACATTGATGTGTATGTGCTTTTTAAAAAAAACTAGGTGTGCATGCTCCTGGATAGGAAGACTTAACATTGTGAAAATGTCAATATTGCCCAAAGCAATTTACACACAGAATGCAATCCCAATCCAGATTCCAATGACATTCTTCAAAGAGATGGGAAAAATTTTTTTACAAACTTTATATGGAAAGGAAAGATACCCAGGATAAGCAAAGCACTGCTTAAGAAGAATAAGGTTGGAAACCTCTCACTCCCAGACTTCAAAATTATACACAGTTACAGTGGTCAAAACAGCCTGGTACTGGTACAATGAAAGATATGGAACAGAATATCTTTGGATGGAACAGAATCGAGAATTCAGAAATTAACCAATCCACATATAGCCAACTGATTTTTGACAAAGTACCTAAATATATCGCATGGGGAGGTGATAGTCTCTTCAAGAGATGGTTCTGGCTGATTTGGAAAGTGATATACAAAAGATTGAAACAAGACCTTTACCTTATGCCTTATACAAAAATAAACTCAGCATGGATTAAACACCTAAATGTGAATCCCAAAATTATAAAGGCCATCAATGAAAAAATAGGGACAAATGTAAGGGCACTAATTCAGGGAATACACAGACTACAAAACATTTTGAAAACTACACAAATAAAAGTAGACAAAATAGATAATTGGGACATACTAAAATTTAAAAACTTATGTGCATCAAAAGTCTTCACTAGAAGAGTAAAAAGGGAACCCACAGAATGGGAAAAAAATATTTTTCAATGACACATCAGACAAGAGACTCATTTCTAAAATATACAGGAAACTACAACACGTCTACAAGAAAAAGCAAATAACCCAATTAAAAAGTGGGCACAGGACATGAACAGACACTTCACCAAGGAGGAGATCCGGGCAGCCAACAAACATTTGAAGAAATGTTCATGACCACTAGCCATTTGTTGTTGTTGTTAAGTGCAGTCGAGTTGGTTCCGACCCATAGCGACCCTGAACAGGGTTTCTGCGGCTGTAAATCTTTATGGGAGCAGAAAGCCTCCTCTTTCTCCCATGGAGCAGCTGGTAGTTTCGAATTGCTGACCTTACGATTCGCAGCCCAATTTGTAACCACTACACTACCAGAGCCATTAGAGAGATGCAAATCAAAACAACAATGAGATATCATCTCACACCAGCAATAACAGCAAAGATCAAAAAGTAGAGGACAAGAAATACTGGCGAGGATGTGGAGAAACTGGGACCCTCCTACATTGTTGGTGGGATTGCAAAATGGTCCAGCCTCTCTGGAAAGCAATATGGTGCTTCCTCAAAAAGTTGGAAATACAAATATCTCATGTTCCAGCAATTCCTCTACATGGTATTTACCCACAAGAAAAATGAGCTATAACATGAGTAGATATATGCACACCAAATGTTCATAGCAGCACTATTTACAATAGCAAAAAGATGGAGACA
>NW_006408812.1:2439120-2494720 GCF_000296735.1 Chrysochloris asiatica | reverse complement strand
TAGTTTGGGTGCTAGGGAGGGGGGCAATATACAAGAAGGGGGAGGGGGATGGGAAAACAATTAGGCAGGTTTGCATGGGCTAAGTGGGACATAAGTAAATAATGATGTATGCACAACCTTGGAGCAGCAGGGCTCTGGGATACAGGGATTGAGACATGCTTCGAATGATCAAAAGGATGTAAATAATTTTAAGATACTTGGCTGTCTTTTGAATCTTGGTTTCCTTGGCATACCATTATAAAATAGACACTTGAGGGGGGGAGAAAGGAATAGCTTGAAATGTCACCATAGAAAGCTTGTAAGTTTGTCTTATGCCTATACTAATTGGGATTCCTAAAATGGGGCTACAAAGTTCCCAGTGAAGAAGGCTTCCTGTGGAGCCTCTGCATTACATAAGACCATAGTTGGAATGCTGAGCCCCATCCAAAATCTTCTGAGGTGGGAAATTTCCACTTGAAAGGACAAGCAGACCAGCCTGGAGTGGCTAGAAGAACAGCAGATACTTCTTGAAAGAAAGACCAAGATGTAAAAATACAAAACAATAACAGCAATCCGACTGCTTACTACAAGAACAAGTAAGTTGCTCGCCCAGGAGTCATCAAGACAAGTGGTTGGGTCCCCTCAGGGCAAACCCCCTTCCAAGACTAAAACTAAGTGGGAATACATGAGCAGACATGCGCTCTGATTGGTAACCACATGACCGATAAGGGGAAGAGAGGGAAAAACAGTAATGAAGTTGCAAACTAAGCCCTACAAAGTTCAATAGACTTCTGTGAACCTGGGTGGAGACCCGGTTGGCCAGCAGTGTGGCAAGACCTGGGGACTCTTGGGCCCAGAGTTAGTGACATAGCCACAGAGGACTAGAGTGGAGAGTGAAGCATCCAGCTGATAAGAAGAGAGGGCATATGCATAAGAACACCCATAACTGTAGATAATACCCATTTGACCTGGCTTCAATTGACTGGATGATCAGAGCTCATCTAGAAGAAGAAAGAAGAGGAAAAAAAGAGTAATCTGATACAATTTGATGCACTTGACCTACACCCATGGATGCAGTAGCTCAGAAGAGGGAACACATCTTTACAGTGAGGACAGGGTAGACAGGAACGGGCAACTTGGACACTGGCTACCCAAAATTGGGAGGCTACAAAGGCAAGAAGTAACTTTCAAGAGGGAGCCTAGATCCAGAGGGGCGGTCGAAGGTAGAATGTCTACTAAGCGGTATCCAATCTGTCTGGGCGGGGCTGATGAAAGGGGATGCATGTGGATAGGTGTCTTGTGATACAATAGTGAATAATTGTTATCAGGATTGACTGTGAGGGTTGGAAATGTAAAGGTAGACTTTTGTAGGAAAAGGAGGGGAGTGATTGACTTTGCAGTCTAGGAGCAGAGGTCCCTGGGACCATCAAGGGAGAAGAGCGGAGGAGCGTGGAACCCTACCTAGAGAAACAGTGATGCCAGAAATAGAAGCAGAGACCATGATGTGGAGAGATGGAATAGCTGGGGACTCTAGACCCAGAGAGGGAGAGGGGGCTGTGTGCTGATGACCAGGGGGCAGGCTTGTGGGAGTGTACAGTTTGGTTGGTTGATGTTGCATGTAGGGATTCCAATCATGGCATTGAAACAATTTAAGATAGGATGAATGTAAAGCTAATGTTCTCCCATGTAAACTATCACATAATTCACAATAAACCAGTTAAGACACACACACACACACACACACACAAATCACTAGGTATGTCAGTGCTTTATCAAATTCTCAAAAGTGTCTGTGACCCAGAAAAGTTTAAATACACTTCACTATATAATTTCTGAAAGTCCTTTTCGGCTTTCCAAGTACTGCGATCCTTTTAGTCTTTCTTCCAATTTATGAGGTTCTGTTAAAAAGTCCAAGAAACACATATAAATTGAAACCGAAGGGATGCTCCAGGAAGCCACAGCAGCTGACCCCTTGCTCCAGAATTGTTGAAGAGAATGGTGTGGGCAGTTATTCCAAGTTCACTCACCTCTGCTCACACACACAGCAGCGCTGCTGGGCTGCCCCAAGTGCGTCGGAAGTGTAATCCCTATGCTAAATGCTTGGCTCTCAATCTCCAATCACTAGTGGGAGCTGGAGAGGGCAAGTGAAAAGAAAAAAAAATTCTAGTGGCTGCCGAGGAGTGAGAGGAAAAAAAAAGTCCCGCGGCAGCAGCGGCGGCGGCCAGAAGTTGACTGCTTAGCCAAGGCGCGGAGGGCAGGGCTCAGAGTCGGCGCGGGGCCTGCGCGGCGCGCGGGACAGTGCGGGAACCGCCGCGCCGAAGACACGAGTGACCGCAGCGCATCGGTTGGTAAGTGGAGCGCGAGCGAGGGGCGCCGTGGGGCCTTTCCCCACGCGAGTGGCCCCGCTTCGGGTACGCGGTTGGCGGCTGAGCCGGCGTGAGTCCAGCGGGTAGAGGGGAGACGCGGGACTCGGCGGCCCACGCTCGGGTCAGGACCGAGCGCGGGAGCAGAGAGCCGGACGGAGCGCGCGGGCAGTGCGGGCGCGGGGTGACGGGGTCAGGCAGTGGCCGCTGTGGCTTTGTGCTCAGGCTGCTCTGCCGGGACCCCCACCCCCCACACTCACCCCGAGGCCTCGGTGCCCAAGCTGGTGAGGAGTACGGGGCAGCGGCAAAGGCCGGAGGGACACGTGCTCGGGCAACTGGAGAAGGAGGGACGCGCGGTGGCGGAGAGTCTGGATCTGCGCTCCGGGAGGTGGGGCGGGAGGGCGATCCACGAGAAGCCCTCGGATCCGGGAAATGGGAGAGGGTCCCGCGAGCAGGAGGGGCGCAAAGTCTGAGGAATCAGAACCCGCAAGCACCCAACTAAGTGCGGAGCCACCTGTCTCGTACTCTTGCTGAGGGTAGATCCAGGCGCCTAGAACTTGGCTCAGTCGCTGTGCCTCTCTATTCTTGTCTCTTTTCCTCTGGCTTTCGCTCAATCTCTGTCCCCCTCACGTTCTCAATTTCTCTCTCCCACTTCCTCCTTACCTTCCTTTCTTTCTGTCTTGTTCCCACTCCCCACCCTCTGTCTCTGTTGTCCTGTCTGTCTCCCACCCTGGCTTCTGTCTCTCTGCGTGTCTCTTCTCTTTTTCAGTCTTCCCTTACTCTTGGTCTGTCCTGTGCTCCTTAGGTCGCTGTCTTTAGAGACTTTCTGCTCCTTGTCTAACTCTCTTCTTTTCTGTTTCTTATTTTCTGCACCCATCCCTGTCCCCATCCTTGTTTCTGGCAGGACAATTCATTTCTGTCTATGTCCGTTGTACTGTTAGAATTTTAGATATTAGTCTCAGGAAGTTGTCTGGTGCAGTTTCTCATTCCTGTTGAGTGATACCATTGCAGCTGATTACTGGGTCCTTATTTGTTCCCCATAGAACAAGAACACTGCTTTCCTTGAGTTATTAGGAACTGCTCTTTTCTTAGTCACCTTCACCAAGGTGAGGTCAGCGACTTTGAGCAACCACAAAGGTGCTAGTGAAAGAAAACAGAAGAAAGCTCTTTAATTGCCTTATAACAAGTAAAGAGAATGTACCAAACATATCTGCAGTGAAGCAGAAACACCTGAGAAAGGTCCCTGAATTAGGGGAAGAAACACAAAAGGCTCCACCAGTAATGATAGGGTTCAGCTAAAAAGTACTTGAAAGTAACTTAAAAAAAGCATTTAGGGAAATCTCTTGGTCAATTAAATTGAAACCATTGAGTGTCTGTTTTCCTACATTTTTTTAGGATCCCCACAATAACTCTCTTAATTGTTGTTTTGGGAAATTTATGGGAAATGTCCTGTGCTAACTGGGACATATGTATTTATGAAAGTAATTCTGTTTTTGTACCTTTATATTCTCTGCACACTGGTGATCAAGAAGAATGATTTCTAACTGCAAAGAAAATAGGAAAGGATTTGTCACTAATGTGAACGCATGAGACATTGCAGGGATCAATAATTTCTTTGGAAATTTTTCACTGTCAGGATGTTTTGAAGGATATTACATCTTAGTGAAAAATGCAAGTTATTGCACACTTAGATCATTGTGTGATGCCAAAAATGTTGTGTGCTGTAAGCAACTAACAGTAGTGATGACTTTTTATGGGAAACATAGCTGGGGAATTAATTGCTCTGATTTTCACTGTTTTCTTTAGTCATATATAATGTACCTTTGTTTTTAGGAAAATGTGGCCTGGGGCTACAAAACTTGATACAGTGTGTTATTTGTCCAGTTTGAATTACCATATAGAAAACCACCTTTGCCTTTCGGTCACATGGTATAAGTTGATATGATCTCATTACCTTGTGCTAGTGGCTGCTGATGAATTTTAATGGCACTGATTTGTGATTTTAAATCAGAATGTTAGTTTTTGGTGAGTTAAAAATCTTGATTTATGTCATGTTAGTGAATCATCACTATTTATAGGGACTTTGCCACCTTGTCTGCCAGGTGCTACACAGCATTTAGTGTAGCAGTGTTGTCTGAAATTCCCTGTTAGATTCTTGTCCCTGAGTGACGTGCTACCCCTATACATAGCATGTTCGTATATGTCTCAAAATGTTCTGGTTGTTAAATAATATTTATTAAAAGGAAATTGACTTAATTTTTTCCTCATAAACTCTGACAACTGGGTGAGGCAGACTGACAAAGTATTCTTGTTGTAGTAAATGCTGATTTTATTGTTATTTGTTTAAAGGTATAAGGTGATTTAAAATGTATATATTTGGTATATACAGTAGCCTCTGTTCAACTTGTGTTTATATCAGCCAAATCTAAGGTTACTTGTCAACTACTTCCCACCTAGCAAGGCCTTGCCAAATTTTCATAAATTCCTTTGGCTTTTTGGCTTCCCTCACCACTCACCCTCCGCTGTATGTCTCTTCCTACAGAACTGTCTCATTGAGTTACTATTTTTTCATCTCTGAATTTAAGGTGTCCGGCGCAGTACCAGGCATATGGTAAAAATTAAAATAACCTTTAAAGACAACTAATTCATATCTAATTTACCTCTAACTTGTGGTGCTAATTCTTTGTAGATATACTGGTTTTAACATGGTGTTACAGCTGATCATAAACAAAGATAAAAAGATCCTAGAAAACATCTAGACATATTAATATTAAAGATGAAGAGGATGAGGCCCAAAGAGTGAAAATCTTGCACAGACATACACATTGAAGCCATGTTGGATGTAGAGCCAGAACCTTGTGTTCTTTTCACTGGGTTCATACTTGCTTTTTTTGACTGTTGCTCCTAAGTACCATCAAGTCAGTTCTGACTCATAGCAGTCCTTTATTGGTTTCCTGAAGAATGGCTGATGGGTTTGGACTGACAGTCTTTTAGTTAGCAGTCCCCTCATTGCCATACCAGGACTCTGGAGTGGGTAAATCTGTCTATAATTAGAATCTAAAATTTTAAATTTAAACTCCGAGTCTTTCTGCTCATGTTGTTGTTGTTGGTAAGTGCCACTGAATCATTTCATACTTATAGTTTCCAAAGAGCTGCTGATGAGCTTGAACCACCAACCTTGCGGTTCAAATCGACCTTGTGATGCAGCACATTAACTCACAGCACACTCCATTTCTTCTCATAATGGTCAGTAAAAGCCATGCATGCAGTAACTGATAATCATTTGTTATACATATGGTTGGAGGTAATGTTTATTTTCAGAAAATTGACTACTAAGTATTTTCATATGCCAGGCGTTATTCTGGGTATCCAGTAGACTGTTGGCCTGTGTGATCTTGGACAAGAAGGATAATTTCAACTTGCGAAGAATTTTAAGCTTTCTGGACTTCAATTTTCTCCTTTATAATTTTGTGTGTGTGTTTGGGGAGGTGGGGACTTTGGGAGAGAAGAAAGGAAGTTTGAACCAGATTAGTAAGTCTTTTTGAAGTTTTTCTTCAGAGACCACCAATTTAATTCCCAGAACAAATGCAAGTTCATCTGTTTTACATATCAGACTTTCCTTAAGCTTTTGTTTGAAAAAGGATAACACAGCTTTGAAGACGTTTTAAGACCACTTGATTTGATGTTCTCCAATCTCCTTTCCAGCTCTTGAATTTCATAATCACGATGATGTCCAGCGTGTACATCTGGGTAACTGGAGGATAATTGGTAAAAGTACTAAAGGTAGAAAGAATAACTGATATTGTCTGAGAGAGTCATTTCAATTTTGCATATGCTGGTTTGACATGATGGCAAAATTTAAATGTTGAGGGCAAAATGCAGGTCTAGGGCAAAATTTAGGGCTAGAAATATAGATTTAAAGGTCATTGAATTCAGCACTAAATTTGAAGGAAAATAATACTTTTCAAAGATAGAATCTAAAGAATCCAGGAGTGGACAAAAAGGACAGATATTTTACTTCTGTGTATTTTTAAAGTTCATTTATAGTATTAAGAAAAAAAAAAGATAATATGTAATTTATATTAGGCAACAATCTGTTTTAAAGAACTTTAGTACACTCACTTTCATGCCAGTATCCTAATTACATTGATTTTTACTTCAATGTTCTAGTGCCTACTGTCTGTCGGGCACTAGGCACTATGTAGACACTGTAGTGATACATGACACAAGATCCTTGTTGTCATTAAATGTACATTCTAGAGACTGAAAGCACATGTAAGTCATCACGTGAACAGCTTTATTCCTGACAGTGAGTTTTATTTATTTATTTGCGATGGTCAAAGGAGGGGGTCTGTAAAGATGTCTTTGAATAACTAGAAAGCATCAAGTGGTAAGCACCTAAGGTGGCAACAGAAAACTGGACTCTCCCTGGCTAGTGTGGTTGGACTATGGGGAATTAGTGGGCAGTGCTAGGAAATGAGGACAGAGAAATTGATTTGAAGCCTGGTTTGACATTGCTATTTTGCTCCAAGTACATTTTGTTTAACATCCTGATGGAGTGTAAAGAGAGAATTGAACAAGTTATTGTTTAGCATCTTGGTCCTCTAGAGTGAGCAAGTGTCTGAAATTAGACATTGTGGGAGCTCTGGTAGTATAGTGGTTACGAATCGGGCTGCGAACCTTAAGGTCAGCGGTTCGAAACTACCAGCCGCTCCGTGGGAGAAAGATGAGGCTTTCTACTCCCGTAAGGATTTACACCCTCGGAAACCCTGTACAGGGTCGCTATGGGTCGGAACCGACTCGACGGCACTTAACAACAACAACAACAACAGTACATTTATCCAGATGAGTGTTTGGTTGCTTGGCCAAAAGTAGAAGCAAGGGAGGTTAACCAGATACTGTTCTTCTCACTGAGTAGTAGAATTACCTAATTGAATCATTCTAATTCATTTAATTGTTGTCTATTGCTTTGATCTGTAAAAAACAACAGTTGTCTTTCCTTTTACATTTCAGACTTTAGCTTCTCCTCATAGCTACCAGATAGCATCTTTTTACCTTTTTCAAATATCATCTGGCTCTGGCATCTTGACTCTGTGACCTTGTCATCTATCCCAGAAAGTATTGTGGCAAGGTTCTTTAGGATTGGGGATGAACTCTGTTTTTCTTGGGGGTAAGGAAAGTCGAGAGGGATAGGTAGACTGTTGGCACTTCCTGAAAAGTAGAGTGGAGAGCACACTTGAACTAGCATCATTTCACTTCATTTTAGATGGATTTTGTGTTCTGGTTACAAAGGGAAAGATGCAAGTCAGAATTCTCCTAATCATTTTTGAATGCGGTTTATCTGTAATGCTCAGTTTTATAAGTTTTTGATGCTTCTTCAGAGACTTCCTTGTACAATCTTACTCATCTTAATGTATTCCAGTCCCTTGCATAGTACTGGTACATAGTAGCCATTCAGTAAATTTTGTGGAATGCTCTTGAATGCGGTCTATTAGATAACTATAATTTTAATTTAGCCCATTTTATGTCTCCCGTCTTTCAACAAGTATACGGTTGGTTGCCTGTGACTTCAGTTTAGATGATATTAAGTAGCAAGTTTGAAACTATTTCCTGAAGAGTATGTTTATTTATTACCAAAAGAAAAAAAAAATACAATCCAATATATCTCTTTATTACATTTCTTGCCTGGCTGTCTTGAGATAAACATTTCAGTCATTTTTATAGCAGTTAGATAGATAAGGACTTAAACAAATAAAGATACATCTGTCATTAGCTAATTTGTTGATTTATGAACTGAAAATGATTCTAAGGAAGTCTGTAATGATGATGCCTTTGTCTTAAATTAATCTATTGATAGAAATCAGTGAGCTTTATCTAACAAGTACATATTACAGCCTTTTATAGAAGGTACTAAATTCTCATCTGTTTTTTTTTTTTTCCCTGAAAATTGCTATTCTGCTGTTGCCCATTGCATATTTCACCGTAATAATCCACATAATGGGAGGATGATCCTAAAAGCCTTCTGTTTATTACATTTTTACAGAATGCAGTGCTTTGCTTAAATGGGGTTACAAACAACTTGACATCTCCTTAGTTTTATGTCATCTCCCACTGTTCCGTTAGATCCTTTTCAGTGAGTAGAGTTCCTTTTGTATCTGAAGTCCTCTTTTCTTGTTTTACCCCATTCTGTCAAAGTGTCATGCATTATTTCCATTGGCTTCTATGACAAATATCTTCTGTTTGTCTTTTCCGATACACTCTCAATCTTTCTACTGTATCCTGTCTTCACAGGAGGATAACCTATGTGGACCACTGTAATTTCTAGGTGGCATTGGGGAACCCTAGAAAGAGATTAGAGGAAGGATTAGGGATGAGGTTTTTGTTTGTTTTGTTTTTTAATTCTTTTGACTCTATTCTTGTGGAATCTATTTGTGCTGCTTACATCCTTCCATTTAAAGTCCTCTCAAGGCATCTTTCTTCTACCAGATTCTAGAAATTTCTGGGAGAGCACTTCTGCTTTTACCAAGCCTGACTTACTGTACTACCTTGTAATTATTTTACACTCCTGCCAACAACTTAGTAAATTATCTGTTGGTAAATAAACCCTCCTTAACCTGTCAGACTGCATCAATAAAGGTTCCACTTTCTATTGATACAACCTTTGAAAGCCTCCTCCTTACCCTTTTGAACAACCTGCTTTCCAGCCCACATTATACTTTTCTATTCATGTAAATGCGATAGAATTCTCACTGGAGATCCAGGGGTTCCTGGCCAGCGTATATCTTGTGCAGCCACAACCTATCTGTCACGGAAGCTTGTGTGTTACTATGATGATAAACCGGTTTTAGCAGAGCTTCTAAACTGAGATGGACTAGGAAGATGGCCTGCTAATCTCCTTCTAAAAACCAGTCACTGAAAGCCCTGTGAGTCACATGGTTTGATCTGGAGGCAGTCATGAGGATGGTGCAGAACTGGGCAGCATTTTGTTCTATTGTGCATGGATTCACCAGGAGTTGGAGGCTGACTTGATGGCAACTAGCAGCAATGATATCCATGTAAAAATGGCATCTGAACCTAAGATCTATATTGTATAAGTATTTTACTGCCAAACAGTTGGTTGGCTTCATAGTTTTGCTTCATTGTTTGTTTCTCTTTTATGTATTTGTTTGTTTCATTCACCAATTTATTTAGTCATTAACGCAGTATATGGAGTCCTGGTGGTGTGATGCTGTGGGTTAATGCACTGGACTGCAAGGTCCATTTGAACAGCAAGGTCAGTGGTTCAAGCTCACCAGCCACTCATTGGAAACCCTACACAGGGTCACTATGAATCAGAACTGACTCAATGGCACTTAACAATAGTGGAGTATATATTTATGAAATCCATATTGAGAGTCAGGAACTGTGCTAGATATGTTGGATAAAATGGTAGACAAGTTTGCCCTTATTAGGGTGAGGATTGGGAAGAGGGCAGAAATTGTTTTTTAAAGCATACACTGTTCTTAAAATTAGCTTTATAATTAGGATTATGAAGGAAATAACTGGGGAATGGTAATAGAAAACAAAGGGAAAGGTTGTCTTTTGCTTTTAGGTCACAAACAGCTGAAGGGTCGGAGTTTACCTAGGTAGCTCTTGTTTGACCTTCACCTGATGTAGTATCATGCAGGCTCTTAATATATTAATTTGCAGTCCTGGTGTCATGCTACAGGATAAGAAGTGGACTGCTGACCATAAACTAACTGCTAGGTTGGCAGTTCAGACCTATCAGCTGCTCCTTGTAAACCCTATGCAGGATTGCTGTGAATTGGAAATGACTCGATGGCCCTTAACAACAACACAGTATATTAATTTTAAAAGATGTTCCTAATGATGCAAGTAATCTTGGTATTAAAATGAAGAATGTCAGAAAAACAGAAAGAAAAAGATCAATTATATACCACTACCTCACAAAAGGCTTTCTGTTCCCATAAAGATTTACAGCCTCGGAAACCTTGTTCAGGGTCGCTATGGGTCGGAACCGGCTCAATGGCACTTAACAACAACCTCACAAAATATGTATGAACACACACATTTATACACAAATATATGTATAATAGAGTCTGGTGTGGCACTGTAGTCAGTTTGAACCACAAGGTCAGCAGTTCAAACATGCTAGCTTCTCCTCGGAAACCCTATACAGGATCACTATGAATTAGAACTGACTCAGTGGTACTTAACAACAACAACAACGTATGTATAATATACATAGAGTATAGATTCTGCTAGCGTTCGTGAGGATGACTCAGAACTGGGTAGCATTTCCTTCTATTGTACATAAGGTGGTCATGAGTTAGAATTGACTAAATGTAAAGCTCTACAACTTGGGAAGCCCTATACAGAGGACCAACTCAAGAGCACACGGAAACAACAGCAACAGATGGCACCTAATGAGTCCTGTTCATGTAGTAGGTTGGTTATGTGTTACGCTGCCAACTACAAGGTCAGTAGTTTGAACCCACCAACCGCTCTCTGGAAGAAAGATGAGGCTGTTTGTTCCCATAAAGATTTTTAGTCTCAGAAACATCAACAGGCAGTTCTACTCTGTTGTATGAGTTGCAATCAACTCATTGGCAGTGGATTGTGGATTAAAACAATTTTTTAGACAGCACATATCTTATCTTCCTTGCTTCCTTTCTGTCTAAAGGAGTCCTTGTGGCACAATCGTTAAGTGCTCAGCTGCTCATCAAAAAGGTGGTGGTTTGAAGTCATCATCCACTTTGTGGAAGAAAATACCTGGTGATCTGTCCAGTAAAGTTTATAGCCCTCTGGAGCAGTTCTGTTCTGTCCTATAAATTTTGGTGAGTGGTGGTGGTTATGTGCCGTGGAGTCAGTTCTGACTCATAGCGACCCTGTACAGGGTTTCTGAGGCTGTAAATCTTTACGGGAGCAGAAGGCTTCATCTTTTTCCTGCGGAACAGCTGGTAGTTTCGAACTGCTGACCTTGAGGTTCGCAGCCCGATTCGTAACCACTTGTGGTGAGTCAAAATTGACTTGATGGCACACACAACACTTTCTATCTATATACGTATGTGCCAAACCCCACTGCTATCAAGTCCATTCTGATTCATACCAGTTCTATATAGGATTTTCCAGGCTATAAATCTTTTGTTGTTGTTGTTATGTGCCATGGAGTCGGTTCCGACCCATAGCGACCCTGTACAGGGATTCTGAGGCTGTAAATCTTTACAGGAGCAGAAAGCCTCATCTTTCTCCTGCGGAACAGCTGGTAGTTTCAAACTGCTGACCTTGCGGTTTGCAGCCCGATTCGTAACCACTACGCTACGGGGTGCAGAAAACCTCTTCTTTCTACCCTAGAGAGACGAGAGGCTTTAACTACTGACCTTGTGGTTAGGAGTCCAGTGCTTATCCTATGGTACCCCCAAGTCTCCTGCATACATATCTCTGCTTTTTAAATGTTCTTAAGTGTTTTTAAACAACAGTAAAATTGCATGATTTTGATCTTTGTATTTTTTATTCAACCATGCATTGATAATATCCTTCCTTATCAATATATGCATTTCTAAACATATGTTAGTATTTAACCCCGATAATTAATGATTACAAGGTTTCCCATCTCACCGCCAATCATATTTATCAAAAGTTTTAAAAAAATTACATAGACATAAAGAAGAAAATTACCATAACCTCTGAAAATTAAGAGACTATTAAAAGTAAGGAGTTGTAAGATACTGTAAGATAAGCACTGGATAGCTAACCAGAAATCTCAGTGGTTCAAATCCATCAGCTGCTCTTTGAAAGCCCTATACTGGAAATCCTGAACTTGAGAGTATAGAAATGGTTAAGTCATACGGATTTTTCTTTAATTCGTCAAAACTCCTTTGAATTAAAATGTGTGGTAAATTTAACTACAGGACAATAGAAAGAAAAAAGCACTCATCTAGAATTCTCTTGTTTAATAATGACATACTGGAAATTTTCCTAGGCTTAACACTATGTTTGGAGTTCCTGGGTGGTATAAACAGTTAAGTGCTGAGCTGTGAACTGGAACGTTGGCTATTCAACCCACCTAATGGAAAACCCCAAGAATTGCCTGTTGGTCTGAATGGTCACAACCATGACAACAATAGAGAATACAGTTGTATTTGACACACATGGCTTACCCTAAGTAGGAATTTACTCAAAAGGCAACTGATAGCAGTTTGGTTTTATGTATTTCATTAAGTGAAAAATTGGGGTTTGAGATTGCTGTTGTTAGGTGTCACCGCATTGGCTCTGACTCACAGTGACCCTATATAAAACACAACAAAACACTGCCCCGTTCAGCGCCATCGTCACAGTTGTTATGTTTGAGCCCATTACTCTTGCTACTGTGTCAATCCATCTCCTTGGGGGTTTTCTTCTTTTTTGCTGACCCTCTAATTTACCAAGCATGATGTCCTTTTCCAGGGACCTGTCCCTCTTGATAACCTTTCCAAAGTATGAAAGGAAATGTCTTATCATCATATCTACTAAGGATCATTTTGACTGCACTGCTTCAAAGACAGATTGTTTGTTCTTTTAACAGTCCACGAAACTTTCAGTCTTTTCCAACACCATAATTTCTGCATTCTTTTGGGTCACTTTTCTTTGGAATGGGCACAGATGTGCATCTCTTCCAATTTGTTGGCAGGTAACTGTCTTCCAAATTTCTTGGCATAAGTGAGTGAGCACCTCCAGTGTTGCACCAGTTTGTTGAAAGATTCCAACATGTAGTCCGTTGATTCCTAGAGCTTTGTTTTTCACCAATGCTTTCAGTGAAACTTGGACTTCTTCCTTCAGTATCATTGGTTCTTGGTCATATGCTGCCTTTTGAAATGGTTGAATATTGGCTATTTCTTTTTGGTACACTGACTCTGTATATTCCTTCCATCTTTTGGTACTTTCATGCATCATTCAGTATTTTGCCATTAGAATCTTTCAATATTGCAATCAATGCTTGAATATTTTCATCAGTTCTTTTAGCTTGAGAAATGCTGACTGAGTTCTTCTCTTTTGGATTTCCAGGTCTTTGCACATTTCATTATAATACTTTCTCTTCTTGAGTTGCCCTTTGAAATTTTTTTCTGTATCTCTTTTACTTGCTGATTTCTTCATTCACTTTTGCTTCTCTACTCTAAAGATCAGGTTTCAATCTCTTCTGATATCCATTTTTACCCTTTCTTTCTTTGTTTTTTTTTAATGATTTTATTTTTTTTTTTTTTTTGCTATTGATGTCATTCCACAATTATTCTGGTCTTTGGTCATTAGTGTCTAATGCATCAAGTGTGTTCCTTTTCTAGAACACACTTTAAATTTAGGACAGGTATATTCAAAGTCATATTTGCCTCTTGTGGACTCGTTTTAATTTTTCAGCTTCAGCCTGAACTTGCATCAGACCAATTGGTGGTCTGCTGCACTATCGAATCTTGGTCTCTGTTTTGGCTGATTATATTAAGCCTCTCTACTGTCATTTCCCACACATGTCAATTTGATTCCTGTGTGTTCCATCTGGTGAGGTCCATGTGTACAGTTGCTTTTTTATGTTGCTTTAAATTTCTTACAAAAGGTATTTGCAATGAATAAGTTGTTGGTCTTGGAAAATTCTATTATGTAATCTTCAGCATATTTTCTTTCATCAAGGCCATAATTTCCAACTACAGACTCTTCCTCTCTGTTACCAACATTCACATTCCAATCACCAATAATTTTCAATGAATCTTTATTATATTTTTGATCAATGTCAGACTGAAGAAGTTGATATCATTGGCTTTTGTGACTCATGCATAGATTTGAATATTAAATAGTCTTCCTTGTAGGTATATGGATAGTATTCTATCACAGACAGCATTGTACTTCAAGATAGATATTTTTCACTATAAATGTGGCGCCATTTAGCTTCAGTTTGATATTCCCAGAATAGTAAACTTATAATTGTCTGGTTCAGAGTGGCCAGTACCAGTCCATTTTAGCTCACTAATGCTAGCATATTGATATTTATGCATTCCATTTCATTTTTGACAACTTTCAATTTTGTTAGAGTCATATTTTATACATTTCAAGTTTTGATTATTAATGTATGTTTGCAGCTGTTTCTTCATATTTTGAGTGGTGCCCCTCAGCAAATGAAGGTCTAAATTCTTTTCTCCATTTAGGTCATTATGGTCAGTTCTACTTTGAAGAGGCAGTTCTTCCTCAATTCTATTTTGAGTGCCTTCCAACCTGAGGGACTCATCTTCTGGCACTATTTCTGACTACTTCTTCTGCTACTATTTATAATGTTTTCATCTTCCGGAATGATATCTGACAATGTTATGATGATATTCATAAAGTTTTCAGTGACTAACCATAAGTAGTCCACTTCTCCTTCTTCCTAGTCTGTCTTAGTCTGGAAGCTCTGCTAAAGCCTGTCTACCATGGGTTCTCCTGCTAAAATACATGGTATTTAAAATACCTGTGTCATACCTTCCAGCAACACAGCAACACACAAACCTCTACAATAGAACAAACAGATAAATGGTGAGTGGTTTGAGATAAGTATGAATTATTTGACAGTCAAGATAAACACTGAACATGTAATGCTGTATTCTGCCTAATTAGATTTGTTCCTCCAATGTGTCTTATGGAACAGTGGCTTTGTGGAATATTAATATGAATGAAGCCTAGAAGGAAGAATGAAGCCTGAGGTGTCAGCATAGCCTACTCGTTAACTGACCTGAGTTTGAATTTGTTAAATCGATTACTATATTACTAACTCTGTGACCTTCGGCAAGCTACTGACCCTTCTGTATCTTGGCTTCCTCATCTGTAAAATGGGCATAATAATAATAGTCTTAACTTCATAAGATTGCTTGATAATTAGGTGAATGAATATTTGTAAAGTATTTAGAAGAATGCCAGGCATGAAATAAACACTGAGGAAGTATTTGATAAACAAACAAAGAAATCTAGCAATTGTAACCTAGATTGGAGTTTTATTATGTTGTTGTTGTTGTTAAGTGCCGTGGAGTCGGTTCTGACTCATAGTGACCCTGCACAGGGTTTCCGAGGCTGTAAATCGAGAAATGAGCAGAATGAGTCACCTTTCTCCCACAGAACCTCTGGTAGTTTCAAACTGCTGACCTTACGGTTTACAGCCGGGTTCGTAACCACTATGCTACCAGAGCTCCTTATAATAATGTAAAATTATTAGAGTTAAAGAGCACCCTCGGAAACCCTGTACAGGGTCGCTATGGGTCGGGACCGACTTGATGGCACTTAACAACAACAACAGTACCAACCCAAGACATGTAGTGATTTCTGGCCTTCATGTAATTGGTAATCTACATTTCAGACGTGCTGTTTTCTGTGGCAGAGACAATATGAAAATAAAATGGTGTACCCAGAATGAGTTTCTCTCATATTTCAAATATTCTCGGAAATTGGAACCACCTGGTAAGCAGTTGGCAATTCAGTTTAAAAGATCTGGAGTAGGTGACCTCAGGTTGCTTCATTTTTTTATGAGTCATTCAAGTGTTTTAGCCAGCAGCCAGATGGAGGCAGGAGAATCCATGACCAGGCTATTTTGGAGGCATTCTTTATTCATACTGAGTGATGGAGTTGACTTATGTATGGTGGAGATGAACTAGAGACAGTTATCTAGGGAAACCCGACTTATGCTAACTAATATTTAACTTTTAAATGGCATATCTTTTTTTTCGGTTGCATGTCTGAAGGCAGGATTCCAATAAAGTTAATATGTAATAAAATATCTAGTAAGCTATAGAGGGCAGAATTGTTACTTTTATCTTGTTTTATAATTTGATAAAGGAAATAATATTGAGTTTGCAAATAAGTGTGAAGATTTGAAAATACTAATTGTTATGAGTTTTAATTTGTGTAATTTCTAGATGATGAATGCTGTGGTGGTTAAAGTGATACCTACTCAGTGGGTTCTTTTCATACACAAAATCTTTATTTGACAATTTTGAATCTTCCTCCTACTCAAGATTAAATCAGTCATTACTCTTTAAATACTTATCTTGAACATCTGTAACAAATGAAAGTATTTAAGTTCTTTCTGAAGAGGAAAACCATGCTACACTGTTTAATTGAATTAAATTAGCTTTTTATGGAAATTTACCTAGAAGCTGTTTCTGGAACCAATTTAGAAAATGATCTTTGTATTTGTGGCATTTATGTTTGATTATGTTTTTCTTAGTAATTCTCAGTGGACTTGATTCACTCCTTGTTTCAGTCTTCAAACCTTTGTGATTTTTATAAGCAAATTAGGCATTTTCTACCACATAAATATGATTTGTGGAATGATGTATACTTCTTTATATGTAAAAGGTGATATAAAAAATTCTTAATTACCCAATATATATTTTACCATAATTTTAGTATTTTTGCCTTTTGTATAGTGAATATATTAAGGCTGTAACAAAATGCAGTCATATATAAATTAGTTTTTTTCCAAAATTGTATCACAAAATATCTGACAATCTTTACTAATAAAAATGATGATTTGTAAAAATGGCAGGTTATCCACAACTTACTTGAAATGATTTTGTAGTCTAGAAATATCAGAGATTTTGTTAACTATTTTCCTCATTCTCCCTTACTTTGCAAAGAATTGTTTTACAAAGCCATAAAGATACTGAAAATTGCTTTGAAAAACTCAATTTTCAAGTTTCTTTGCTGTAAAATATATCCTTTGTGATTAACAGCAAGGGGATATATTTTATATGCTTGTTATAAGGAAATTAAATTATTTCTTGAATGCTTCATATTTAACATTTTAAAGATAAAATAAACCACCTTGGGTTTTTTTTTTTTAAAAAAGCTTTGCCTTCTTTGTCTCTGTTGTCCTCAAGTGCAGTCAAGCCAATATGTAGTCATAGTGACCCTATATTTGGTTTCCAAGGAGCAGTTGGTGATTTGAACTGCCAGTAGTCCAGTGCTTATCCTACAGCACAGCACCAGACACTAGGAGTCCTCTGCCTTATCTACCACAATCCAAATGCCAAAACTTCAGTTATTTTCTCTACCATGTGAATTTATGAATGCTTGCATTCGCCTTTACCCTCCACTTCCCCTCTTTTCCCTCAGTCTTTTCTTCTTTCTTCTTTTTTCCCTATTGTCTACTCTTGAAAATATTGTTTATTATAGCTATGTTTTCCTTTGTCAGTTGAGATTATAGTACATATATTTTATTTTACACATTCAGAGGGTTATCAATTAGAGGTTTCCTAGCTCCAGTATTGGTGACTGTCGGGAGTTTTGACTAACTTAGCTTATTTGCCATTGAGTCGGTTCCAGCCCATAGCAACTCTGTAGAGGGTTTCCAAGGAGCAGCTGTTGAGCTTGAACCACCAACCTTAGAGCTCAAACTGACTTTGCAGTCCAGTGCATTAACCCACAGTGCCACATAACATAAAAGATATTGTACATGTTACTTGATTCTAGACAGTTTTCATTCCTTTGCACATTCTCTTTCATATGGAATAAATCTATATGTTTACATTGATTCTCATCAAAACCTCCCTAGCTCATATTTTACTTGAAATCTCATGTACCTATACTAGTGATTGAACGTTGTTAGTACGCATTCTCAAACATTTGTTTTCAAACTTGCTATCATGCGGTGTGACTAACTGTGAGTCTGTAAATTCCTCTTTTGGCTTGTCTCTCTTAAATCTGAACTGTATAATGCAGTATAACAATAATATTTTATATCTTTAGTTTGCGAATAATGCCTTTCTTAAAAAGGAATCATTGACTACTTATGTAATATGAACTTGATGGCGTATGGTAAATTAAAGTATGTCATAATTGAGATAATTGAGTCCTACTTTAAGGAGAAAGTTGTTTAACTTCAGAGCTGTGGACTACCAATAAATAAATGAAGAACACAGACTAAATCTGGGAAGAACAAATGAGATGTTGATGAGAACATTTAAGAAGTGCTGAGTTGATTGAGCCTATTATTCTGTCTACAGTACCATCTGGGGAGGGTTAGAATAGGTGTTTCATGATCTCACTTTCAAAATGTAGTATTATATGCTTCAGAAATATTACTTTTCCCTCACCATAAACCCTGGGGTTCTGCCATTAATGAAATTATCTGTTCCATTCTTGAACTTGATTTGACCTTTTTAGCTTGTTTCATGTCTTTGAGGTTATAGTCCTGTTCTCAACCAAAGTGTGACTTCCAGTTGAACTACAGCAGCACTTTCTCAGTTCTGAATTTGCTTTTTCCATACTGTCTGTCATAGTACAGAATCTATAAAATCTTCCTATCTATAATGTTTCTTTGTACTATTCACCTTTCTAGATTGAAAGAATACTATTCCTAATTGTTTTTCCTCACATGATCATTTTATTTTTATTCGCTTGGATTTTCTTCAGGTTCTACAGATTTGTTTTTCCTTCTTTGTTATTGAAATAGAGTTGCCAGTTTTCATTCAACAGCAGATTATTTATGGTATGTTAGACTTTGTTACCATGATCTCTTTGTCAGATTGTTGTACTGTGAGGACTAGCATGTTGCTGTGATGCCCCACTATTTCAAATACCAGCAGTCACCCATGGTGGACAGGTTTCTTTGGAGGCTCTAGACTAAGACAGACTATATAGAGAGTCCTGGTGATCTGCTTCCAAAAATTAGCCAATGAAAACCTATGGATCACAACAGAAAGTTGTCTGCTATAGCACTGTAAACAATGAGCCCTTTGTGTGGTGCTGTAGAATCAGCACTGGACTGTGAACCTCAAGGCTGGCGGTCCATACCCACCAGCTGTTCCTCAGAAACCCTATATAGGGTCACTATGATTCAGCACTGAGTCAATGGCACTTAACAACAACAAGAAGATTGGAAAGTATTACACAATAGCTGCAACAATGGCTTTAAACATACCCCAACTTACGAAGATGGCATAGGACGAGACAATATTTGCATTTGTTAAAAAACAGTTACCCCCATCCAGAATCTTCTGAGCTAGGAAATTTCTACTTGCAAGGACAAGCAGACCAGCCTGGAGCGGCTAGAACAACAGAAGATACTTCTTGAAAGAAAGACCGACAGGAAAAATATAAAACAATAATGGCAGTCCGACTGATTACTACAAGAACAAGCAAGTTGCTTGCCCAGGAGACATCAAGGCAAGTGGTCGGGACCCCTCAGGGCAAACTCCCTTCCAAGACTAAGACTCAGTGGGAATACACACTCTGATTGGTGACCACATTCATCACTGATAAGGGGAAGTGAGGAAAAACCAGTAATGAAGCTGTGAGCTAAGCCCTACAATGTTCAATAGATTCCTGTGAACCCAGGTGGAGACCTGGTTGGCCAGCAGTGTGGCAAGACCTGGGGACTCTTGAGCCCAGAGCCAGTGACATAGCCACAGAGGACTAGAGTGGAGGGTGAAGCATCCAGCTGATAAGAAGAGAGGGTATATGCATAAGAGCACCCCACACTTGCAGATAATACCCACTTGACCTGGCTTCAGTGACTGGATGATCAGAGCTCAACTAGAAGAAGAAAGAAGAGGAAAAAAAGAGTAATCTGATAAAATTTGATGAACTTGACCTACACCTGTGGATGCAGTAGGTCAAAAGAGGGAACAATCTTTACAGCAAGGATCATTCCCACCCCCTTCATACACAGAGTAGACAGGGATGGTCACCCAAAGTGTGTGTGTGTGTGTGTGTGTGTGTTGGGGGAGTGGGGCGGCTACAAAGGCAAGAAGTGACTGGCTTACAATCTTTCAAGAGGGAGCCTAGATCTAGAGGGCATGGAGTAAGGTTGAATCTCCACTGAGTAGTATCCAGTGTGTCTGGGCGGAACTGTTGAAAGGAGATGGGGATAGGTCTCTTGTGATACAGTAGTGAATAATTGTTATCATGAGTGCTTGTGAGGGT
This sequence comes from Chrysochloris asiatica, assembly GCF_000296735.1. Classification (NCBI taxonomy): domain Eukaryota; kingdom Metazoa; phylum Chordata; class Mammalia; order Afrosoricida; family Chrysochloridae; genus Chrysochloris; species Chrysochloris asiatica. Next base: position 2,474,462 of record NW_006408812.1, on the reverse strand, counting down.
TGGAAATGTAAAGGTAGACATTTTGTAGCCAAATGGGAGTGATTGACTTTGCAGTCTAGGAGTGGAGGTCCCTGGGACCATCAAGGGAGAAAAGCGGAGAGCAGGACCCTACCCAGAGAAGCAGTGATGCCAGCGATGGAGGCAGAGATGATGACATGGAGAGATGGAGGGGCTGGGGACTTTATAGACTCAGAGAGGGAGAGGGGCTGTGTGCTGAGGACCGGGGGACAGGCTTGCAGGGTATACCCTTTGGTTGGTTGATGATGCATGGAGGGGATTTTAACGATGTCAATGAAATGATATACGATAGGATGAATGTAAAGCTAATGTTCTCCCATGTAAACTATCACATAATTCATAATAAAACATTAAAAAAACAGTTACTGTGAGTTGGAGTTGACTTGCTGGCAATGAACAACATCAGGTTGTATAGAATTTTAGGCTAAGAGGAACAGTGTTATCAAATAAGATCATATTTTCTATTCTCTAGTGATGTCTGTGGAGTTCTGGTATGGCACTGTGGGTTAATGCGATGGACTGCAAAGTCAGTTTGAACCACAAGATCAGTGGTTCAAGCTCACCAGTTGCTCCTTGGAAACCCTATACAGGGTCGCTATGGGTTGGAACCAACTTGATGCCACACAACAACAACAACAATGATGTCTGTACCGTTGTTGACTATTTTGGTTGCAGGATCACTGTTGAGCAGTGTCTGAGATGTGACTTTTAAGTCCCCTTTTTATAACTTTTTAAGATCAATTATCCTGAGAAGTGCAGACTGGAAACTTCCTTTCCTACATGTATAGTAACCCTATAGTTTTGTGATTTAAATCTTTGATGTGTTCTCCCTAATAACTTGTAAAGTTTTGGAAATTTTGTCGGTTATCCCACTTACTTGGCATTTGACAAACTGGAAAAACTTAGTGTCTTTTGCAGACCTGGAATATTTAATCTACACTTCCTCTTCAACATTTTTTATAAAGATGTTAAGTAAGACCATTTCCAACACCTTTCCTATTTATAGTTTTCTTGACAAAGTAATGTCTATTTCACTGTCTTTGTTTCTCCAGTAAAAGTTTCACTAATATTATGATGACTTAATTTGTTTAATAACTTGTGAAATAACTTTTTCAAGGGATTGAAAAAATTAATGAATTACACCCAATGATTTTTCCCTTGAGGTTCACATAGCTTTTATTCACCAAGAAATGGTTATTCATGACCAAAAACTCTATTAGTACTCCCTGGTGATTACCTACTGCCATCAAGTTGGTTCTGACTAGTAGCAACTCCATGGGGTTTTCAAGGCTGTAAATCTTTCCTGGAGCAAAAAGCATCCTCTTTCTCCAGTGAAGTGGTTGGTAGATCTTAACTGCTGATGTGTGGTTAGTAGTCCAATGTGTAACCCATTAATTGTGCAACCAAGCTCCTACCCCATGGTTTTAAAAAATAATTTTCTTTAAAATAATTTAAAACATAATTTGCTCAATTATTCAGTGATTTAACATTTTTTTTTAAAGCATATATGTTGCTCCTGTTAGTTACTATCAAGCCAATTCCTATTTATTGCAATCACATGTCATAGGTGTTGTTGTTGTTAGGTGCCATTGAGTCAGCTCCAACTCATAGTGACTGTCTGGTCTGCACAACAGGACATAACACTACCAGGGCTCGTGACATCCTTTCAATTGTGGTTATGTTTTACCCCATTGTTGTTGCCGCTGTGCCAGTCGATCTCCGTGGGGTTCTTTCTTTTTATCTCTGACCCTCTATCAAGCATGATGTCCTTTTCTAGAGACTGGTCCAATCTGATAATGTATCCCAAGTATGTGAGACAGAGTCTCACCATCCCCCCTTCTAAGGAGCATTCTGGCTGTGCTTCTTCCAAGACAGATTTGTTTGTTCTTCTGGCAGTCCATGGTACTTTTTATTATTCTTCTCCAACACCGTGACTCAAATGCATCAAGTCTTTTCTGGTCTTCTTTATTCATTGTCTAGCTTTCACATGCAATGAGGTAATTGAAAATATCATGGCTTGGGTCAAGCACAACTTAGTTCTCAAAAATATCTTTGCTTTTAAACACTTAAAAAAAAGAGGTCTTTGTAGCGAATTTGCCTAATATAGTAAGTCATTTCATTTCTTGACTGCTGTTTCCTGAGTGTGGTTGTAGATCCAAGCAAAATGAAGTCTTTGACAATTTCAGTTTTTTCTCTGTTTATCATGGTGATATTTATTGGTTCAGTTGTAAGGATTTTCATTTTTTAAATATGTATATTGAGACGTAATCCAAAAGAAGGCTGTAGTTTTTTTTTTTTTATCTTTATCAGTAAATACTTCAATTTGTCTTTGCCTCCACTGAGCAAGGTTGTATCATCTGTACCTTGCAGGTTGTCAGTGGTGGTGGTGGTTGGTGGTTATGTGCTGTGGATTCAGTTCTGGTGAGATTCTTAGGTTCTTAATAAGCCTTATCTAATCCTGATGCCACATTCTTCTTCATATAGCTTCTCGGATTATTTGCTCAGAATACAGATTGAAATATTATGATGAAAGAATACAACCCTGGCACATACTGATTTTAAATCATGCAATATCCCTTTGTTCTGTTTGGACAGCACTGAGTACCTCTTGGTCTATGTACAGGTTCCTCTTATGCAAAATTAATTGTTGTGGAATTTCCATGTTTGGCAGTATTATCCAGTTTGTTGTGATCCACAGTCAAATGTCTTTGTATAGTCAATAAAACACAAATAAACATCTTTCTGGTATTCTGTGTTTTCAGCCAAGAGCCATCTGATTTCAGCAATGATAGCCATCATTCCACATCCTCTTCTCAATCGTACTTGAATTTTTGCCAGCCCCCTATTGATACATGTTTGCTATCATTTTAAAATTATTCTCAGCAAGATTTTGCTTGTGTTTGATATTAACACTATTGTTTGATAATTTGTACATTCTATTGGATTACTTTTGTTTGGATCACTTCTAGTCAGTTGACTGGGAATCTAGATGAGTGAATACTTGCACTGCTGTGTCAGAGTGTTACTATCAAATAGTATAGTTACTATCAGTGTGTTACTATAAAATTTGATAGTCTATCAAATCCTGGAACCTTGTTTTTATGCTAATGCACACACTGTAGCTTGGACCTCTTCCTTTACCACCATTGGTTCTTGCTCATATACTACCTCCTGAAATGGTTGAACATGGACCAATTCTTTGTATTCTTTTTTTTGTTGTTGTTGTTTACTTGTGTTTTATTGACTATGAAAAAGCGTTAGACTGTATGAATTGATTGTAACAAATGATGATCACATCAAAACTACATTGCAAAGTGTAGGCATTCCAGAACACTTCAGTTTGTTCTGTACTTAGAACAAGAGGCAGTCATTCAGACAGAACAAGGGGACACTGTGTGGTTTAAATTAGGAAAAATGTGTATCAGGATTGTATTCTTTCACCATACTCATTCAATCTGTATACTGGTGGCTCCTGATTCGCAGTCTCTGGAAGTATGCATCTTCCCTGATGATAGATAAAAGTGCATAGAACTGATTGACCAGGGTAAAATCAGCTTTTTGCTATGGGCAAATAACAGGGAGTAGTTTTCTGGCTGGGAAACATCTAGTTTCTACCAGTACCATCTGCTGGGGAATGTTCCATAGGTGGGCACTGCCAGCAGTGGGTTTTGAGGCAGTGTGTTTCCTGTCCTGAGGTTGCTCTGCATGGATGGTGCCATAGACTGCTCTCCAACCTCTGCTCCTGCTCTTGGGTTCCGTCTTTAGCTGGTTGGTAGATTTTGAGCCCTGCCATGTGTAGAAACCAGCAGTAAGCGCGGCTGGTCTGTTGGACAGGTTCTGTGGTGACTCCTTATTTCCCGGCCTCTGGGACAAAGTCTCTGCATTGAGACATTGACCTATATAAAGAAAGATGAGGCATCAGGATTGGAGGAAGAAGGCTCATTTAAAACCTCTGATATACAGATGACACAGCCTGGCTTGCTGAAAGTCAAGAGAACTTGAATTACTTGCTGATAAAGTTCAGTATGGATTACAATCTAATGTAAGCAAACAAAAATCCTCACAACTGGACCAATAGCATCATGATAAATGGAGAGATGTTTGAAGATATCAAAGATTCCATTTTACTTGGGTTGCCAATCAATGCTTATGGAAATAAGAATCAAGAAATCAAATGAGGTATTGCATTGAAAAAATCAGCTGCAAAAGGCCTCTGAAAAACACTAAAGAAACCCAAAAACAAAAATGTCAGTATGATTGGCTGCTATAAGAATAAGTTGTTTGCTGGGAAGTCATCAAGGCAAGCAATCAAGTTCCTTCAGGACAAACCCCCCTCCAAGACTGAAACTCAAAGGGAACACATGAGCAGGCATGTAAGCTTGCTGGCGACCACATTGGTCTACTGGTGAGTTGAAAAGGGGGGAAAGGCAGCAATGAAGAAATGGGCTGAGTTCAGCCATGTTCCATAGACTACCATTGACCTGGACATGAGAGAGAGAAGAGGTAGGGCTGGTTGGTTCAAAGTGTGGTGAGACCTAGGGACACCTGAACCTTTGGACAAGGACATAGTCACAGAGGGCTAGAGCTGAGAGTGAAGCATCCAGCTGGTATGAAGTGAGGGGAGTAGCACAAGAACACCCAAACTTGCAAATAGTACCCACTTGACCTAGCCTCAATGGGCTGATAATCAGAACTCTACTGGAGGAAGATAACAAAATAAAAAAAAATTTTTTTTGATGAAGGAAATGAGGGTAAACTGTTACAATTTGATGAACTTGACCTACGCCTTTGGATGCAGTAGCTCAAAATACCAACAGGGAAGAAGTCTTCACACAAGTATCACTGCCATCTCCTGTGTACATGGCATAGACAGAGATGGGCAACCTAGACATTGGTTATCCAAAATGAGGGGGTGACAAAGGCACAAAATGACTGGCTTACAAGGTTTCAAGAGGGAGTTTAGTTTCAGAGTTTGGTGGGGGGAGATAGAGTCCCCACTGAATAGTTTTCATCTTGTCTAGATGGGTCTGGTAAAAGAGATGGGGATAAGATTCTTATGACTGAATAGTGAGTAATTGTTATCATGACTAAATACTGCTGTCACAATTGGAAAGGTAGAAGTTTTGTACAAAAACAGGAGAGTAGTTAATCTTACAGTCCAGAAACAAAGGACCCTAGGACCATCAAGGGAGAAAAGCAGAAGCAGAATGCGGGACCCTATCCAGAGAAGCAGCAACACCAGAGATGCAGGCAGAGACGGGGACTTGGAGAGCAGGAGCAGCTGAAGACTCTAGACTCATGGTAAGAAGAGGGACTGAGAGCTGGTGGCCAGGAGACAGGCTTGCAGAATGTGTCCTTTGGTTGTTTGAATGATTATATATTCCTGAGTGTTTTTGTGTACAAAAAAACAAAAAACAGAGGGAATAGAAGCAAATATTGTTGAATGATGATGCAGAGATTGTAATCATTGCAATGAAATGAAATACGATAGGATGAATGTAAAACTGATGTTGTCCCATGTAAATGATCACTCAATTCACAATAAAAGCTAAAAAAAAAAAACCAAAACCTTACAAATCACAATGATCCAACTTTTTTTAAAAGCAAAGGAAAACAAGGCTTCTATTTTGAATTGATGCAAGTTTGCAGAGCAGATTATCAGTTTTACATTTAACATGTCATAAACTTCATTTCCTTTCAGTGATTGCAGTCCTGTCAGTGTACCATCACATAGTCCACTTTTTCCCTGTCTTTCTTGTCTCCATTGCTCTTTCTCCACCCTTCTGAATTTCATCATCAGGTAAATGCTGTCCTTTTGACCTTGAATGGTTTACTATTCTATGGTGTGCATATCTCACTAGTGTTATTGTCTCCCCTTGATTCTGGTGTGATGCTGTGGGTTAATGCGCTGGACTGCGAAGTCAGTTTGAACTGCAAGGTTGCCAGTTCAAATTTCCCAACTGCTCCTTGGAAACGCTATGCTGGGTTGCAATGGGTCAGAACCAACTCGATGGCACTTAACAACAACAACAAATATACCCATGAATTAATTCGTTGAAAATTGAGCCATGGGGGTGAGTTGAGTTCTAGACCCAAAGAATGAACAAGCACGATAGTCTTGGGGTTCCACCAGTTTCTATCTGACCAGCATCTCTTTTTTATGGTTTTGGTTTTGTTCTTCTTCCATCTTCTTTGGATGTTTCCTGCATCATTCAATATTCTACTCTAGAATTTTTCCATTTGTTGTTCTGTGGTGTCTGTCAGTGTGCTGTGATACTGGACGGTATGCCAGCAATGTTTCAAATACCAGCAGGGTAACCCATGGTGGATATGTTTCAGTGGAGCTTCCAAATTAAGACCAGTGTAGGAAAAGTGAGTAGGTGGTTCACTTCTGAGGGATAAGTCCCTGCAGACCTTTTGAATAGCAGCCAAACATTGTTTTGACATAGTGCTGAAGATGAACCTTTCAAGTTGAAAGATACTACAGAAGAATGCCTTCCTCAAAGTAGTTGTTAGGTGCTATCAAGTTGGTACCGACCCATAGCGATCTTATACACAGCAGAACGAAACACTGTCCAATCCTGGGCCAACCTCACTACTGTTGCCACACTTGAGTCCATCGATGCTGCCAATTGGCCAATCCATCTTGTTGGGGGTCTTCCTCTTTTTCTTTGACCCTCCACCTTACTAAACATGATATCCTTCTCCAGTGACTGGTCCCTCCTGACAATATGTCCAAAGTATGAGAGACGAAGTTTGGCCATCTGGGCCTCTAAGGAGAACTCTGGTAGAGTCAACCTTAATGATGTGGATGGAACAAAGCTTTCAGAACCTTCATTTGCTGATTGGGCATGATTCAAAATGAAAAGAAACTGCTACAAACATCCATCAATAATTGGCATGTGGAATGTATGAATTATGATTCTAGAAAAATTGGAAGTTGTCAGAAATGAAGTAGAATGCATAAAGATCGATATCCTAGGTATTGATGAGCTGAAATATATAAGTATTGGCAATTTTGAATCAGATAATTATTTTTGAATTAGATAATCATAGTTTACTATGACAGAAATGACAAATTGAAGAGGAATACCATCATGTTCATAAAAAAGAATATTTCAAGATCTATCTTGAAATACAGTGTTTTCTGTTACAGGATAATATCTATATGCCTACAAGGAAGACCTGCTAATACAGTTATTATTCAAATTTATGCACCAACCACCAAAGTCAATTATGAAGAATTTGAAGAATTCTACCAGCTTCTTCTGTCTGCAATTGATCAAAGAGGCAATCCAGATAATTGATAATCCTGGGGCGCCTAGGCTGTGACAGTTGGAAATAAAGACGAGGGATGTGTAGTTGGAAAATATGGCCTTAGTGATATAAATGTTGCTGGAGGTAGCAAGATAGAATTTTGCAAGATCAATGACTTGTTCATTGTAAATATCTCTTTTCAACAACATAAATGATGAATACATACCTGAATCTTATCAGATGGAATACATAGGAATCAAATTGACTACATCTGGAGGAGAAGCTCTGTATCATCAGCCAAATCAAGGCCAGGGTTTGACTGTGGAACAGACCATCAATTGCTCATATGTAAGCTCAGTCCGCAGCTGCAGCTGAAGGAAATTAAAACAAGTCTTCTTGTTGTTGTTAAATGCCATATATTCAGTTCTAACTAAAAATGATCTTGTATATGGTTTCTGAAGATCAGCTGGTGGATTTGAACTGCTGACCTTGTGCTTAGCTGTTCAGTGCTTATCCTATAGCACCATATTATGAGCGCCAATATATTACTTTGAATATATCCCATCTGAATTTACAGGCCATCTCAAAAACTGATTTGATACATTGGACATTAATGACTGAAAATGAGAGTTATGTGATGCCATCAAGAACATCATATGTGAAGTCAGCAAAAAGGCACTAGAAAGACAAAAAAACTAAAGACTAAAGTGGATGTCAGAAAAGACTCTAAAAGTTGTTCCTGGACACACAGAAGCTAAAGCGACTGGAAGAAATGATGAAGTGCAAAAGCTGAACAGAAAATTTCAAAGGGCACCCCAAGAAGATGAAATATCATAATGTGATTTGCAAAGACCTGGAGTAGTAAACCAAAAGGGAAGAACAAGGTCAGCATTTCTCAAGCTGCAAGAACTGAAGAAAAAATTCAAACCTCAATTTGCAATATTGAAAGATTCCATTGTAAGTCATAGAATGGACACCTTACAAATTTGGCAGATTGTCTAGAAATATACTAAATTAGGTAACTTAATGGCTCTGGAAGAAGAACTGAAATGTTGCATTAATGGGGATGATTGAAATGCAGTTATGTGTGTTTTGTAGGTGTTGACTTAATGATCCTATGCATAATAGACTGGAATGTTGCTTAAGTAATTATCTATGATGCTGATTGTGTGCAACTAAATCAGTTCCGACTCATAATGGTCCAGTATAGGGTCTCTGAGGCTGTAAATCTTTACGGGAGCAGAAAGCCTCATGTTTCTCCCGTGAGAGAACTGGTAACTTTGAACTACTGAGCTTGTGGTTAGCAGCCCAGCTTGCGTTCCACTATGCTATCAGGAATCCTTGGGTGTAATTATCTGTGGGTGGTGGGTGGTGTGCCATGGAGTCATTCCGACTCATAGCAACCCTGTACAGGGTTTCTGCAGCTATACATCTTTAGGGGAGCCGAAAGCCTCATCTTTCTCCCACGGAATAGCTGGTAGTTTTGAACTGCTGACCTTGAGGTTCACAGCCCGATTCGTAACCACTACATTACAGAAGGATGCCAGATGAAGAAAAGAATTATTTCAAATTCATCCATTGATCAGAAATGACATTTAAAATTTTAAACATTTCCTTTGAAAGAAACTCTCTGATATGTACCTAATAGTCAAATTGTAAAATGGAGCTTGACAAAGGATTCCTGCTAAATTGTAGATACTGCAAACACATTAAAAACCTTCAAGGAGAGTTTTCTCTTATAAATAAAATTTCTATCATTTTAAAATGACTCTACATCATCATCTTCAAATAGGTGTAACACCACCTGTATTTTTATCTCTTTTATTGTGCTCTATCAGAATGTACCAGAGTAGATAGAAATGAAATGACTGCAAAAATTTTCTATGTTGGTTTGCAGGTTGCCTAAATTATCATTGTGTTTCATTCAGAGTATTTGCTTCTTATGTTCTTAAATGTCTTTAACTGGAATAGTCATAAAACCTCTCCTTTTAAAAAAATATAATATTGTTATTTTGTTTTTTTTTTGTTGTTGTTGTTTATTTGTTTGAAAAACAAAATGCATTTAGGGTCTGCTGGATAAAACTGGAGGTTCAAGAGGCAACTTTATTATATTTTTAAAATATTAGTTCTAGAATAAAAGATTAAACTTATATTTTACAATGATCCCAAGTGCTCTCAGGACCGAAAGGTAATTTTGGTATTGAAATAAGATGGTAAACCTATTTAAAAATATTTAGTCATACAGTTATTATGTATGTGGTAAATCAGCACATTTTTTGCTAGTCCAGTAACCACTATTTGATTTTCAAAATGGATATCATAAAAACATACTAGGCTATAGTATAATTTGTAACAAATAGGAGGCTTCCATAGTGACTCCTTATTTTCCAAAATACAATTTTTCCATTATGGAAAATTATATTTATGTTGAACATAAATAATCTGAGATTTGCTTCACTAATGATCCAGTTTATTTTAAAATCATGTTACTGGATTTAACGATGAGACCTCTGTTCTGTGACCTTGTGTATTCTGGAAGCTTGTTGTGCATGTCAAGGATATTTCCTTTTATTTGTTTTAATTTTACCTGCCATTTAAATCATTGCATGACCCTTCATAATTTTATTATGAAACCATATAATAAGGAAGGACTAGTTGATTATTTTTTACTTTAACTTTCATAATCACATATAATTCAGATCTCCTCTGTGTTCTCATTTCTCAGGTCAATGATTCTTCTTTTAGTGATTTCTCATTGCAGTAATGGATGAGATAGAGTAATAAGTTTCAATACATTTATTGTTCCTATTTTAGCATTTTACATCAGTTCTCTCTTTGATGGGAGGAGGCAAATAGTGTGTTGAAAGAGCTCATGATAAGGAGGCAGGAAAGGGCAGGATTTGTTCTGGAACCTTAGGTTGATTATTGAAATGAAGTATTGGTGAAGCTGTCTAATGACATTTTGGCTTTATTATGCTATGCTTCTGCAATCCCAATGGTAAATCTTATTTTAGTTAGGAATTGTCATATGTTTTCTTTAGATCATGACTGTGTCAACTTTGTGTATCTTTTATCTTGAGGTAGTATTTTTGAATTTCAGACACAAAAGGAAGTGTTCAGTAATTAAGTTCATTTCAAACTTTATGAACCTTGAGATTTTATAAATATGTACATGATAATCTGATACTCACAGGCTGTCAAATAATTAGACTGTATATCATTTTGTTGGGGTTGTGTGCTGTCGAGTCGACACAGTGAACCATGTATTGGGTTTCGGAGATTGTAAATCATTACGGGAGCAGAAAGCCTCATATTTCTCTCCAACCCGGTTACTGATGGGTTAGAACTGCTGGCTTTGTAGTTAGCAACCCAACACATAATCCACTATGTCAACAGAGTTCCATGTGTCATTTTAAGTACTGTGATAAATAAATTTTATATTTTGGGATGACAAATAATTTTGGTTAGTGGGAAGTAATTCTGTGGCAGTAAATACTGTACTCCTTTTCTAGAATTATTTTCTAAGAACTTTAAGGCAATTGTTGAAACAAGTTTTGCTCATAAGTCAGGTGCAGGTTCTTGTTTGACTGTACTGGGTTATAATGATACTTTGTTAAGTACCATTGTGTCAGTTCTGACTCATAGCGACCCTGTGTAGGGTTTCTGAGGAGCAACTGGTGAGTTTGAACTACTGACCTTACAGTTCAAATTGACCTTTTTGTCCAGTGCCTATCCTAGAATGCCACACTAGGACTCCAGTGGCACTTTACTAGACCTAAAATATGTAGATTATGAAAACAATAGGAAAAATTACTTTCAGTGACTGTAACATTTCTCAGATCAACAAGAGGTACTTTTTTGGTGGGTCTTTGTTCCTTTTACTTTCCATACTGAATATTCTCTTAAAACCCTGGTTAATATAACAAAAAATACTGAAGTAGGTTGAAATGTCTTGTAGTTAAATTAGCTCTCTCTTTGGTAAGTTAATGCCCTCTGTTCATTTCCTAAAATACTTTTTATAACATTGACCTAGGATCGACTAAGTATGCAGATGTCTTCAAATTGTCCAGAAGACTTGCTTTTCTCTTATTTTCTCAAGTTGATTATGTATTTCCTTTTAAGATACTATGTTTTCATACAGCAGTCAACTTTATTATTTTTACATTCATGGGATTTCATTGGTATTTTCTAGATAATCCATGGTAAATTTTTAACCCTAGAATGCTTCTATATGACCTTTCCCCATAGAATGTCAGTGTGTGGAGAAGGAATCTATACTAACAGGGATATTATATACAATTCAATCTAAATAAACTCTAATAAAAAAATACATTTTCAAAACTCCCAAAAATTCATCATGGAGTATTTGCTTTTAAAATGGTCGGAATCCTCCACTGATGGTTATAGTGTTGTTTATTTTACATGATATTGTTGGATTTCAAGAGACACAAGATCAAGAAAAAGTTGAAGTTCTTAAGAAATGCTAAAAATGTTCTTGTCCATAGCAAAACGATTAGGACTCATGATACTAAAAACTTTTGAATAAAAAACCAGAAAACATGAAACAGAATAAGGCAAGTTCCCTTTACATGGACTATTTCCTTGGAAATTGGACTGCAATGAGAAAAATCTGATACATTTCTGCTCCCAACTTATATCACTTTTAATTTATGAATTTCTCATACTGATACTATCCAATATCAAATACTGATACTTTTTATGTATGCTAGTAATGCTCAGAGTCCAGGTGTGGCTTTGTAGGCTAAGCACTAGACTGCTAGCTGAATGAATTTCAGTGGTTCAAACCCACCTTGTGTTTCTTGGAAACCCTATACAGAATCACTAGAGTTGAAATTGACTCAACAGTACTTCACAAGTCATGGCCTGAGTTCTCTCCTTTTGAAACCTAATTCCTAATTCTTTTCTTTGAAAGATACTTTACTAATCCCATTCCCCTGGATTCAGTTCTTCCTTTCACTGTTGAAATCCCTTTCCATTCATTCATACTCAGAATTATGTCAGTTTCAGGGGGCTCAAACCAGCTAGCTTCTCAGGAGAGAAAGATGCGGCTGTCCGCTTGTATAAAATTTACAGCCTTGGAAACCCTATGAGCAGTTCTATTCTGTCCTAAAGGGTCGCTATGTGTTGCAGTCAACTTGAAGGCCATGGATTTTTTTACTTTCCTAAAAAGGAACCCTGGTGGTACAATGGTTAAGCACTCAGCTGCTAACTGAAAGGCTGATGATTCAAATGCATCAGATCTGCTCCTTTAAAGATTTTTTGTTGTTGTTAAGTGACATTGAGTTAGTTTTAATTCATAGCAACCCTGTACAGCATTTCCAAGGAGTGGCTGATGGATTTGAACTGCCAATCTGGCCTTGTGTTTCATAGTCCAGTGCTTATTCTACAGCATCACACTTTAAAGATGTTTACTCTGTTTTATTGGTTACTGTGAGCCAGAATCCATTCGAGGGACTATAACTATATTGAATACTAAAAGCTGTCTTCTGTTTCTATATTTCTCTACATATGTCACAATATGGGATAAATGTACAAAAGATGACTGGTCATTGTTGATTGTTGAATTTTCTGTTTTGTATATCTGTATTTTTTAATTTCTTTAAAATGTTTTGAGAAGCCTTAGGTTATTTTATTAATATATTATTTGTTATATTTGTTTTAAAGTTACATTCTGAGACATAATGCAGGGGTGGGTGGGTGGGTGGGAAACAACTTCTGTATTTTTAGTATTGCCCTCCTAGAATGTTCCAGTTTCATTTTGGATCATGATTACTGACGTACTTCAAGAGGTTGACAAGAGCTTAAAAGCATAGACTTCAGAGACAAAAGGCTGGATTTGCATCCTGGCTCCACTGCTCAGTGTTGTCATCTATAAAGTACTGATAATAAGAGTATGTATTCCTTAAGAATGTTGTATGAACTAAATCAAGTACCTAAAATTATTCCTGGAACATAATATGTATTCAAGAAATGTTTACTCTGCCCTTTATTTTAGGTACCTGTGACATTTGCTCTCAGTCCTACTAAAACCCAATAGGGGATTTTACAAAGATTAACTTTAATGAGAAATTATTTTCTTACTAAATGTTTCCAGTTATAAACTTTTTAAGTCACATATATTCATATTAAAATAAAAGTGCCTGATTAGAAACAAGGGACTCTTAGAAACAAAAGTATTTCCTTCCCTTTTATTCAATTGGGGATACAGACGATTCTATTTCAAATGCTAGTTTATTTTAAAAAAAAAGATACATGAAATCAGAGGATAAATTGTATGTTTTTATTCATTTTAATGACATTCTCCTTTGAACGAGTTACAAAAAGTCAGATTAACTTTAGCCTAAGTGGAGCTTGAAGAGCTCTTAATATTAAGTGTTTAGTTGCATGACATGATTGGTTTACACTATTGCAGAACTTTAATTAAAGTTTTATTAAACTGTGTAAACCATGATCCAGTTTGGATTTGTAAGTGAATAGACATCTGTTTCAAATATTATTACTATATCTAGAAGTTAATATTTTTTTTTCTTTGAAAGTCTGAATGTTTTGCTTTTAAAACTTATGTCTTTGTCTTCGCTTCTCTCTATGTATTAAGGTATTTTTGAAGTATAAATTATTTTCAAATCACTTTAATATTCTACAAAAATATCTATAAAAATACAGGATTGTTTGGAAGTATTCTATTAAAGGATGATAAAACAGGGCAACTTTATATTAAAAGCACATTTCTACTTTGATTTATCAGAAGCATTTAGAACAGCTTTCTTGACTAAGGATACTCTTCCTTCCTTCCCTATTTTCTCACCTCCTTCCTTCCTTTTTTCCTATGAAGTGAAGACCAATTCTAGGTAAATTTTGGATATTGTTTTTCTTTCTTAAACCATAGCATCAAATGGTATAATTCTCATTATTTTCTTTCTTTGCATCAAAGATAGTTCATCAGCAAATGCATTTTATTTTAATTTTGGAAATGAATTTTGATATCTTACTTAGATGGCAGAATATTTATTGCTACATAAAGAAAAAGCCATCCTATTAAGTTTCCTATTAAACTGTGCTCACTTTTATAATAGAAAACAAATCTTTTAATACCCACCCAAATCCAGATGCATTCATTTTTATATTGTTGTGTCTTGGTTCTGCAAGACCTCATTATGAAATGAATTCATATTCAATAGAAACTGTAAAACATTGCAAGGTAATAAGAAGTGGGAAAAAAATCACCTGAGATGAAAAGGTATTTGGTAACATTTTAATATATTTCCTTCATGCTTTCTCATGCTGAGAAATTACCTGCTTAGTTTTATATACTTAAATTTTTCCTGAAAATTTAATTATAAACGTTTCCTTATATCATTGAATATGTTTCAAATTATTTGATGGATGGATATTATTGATATTTTTCTTATTTTTTATTATAAACAATGTTTCAATGAACATTTCCATGCATAGGTGTGTTTACCTGTGCTTTATTACTATGCAAAGGTTTTTGATTGTGTGGATCATGACAAGCTATAGATAACACTGTGAAGCATGGGTATGCCAGAACACTTGATTTTGCTCATGAGTAACCTGTACATGGACCAAGAGGTAGTTGTTCAAAGAGAATACTGTTCAAAGGTAATACTGAATGGTTTAAAGTCAGGAAAGGTGTGTACCAGGGTTGTATTCTTTCACCATACTTATTCAATCTGCATGCTGAGCAGATAATCTGAGCAACTGGATTACATAAAGAAAAGCCTATCATCAGGATTGGAGGAAGACTCATTAACAACCTGTGATATGCCGATGATACAACCTTGCTTGCTGAGAGTGAAGAGGACTTAAAATAATTACTGATCAAGATCAAAGAGCACTGCCATCAGTATGGACTGTATGTACCTCAATGCAAAGAAAATGAAAATCCTCACAAATGGACCAATAAAAAACATCATGATAAATATGAAAAAGATTGTGCTGTCAAAGACTTTATTTTGCTTGGATACACAATCAGCACTCAAATAAGCAGCATCCAAGAAATCAAACAATGTAGTGCATTAGACAAATCTGCTGCACAAAACCTCTTTAGAGTGTTAACAGCAAAGGAATCAGTTTGAGGATTAAGTTGAGCCTGACCCAAGCCATGGTGTTTTCAGTAGCCTCATATGCATGTTAAAGTTGAACAATGAATTAGGAAGACTGTGGAAGAATTCATGTATTCTAGTTATGTTGTTGAGGAATAGGAAAAGTATCACTGACTGCCAGAAGAACAAACAAATCTGTGTTGGAAGAACTATAATCATTATGTTCTGTAGAAGCCAGGATTACGATACTTTGTCTCATATACTCTAGATATATTATTTGGAGAAGGATGTTGTTATTGTTGTTGTTAAAGTGCCATATGGATAAGGACTTTAAAAAAGAATGCTATGTAAATACCTTCAGACTCATAACAACCCTGTATAGGGTTTCCAAGGAGTGGTTGATGAATTTGAACTGCCAACCTTGAGGTTCAAACTAACAGTATGGTCAAGTGCTTATCCTACAGAGCCACACCAGGGCTCTGGAGAAGGACATTTGTTGTTGTTGCTTTTGTTAAGTACTGTCGAGTCAATTCCAACTGATAGTGACCCTGTATAGGGTTCCTGAGGAGTGGTTGGTGAATTTAAACCACTGACCTTGCTGTTCAAACCACCCATGTAGTCCAGTGCATTATCCCACAGTGGCACATCTGGACTTTATGCTTGGTAAATTAGAAGGTTGGCAAAAAAGAGGTTGCCCTCCCCCCCCCCCAATGAGATGGATTGGCACAGTGGCAGCAGTAATGGGCTGACGTGTAGCAATAATTATGGGGATGGTGTAAGACCGGGCAGTGTTTTGTTCTGTTGTGTGTAGGGTTAATATGAATTGGACCTGACCTGACAGCACCTAACAACAACAACAAAATGTACAGTTTAAAGAATAAAAAATAAATGCTTCGATATGTACTAGTCTTTGGAGCTGTCCCTTGTTACATATATTCAATTCTGAGATTTTTCTTCAATTTCTTCTATATATGTATGTGTGTGTATATGTGTGTGTATACACACGTGCATACACATCCATGAGGGGGCTTCAAAAAGTTCATGGAAATTTTTCATAATCTTTTAATTCCATTTTGCCACAATTTTTTGTACCTCCCTTTTCTGCATGTGTATGTGTACATGAATATTTAAAAATGCAAAATAATGGCATGAAGGTCATGGCTCACCTCTTCCAGTTTCAGAAGAAGGAAGAGGAGAACCACCAGCCCAAGACTTATTTCTGTGAGGCAGGGGTCAGACATGGCTCCACCGTTCTGCCTTCTTTATCCAATCTGACATCAACCATCCCTCCCATGGCACACCACTTCTCTGTTGAGTTGGGTAATTCTTTGCAATGTTCACACAGAACTCTAATGACAATATTCACTACTATGGGGTTTATTGGTGAAGTTAATAAGGGTGCAATTCAAGATCAGAAATAATACAAAAACGTTCTCTGCTCAGAAGCACTCCTTCTAAGCCATGGCACAAGCTTGCTTCTATCTTGTCTTTGTCCTCTGGAGAGCTCTACCAAGTGTTGCAAGCTTGCCCCCTAATTCTGCATGTCGATATCCTGCCCAAAGGCACTCAGTTTTCTTAGTTCTGTGGACCACTGCTCTGTCTTTCCATGCTGCTGCCTCGGCCACTACCACTTTACCATATAAGGAACTTGAGGTTCAAAAGGTGCACTCCTCTGTGCTCCTGGTTCTGTCTTGATAATCTTAAAATCTGTTCCTCCTTCTGAAATAGCACCTTTCAAACTCAGTGGAATAAGGAAACCATCTAATCCACACATTAGCATCCCGTCCACCCTATTTGCATAATCCCATTGAATCATTATAGATAGAAGAACCATATCAAGTAAATTCATGGAATTACAGACAATATCATTACTATCAGGGTCAGGTAAGATGGTGGAGTAGGCAGATGCACTGAGCAGACTGCAATAAAGGCATGGGAGGAAAAGTGCCATGATGCAGATGGTGGTCCTGAAACACCGATGTTCACAAGATGGATAGAGGGGTGAACTAAGTGTTGACTGGAAGGGGAAGCTGAATAGGAGCAACAAGAGATAAGAAAAACGGGTGCGCTATCAGCTGGCATGGAGCAGTGTGGCCATCTTGAGCTTTGTAAGTGGCTATTAATACAGTGGCTTACGGACACAGTGGCTTATGGGCTGCAAGTGGGAGACAAGAGATGGGTGCGCTACTCCCTTATTCTCTCGCCCTCCTGGGGTATGGCCAGTCCCCATACTTCCTGGGCTATTGCCAATGCAGCGGCCAGTGGCACTCCTTTATGTGCAGCTGCTGCTTTGAGTCCTTTTGGAAGAATGTGAACTCATCCTGAGTTACACTACACAAACAACTGAGAACTGTCTTCAGACCTCAGTGTCTTTCACATCCACTAGGAGATAGGTGGTGAGTGCCTGAAACATCAATTAAATATAAATACAATGACACCATTGTCTTGGAGAAAATGGACGATTTCAGCTTACTTCAACAAGACAGAGTGTCTCAAACAAGTGACCAAAATATTGAGTCAGAGAATATAATACCAGAAAGGAAACAGAACTACTTGATAAGGAATTTAAGAGAATGCTGTTTAGGTATCTTCAGTGCATTGAGAGATGGATGACAGCAATGAAGAAATCAGGAAAACAGTATGAGAACAAACTGACAAAATAAATGAAAAATTGTAAACATGCAAAAACAGCAATTAGAAAGCCAGAGAAGTAATACTAAGATGTCAGAAATGGATAATACATCTATTTTCTTCAAGAGTTTTATATATGCCATTCAATTGTCTTCTTACCTGCATGGTTTCTGCTGGAAAATCAGAGTTTAGTCTGATTAGTTCTCCTTTGTAGGTAACTTTTTATTTTTCCTGAGCTGCTCTCAGGATTCTTTCCTTCTGAAAAATTTGATTATAATATGACTTGGTATTTTTCTCTTGGAGTCTATTCTGTTTGGAGTTTGTTCAGCTTCTTGAATGGCTGTTTCTCATTTTTCATGATGTTTGTTGTTGTTAAGTGCTTGGAGTCAGTTCCGACTCATAGTGACCCTGTATAGGGTTTCTGAGGAGGAACTGGTGAGCTTGAGCCACTGACTTTGAAGTTCAAATAGACCTTGCAGTTCAGCGCATTAACCCACAGTGCCACATCAGGATGTTAGGGAAGGTTTATTCCCACAACTCTTAGGCAATATTCTCTCGGTTTTTTGCCTCTTCCTGTTCTGGAATTCCTATCACATGTAAGTTATTCCTATTGATAATGTCCCACATAAATCTTAGGCTTTCTAAAGATTCTTTGTTGTTCTTTTTTTCTGATTGTTTCTCTAGCACAGGGGTGGGGGACCATCTGTCCCATGAACTGTATTAGGTCTGCAAAATCATTTGGTCTGGCCTTACCAAGACAGTTCCAGTCTTCACATTAGAGGAGAGTTAATTAAATGTTTAACCAAATATAGCTGGCTAATTTTTAAGTTGATAATTTTGTATGACCTACGAATGATGTTATAAATTTTGGCAGAAAAAAGGCTCCTCACCTCTGATCTGGTTGTTGGTGGTTATGTGCCATGGAGGTGGTTCCAACTCACAAGAGACCCTGTATATAGTTTCTGAGGCTATAAAATGATTAGATTTTGCCATTTTGGTAGGCCAAATGCAGATGATCTGAGAATCATCTTGTTCCCACTGTTTTCATTCTAACTTTCTTTTCCAGTTGGTGCTTAATTATAGTTCTTCAGCCTTTTGTTTTGAGTTATGGTGTTGGAGGAGAATTTTGAAAATACCATGGACTTCCAAAAGAACAAATAGATCTGTGTTGTAAGAAGTACAGCCAGAGTAGTCCTTGGAAGCCAGGATGGCCAGACTTCGTCTCTTATCCTTCAGACATAGTGTCAGGAGGGAAGTGTCACTGGAGAAGGATATCATATTTGGTAAAGTGGAAGATCAGAAAAGAAGAGGAAGACCCCCAATGAGATGGATTGGCACAGTGGCAGCAGCAATGGGCTGAAATGTAACAATGATTGTGAGGTTGGCATGGTGTTTTGTTCTGTTGTTCATAGGTACCTTTAAGTCGGTACTGACACCATGGCACCTAACAATAACAACCCTTTGTTATATTTTTTAAGTATCTGAGATCATTGTTTGTATCAACTTCACTTAATTTCTAAGATCTTTGTTGTAGGGTAACATTGTGATGCATCTGTCTAAACTGCCATCTTAACCAGAAAGTCTGAATTATTTATCTCTTTGAAGGCAATAAGGACTCCATTGCTGTTGGTAAGGGAGTTGGCTGTGACCCCTGCCATGCATCACAGTGACTGAAGCTTTCAACTGTGATTATTTGGGATGAAGTGCAGGTGAAAACAAGGCTTGTGGCTGTCATACTTGATTGAAACAGGAACATGTGTAACAATAAGGATTGTGATGTTTTTCCAGCATTAGAGACTTTGTAAAAGAAAAGAATAGGCTCAAGACAGCCGATTGTCAACTTAAGGCATTCTGTGAAAGCCAGTGGCCTCTATAAGTGCTCTAAAAGAGACTAATTTCTCCAGCCACAGAGAAGACTGTGATGAAAATCAGGCCTGGGATGTAATTATAAGGGTGACAGGGCTGCAAAATAGACTAAATGAACAGTTTTGATAGTTGCGTATGTCAAAATCAGAGTTTTAATAGAGAAAGATTAAGACTCATGAGACCTCAGATGGAGTCATTTGAGTAAATGTGTTTAGCCTTCATATTTTCTTAAGTCATCCTAGCCAGAGGAAAACATGATTCTTTTTTTTTTTTTTTTATTCCATGCAATGATTTTACCTGAAGTTAGTGCTTACTTAGTAAGATAATTTGTAGTCTCCTCAAGATCTGTCAGCATCACCCTGTAGTACTTTCAGGCTATATAGCCTGAGTGAGGCCTTAGCACAGGCCAGTTGAGTTTTGATCTCTATTCTAAGAAGAAAAGGGATACATGCCAAAGTAATTTCAAACTAATGTATACTTTTAGGGATTGTGGGAACATTTGTGGAAGTGAGTCTTGAGGATGTTTGAAGATGGGAGGGAATGAAATATAAGGCTCTGTTGAATGAAGATTTATTATCACCTTGTTGCTTAACTGTGAATTGGGATTAAATGTTCTGGCAGGGAGACATGGAAATGTCAGAAATTTCTTGGCATGTTATTAATGGAGAGGTAAAAAGTCTTGGTATATAGGAATATTAGAAAAGATGTACTGAATGGGCCACCTATATTTAATAGATTATTTGCTTCACCTATGCAACAAGGAGAGCTTCCTGAATGCCCAACCTTATAGAAGCAGAGATTGACACTGAACCTTTGATATGGCATCATTGTTTCAGGAGACCAGCAGTCACCTAAGGGCAGATGGTTAAGTTGGACCCTGTTATGGATTGAACTGTGTCCCCTAAATTTATATTATAATTCTGTGCCTGTGGTTACTCTCACATTTGGGAGTGGGCTGCATTTCTGTGTTATTGTGGCAGGGGTAGTGCACCGTGTGTCTTGAGTCCTTCTCTTTTTACATGTAATAAAGACTCAACAAGCAAGTGAATTTGCAGAATTGGGGTAAAACTGATGGCAAGACACATGGACATCTCCAAGGACCCGGGAATCAGAAGCAGAAGAGACAAAGGACTCATTTTCCAAACACAACAGAGAGAGAAAATCTTCCCCTAGCATAGTGACACCCTGAATTCAAACTTCTAGTAGCCTTCTAAATGGAGTGAAAATAAATTTCTGTTTGTTCAGGTCATGTACTTATAGTATTTCTGTTAGAGCAACACTAAGTAACTAAGACAAACCCCTTTAAACTTTTCAGAGGTAGCACATTTTTCTGATCAGAGTTGATTTATACACCCATACCAGATAGAAACATTTGAATTTCCTGCTTGCAGAGCCCCTGCCATCGACTATGGAATCCATTATCTGAATGTCTAATATATCAGTGTGGTATCACATGTGTAACCTTTCCTAGAATTTTAAGATCCATGGTTTTTACTATGCTCCCTAATGTCCAGAAGCAGAGTGAAATGATGGCAAGACCTGTGCTCATCAGCTGCCCCTCAGAAACCCTATACAGGGCCACTATGGGTTGGAACTTACTCCTTGGCACTTAACAACAACAACAACAATATATAGAGAGCGAGCTCTGGTAACGTACTGGTTACGAATCGGGCTGTGAACTGCAAGGTCAGCAGTTCGATACTATCAGCTGTACTGCGGGAGAAAGATGAGGATTTCTGCTCCCGTAAAGATTTACGGGAAACCCTGTACAGGGTCGCTATGGGTCGGAACCAACTCCATGGCACATAACAACAACAACAACAGAATATATATGTGTATGAGTGTGGCGGCTCTATATGATAAGCACTGGGTTGTGTATCACAAGGTGTGTGGGCCAATCTCATCAATCCCTCTGTGGGAGAAAGGTGAGGCCTTTTCCAGAGAACCCAGCCTAAAACACAGGTAGTCCCTGACTTACAATATATCTGAGTTATAACAAACCACATTTACAATCATCTTTTTTTTTAATTTTTGGTGCATCTTATTGTTAGTAATGGATTCCTCATGTAGGATGAGCACTGGACCGCTAACTGAATGGTTGGAGGTTCAAACCTACCAGCTGCTCTTCAGAACTGTCTCAATAGCACTTAACAACAGACATTGTTAGTAGTAAGTACTACATACAATGTTGCAGTAATTTATTGATGTTACTCACAGATGTTCAGTTTCATGATTTACTGTTCAAAACACTGTCATAGAGATTTAGTTTTCTAAAACTGATAATGAAAATTTACCCTAGTCATCTAATTACATTCTTTCTTCATCATAACACGTTTCCCTGACTTACCACATGATTCTGTTCTAACTACTTTGTAGCCATTCAGTTTTGAGGTAAGTTGAATACCTTCGACGTAAGTTGAATTTTTTCGAAGTTTTCTTTGGTATTGTTTTTATAATCAGTAACTTTATAATTCCAATATTTATATTTTTTGGGGGTGGGGGAGGTTTGAAGCATTACATATAAATTTAGGGATTTATTTTAATATTTATTGTATGAGCGGGCTTCAAAAAAAGATTATGGAAAATGGAATTTTTAAAAAATGCAGTTTTTCCATGAACTTTTTGAAGTACATAATAAGGTGTACCCCCAAGCCCCCCACAAAACCCAGATAGTTCATCATGATTCAGATATGTCATAAATTGGGGACTCCCTTTTGTTAGTGCTTGAAAGTTAACATCTGATGGACACTGTATTTATTATTTTATACATCTCATCTGATTTTAATTTAATTTTGGAACTAAGGAAAGCAAGACCCTGACTTAACTGAGTGTATCATCCTGTTGGTAGAGTGTCATTCTTCAAGTATGGTATATTGTATGCTTTGATTCCCACCTCAGTGGAGAAGAGTTTATAGTCCTGTGGTTCTCAACCCCAGCATCCCTTAGCAATCCTGCTAAGAGTTGGCACTGGCTGATGCTAATTTTATGAAGGGACTTGCTGCCATTTTCTAATCAAAAGGCCAGCAGTTGAACCCACCAGCTATTCCATGGGAGAAAGATCGGGCAGTCTACTTCTGTAAACATTCACAGCCTTGGAAAGCCTATAGAGTGGTTCTCTTATGTCTTGTAGGGTTGCTTTGAGTTGGGATCAACATGAAAGCAGTGGGTAGCACTCAAAATTCTAGAATGTAATTTTTCAGTGCAGTTCCTTTACTTTCATTCTTGTTTTCCCAGTGACTGAAAAGAATCCTATCTTTGAGCTGCCACACTGAGTACAATTCAGTGACTACATTGGTTAGGAACCCTGATGGCACGGTATGATAAGTACTGGACTTCTATAACTGCAAGATTGGCATTTGAAATCCACCAGCTAGCTGCTCCATGGGAGAAAGATGAGGCTTTCTGTTCCCGTCAAGATTGAAAAGCCTCAGAAACCCTATGCAGGGTTGCTATGAGTAGGAATCGACACCATTGTAGTGAGAGAGATTGACATTGGATAGTAACAGGCTGATTCTTTGTTCTTGCATGGGGAGAAGAGATTAGGAAATTCTTCCAGACTTTCTATACACAGAAGAACTGAAAGCCAAGTTTAAAAAGAGAGAAAATTCATTTGGATACAATTTTAAATGATGATAGTGTTTTTCATGATGTTTGTTGCTTCTTGTTTTGAGTACATTTGATTTAGTGAGTATCCTTTCCTAAGTGGAATTCAATCAGAATATTGTAGCTTTTTTTATTAAATAAATATTCTGTTTAGGTAGAACTAAAGGGTAAGTTCAAGGAACTCTGGTAGCCTAGTGGTTCCAAGTTGGGCTGCTAACCTCAAGGTCAGCAGTTCGAAACTACTAGCAGTTCTGAGGGAGAAAGATGAGGCTTTCTACTCCCATAAAGATTTAACAGCCTTGGAAACCCTATATAGGATTGCTATGAATCGGAACCCACTCCATGGCACACCACCACCACCACAGAACGTAATTTCAAATTTCTCTCACCATGTGCCTGTATGCCCTTTTTAGCAAAATGCTTTTTTCATTGATGTCTACAGAAGGAAATGCCAGACTGTTGTCAGTGCTTCTTTGGCTTATGCTAAGTCAGAAATTGCTCATTTAGCAAGGTTTCAACATTTATGTTCAGAGATACCTAGATGGTTTCTAGAATACCTTTTCATGGATTGATAAAACAGGGATTCCTAAATAGTTTGCTTGTGAACATTTAAGGATTATTTAAACCTTGACTTGTAGTGGGAAGGAAAGCATCTTAAAGATTTTCAGTTGTTCAACTACTTTCTTTAGCCACAAGAACTATTGGTGGTGGTGGTGATGTGCCGTAGAGTCAGTTGCGACTCATAACGACCCTGTACAGGGTTTAGGAGGCTGTAAATCTTTACAGGAGCAGAAAGCCTCATCTTTCTCCTGCCAAACAGCTGGTAGTTTCCAACTGCTGACCTTAAGGTTGGCATCCCAATTTGTAACCACTACGCTACCAGAGCTTCTTTGTTGTTGTTGTTAGGTGCCATTGAGTCGGTCCGGCCCATAGCACCTTATGCACAGCAGAACGCAACACTGCCTGATCCTGGGCCAACCTCACTATTGTTGCCACGCTTGAGTCCATCGATGCTGCCACTTGGCCAGTCCATCTTGTCGGGGGTCTTCCTCATTTTCTCTGACCCTCTGCCTTACCAAACATGATATCCTTCTCCAGAGACTGCTCACTCCTGACAATGTGTCCAAAGTATGGGAGATGAAGTTTAGCCATCTCCTTAGCATCTAATATTTCAGATATTCTTCTCATATACAACTACTCCTTACTGAATGACTAACTCATTAACTGATATTTGACATTTACAACAATAGTTTAAAAAGTAGTCTATTTTTCGACTATTTTGAGCAATAACAATGTATGTATGGAAATAAAAAATGAGCAAATAAGTGGTTGTGATGGTTAAGGTTATGTGTCAACTTGACTGGACCCTGATTCTTAGACAATTGGCAGTTACCTATGTAATGATGTAATTGAGCAGCTAGCTAAAGATGTGATTTGGCAGTTATAGAATGATATAGTCATCTTCCACTTTGTGATCAGATATGACCATCCTCCAGGTTTATAATTTTCACATAGATAATGGCTTAGTCTTTGGAAGCCAACCATGGTAAGTGGGTATGTAATTAGGTAGCTGTGAAAGAGTGAAGTTAGCATGTCTGGATCGAAGGGCGGGGCCCTTTATTGAGTAACTCTTTGACCTCAGGACAGTCCTTTCGTATCTTTGAACTTTGATGCCCACAGCTTCAAAACAGAAACCATATGTTTTCATGTACATTGTTGTTGACTTCCTAATTTTAGGATTGTATTGAAGATTAAAATTATATGTCTTTTTAAATTAAAAAAATAATTATCTAAAAATTAATCATTATTATTATTATTCATGGAGTCCTGGTGTGGTGCTGTAGGATAAGCACTAGACTGCAAGGTTGGTTGGAACCTCAAGGTCGGTGGTTCAAACTCATCAGCCACATAAGCCCTATACAGGATTGCTATGAGTCAGAACTGGCTTAATGGCACTTAACAACAACAACAACAACAACAATTATTACTGTCCTTAAGGGATTTATATTTTGTGTTTGTGTGAACTGTGCTTATATAAGGCAAGCATTTAGAAAGCAATATAAAATAGTATATAACAAAATGATGGAGCTTCAAAATGTTTGTGGGAATGTTCCATTATCTGTAAATTCCATTTTTCCATTAACTTTTTGAAACCCTCTCGTAAGCTTTAGAGGGAATCAGAAAAAGGAGAGGGACATGTAAATATACTACCTAGAGAAAATTTACCAGAGAAAGTGGGATTTGAACTGTGTAGGGCAGAATGTATGATAGAGACCATCCCGAGACTAACCATGGTGATTTTGAGGAAGTCAGGTAAGGTCATCAGCCTGTCATAGAATTGAAAATTGTCTGCTTTCATATATCATTCAAAGACCTCAAGAGCGGAACCCTTTGGTACCTGGGATTCATATTTCTCCATCCTATTTTCTTGCCCTTTGCACATAATAGTTCCTCTTTCTGAAACTCTCTCCTCTACCTTTCTTTCCAATCCAATGTCAAATACCTGAGGACTGATCAAGTGCCCTCCCTCTCAGATTATTTGCTCAGCATACATACTGAATAAGTATGGTGAAAGGATACAACCCTGGTGCACACTTTTCCTGCTTTTGAAAACATTCAGTATGCCCTTATTCTGTCTTTCACCAGTTAATCCTGTCCTTTATCCTTTTTAAAAATACATACAGTGGGGTATTTTATTCATCCATAAAATAAAATGAAATTTCAATACATATTGAAACATGAATGAGCTTAAAAACTTATTCTAAGTAAAATTAGTCATATACAAAAATAAAAATGTTATATGATCCCACTTATATGAAATATCTAGAATAGATAAATCTATAGAGACAAAAGTTTAATGTCAGTTACCAGTGATTGTGGGCAGGGGGAAATGAGATACTCTTTTGTAAGGAGTATTGAATTTGTCTGAGATGATGAAAAATTTTTGGAAATATATAGTGGTGATGATTGTACAACATTGAACATGTAAATAGTGTCATCTACTTGTGAACTTTGTGGGAGGAAGGTGTGGCCATCTCTTCCCTTAAAGGTTTACAGTCTTGGAAACCCTATGGGGTCAGTTCTATGCTGTCTGATAATGTCACTGTGCATCACAAAGGACTTGACAGCAATGGGTTTTTTAAAAGTGTGTAAATGACAAGTTTGTTGTTATATGTATGTATTTTATCACAATGTAGTTAGGGACAAAGAGAGAAGACTCATAGAGAATACAATATACCCACACATGACACTGGCTGTCTCTGACTAAGTAGCCTAGCTCAGTGAAAACTTCCAATGTGAGGCACGCTGGGTACAATTTAAGATTTACAGCTTTATTCCCCAACGAAGCTTTTGTTCATTCGGGCTCTGAATCTGTGTGCTTTTTTTAAGCTTTTATTGTAAATTGATTGATACTTTACATGGGAGAACATCAGTTTTGCACTCAACCAGTTGTATTTTGTTTCATTGAAATAATTACAATCCCTTCCATGCACCATCGCTTAACAGTATTTGCCTCTATTCCCTCTCTCTCTTTTTTTTTTAACCACAAAAACAATACAAAACACACACAGGAATAGATAATCATTTAAACAACCAAAGGGCACATTGTGTAAGCCAGCCTCCTGGCCACCAGCACACAGCATTTCTCTTACCATGAATCTAGAGTCGTCAGCTGCTCTATCTCTCCATGTCTTCATCTCTGCCTCTATCTCTGGTATCGCTGCTTCTCTGGATAGGGTTTCACATTCCCCTCATGCTCTTCTCCCTTGATGGTCCTAGGGTCCTCTGTTCTTGGACTGTGAGATTAACTACTCCCCTCTTAGTTATACAACTTCTACCTTTACCATTGTGATAATTGCAATTAGTCATGGTTAACAGTTACTTACAGTTGAATCAAAAGTATCCTATCCCATCTCCTTTCACCAGACCCATCTGGTGGTGGTGGTTATGTGCAAAGGAGTTGGTTACGACTCATAGAGACCCCGTACAGGGTTTCCGAAGCTGTAAAACTTTACAGGAGCAGAAAGCCTCATCTTTCTCCCACAAAACAGCTGGTAGCTTCGAATTGCTGACCTTGAGGTTCACAGTCCAATTCGTAACCACTACACTACCAGACCTATCTAGACAAGATCAAAACTATTCAGTGGGGATTCTACTTTCCCCCACATGCTCTGAAACTAAACTCCTTCTTGAAAAGTTATAAGCCATCCACTTTGTGCCTTTATAGGTCCTCCCACCCCATTTTAGGTAGCCAATATCTAAGTTGCCCATCCCTATACACTCTGTGTACAAAGTACTTGATCTTTGATGAGAAGACTCCTTCCCTTTCAGTTGGTATTTTGAGCTACTACATGCATAAGTATAGGTCAAGTTCATTAAATTGTAGCGATTTACATTTGCTTCCTCTATCAAACTTCTTTATCTTCTTCTAGTCAAGTTCATCAAGCCATCTAAGCTAGGTTAAATGGGTATTTTTATATTCTCTTATAGTCCCTTCTGCAGAACTCTATTACCATACTTGAAAGTTAGCAATTGCTGGATATAATTATAACTGGTTTAAATGTATCATTTAATTTCATCATTCCCACACCTTTATGACTTAGATACTATTATTATCCCTATTTTAAAAAGAATTATAATAATAAATCTGGAGAGCTAGGTTGTTATTGTTAAATGCCATTGAGACTATTCCTGTATGGGCTTGAATGAGTTGGTGAATTTGAACTGCCTATCTTGTGGCCTGGTGTTTATCCTATTTTGCCACATCAGAACATTCCTGAGACTTTGGAGGTTTAAATAATTTGTCCAAGGCTCTCTAGTTAATAAGCACTGAGACTTGAACTATTCTATGTAATAGAAAATTGAAAGATAATTTAAAAATAGCTAATTTTATGAAGTTTGTTGGCATATGAGATAACAAAATTATTTTGAATCCTTTCCCCTCATTATTCTTTCCCTCTTGGATTTGCTATGTAGTTATTATGTTGTTGTTGTTGTTAAGTGCCATTGAGTTGATTCTGACCCATAGCAACCCCATATAGCATTTCCAAGAGCAGCTGGTGAGCTTGAACCACTAACCTTATAGTTCAAACGACTTTGCAGTCTGACACATTAGCCCACAGCACCATACCAGACTCTTGTTATGTTGTTAGGTACTGTCAAATTGGTTTAGGCTCATAGAAACCTTATGTACAACAGAATGAAACATTGCCAGGTTCTATGTCATCTTTACAAATGTTTGAGCCACTGTGTCAGTCCATCTCCCAGGAGAGGTGTTTCTCTTTTTCACTGACACTTCATTTTATCAAGCATGATATCATTCTACAGAGATTGGTCCATCCTTACAACATGTCCGAAGTATGAAGGACAACATCTTGTCATCCTAACTTCTCAGGAGCAATCTGGCTGTACTTCTTCCAACGCCGATTAATTTATTCTTCTGTTAATCCTTAGGAGCTCTAGTAGTGTAGTGGCTACGAATTGGTCAGCAGTTTGAAACTACTAGCAGTTCTGTAGGAGAAAGATGAGGCTTTCTGCTCCTATACAGGGTTGCTATGAGTTGGAACCAACTTCACGACACACCATCACCACCACTACCAGAAGTCCATGGTACTTTCAATGTTCTTCTCCAGCACTGTAATTCAAGTTCATCAGCTCTTCTATAGTCTTCCTGTTTTATTACTCAACTTTCACATGTATATGAGGCAATTGAAAATACTATGGTTGGATCAGGTGCACCTTAGTCCTAAAAACTGACTTTTAAAGCGATCTTTTGTAACAGATTTGCCTAATGCAATATGACCTTTGATTTCCTGACTGCTGGTTCCATGAACATTTTCTTTTTCTGTTTTACTGTTTGAGACATTGCACTGTAGAAGTACAAAGAATTATTTTGATTATAAAATTGTTACCTTATTTCATATTTTAAAATTAGTTGAATATGCATTAAGGCAAGTTTATTAAATGTTTAAAAAGGATTTTATTTCTTTTTGTCTGAGAGGATATTCCCCTGGGGGTAAAAAAAAAAAAGATTTTTTTTTTTTTTGGCTGTTGGAACAGTACTTTGTCTTTTGTCTCCTATAATTGTGGAGGAAGTCAGGTGCTATAGTTATAGTCATTGACTTTACAGGGTGTTTGGCTTTGTGCTTTATCCAGGTCAGTGATCTTGGCTGAACCCCAAGGATTTGTATTAGTTCATTCTGCACTAGGACATCACAGGGGACTATTCCTTTGGTAGTAGGACAGTGAGAGGCCGGGATAAACTCCAGGAGCTTCCACGTGTCCAAGGAGCAGGGTAAACTTTTCATACTCTGTGAAAATACTCAGTGATTTATTGTTTAGGGCTATTTGTCACCCAGTCTAACCTCAAATTATCTTTGTCCTAAGGAGGCCAGTGAAGAGAGAAGTGAAGGATAAAAATAGAGAAGATTTGTGGAGAAAGTGGAATTTGAGCTTAAGTTTGAGGGATGGTAGGATTTACACAGATGTGCTGTATAGAGTACTTGAGCAAAGCCCCGACACTGTTTTTTAGGGTTTTAATTTTGATAGGATTAGGATAGTGTTTTATAGAGTCACATATAACACTTATAACACTTATAACAGAGGTACAGAGAAATATGTACTTTCTTTGTGTATAATTAATTGATCTAGACTTTCTCATAAGGATCACTCTTACTGGTTAGCATGGAAAAAAAATCTGAATTAAAAATAGTTTGATTTTGTAATTTAAACACCCTTTGGGTAATGAGAAGTCTTCTAGGAAGCATTGCTTGATCTCTCAACTATATCATCATTCTCTGTAGCATTTCTCCAAGATAATGTTATGTATAGGCTGGTAGGTAGTGTATGGGAGAGGCAGAGTTACTAGCTTGTGACCCCTATTCTTTGCCCTTGTCTCTGAGGCAAACACCTCTTGTTTCTTTGGCTGTTGGCTTCCAGTATTTATGCCTGGAACAGATGAACTCATGGTCCATTGTCTTTCATTGGGCAGTGCTCTCATTGAGTATGCCTGTCTGACTCCAAGCTTGTATTTGTCTCTTGGGTAGACCTTAGAGCTTTCAGAGGTCTGTCTGTAACCCACTTGGTGATGGCCTCAGCTGTCTGCCTTGCAATCTTCGTGTTAAAGTTACCTCAATTTATGAAGGTGATCTTCCCCTCCCCCCGCCCCCCCACATGCCTTTTGCTTAGATTCCTAGATACATCTGAGTTTGGTCTACCCAATATAATAATCCATTATACTTCAGGAAAGCTAAATCTTAGCGTCTCTTTTACCTAACCATACTGATGTATACTCGGAGGTGGCTACACATAGGTTGTTAAGAGTAGCCTGAGCCTTTCACATCTGGAGTGCTAACCACAGAGTTGGTGGTTCAAATCCACCAGTTACTCTTTGGGAGAAAGATGAGGCTTCTTTGTGGAAACAAAAATTTACGGCCTCGGAAAACCTATACATAGTTGCTATGAGTCAGAATTGACTCAACAGCACTTGTAACAACATTACAACAAGACATTTAATTGGGGGAATGGAGCCTAGTGAGTACAGTATGAATGTGTGAGTGAAGGAGAAGTTGACACATGTTTGTTCATCTCACTTTATCACTACCTGTATTTTCCCCCAGATTCCTGCCTCACTAACCTTATTTTCTCCTCTGCTGAAAAGGACAGGGTTCTCTCCTTTATCTTCTTCTCAATTCTTTCAAATGTAAGACGTTATACTTTAGTTCATCAAACATGGGAAGGACCAAAAGGTTTTATACAATATTTTCTTAAGTTAGTAACTTGATTTGCAAAGCTCTTATTTTCTGGAAAATCATATTTTCTGAATATTAAAAGCTGAATATTTCCTATGATTTGATGTTTGTGTACTCATTTCTTCTATGCCGAATCTTAATTCCTTCCGGTGATCAGAAGCTATGGACAGATTTGGGAAAGGTTACCTGCTCAAATGGGGAAAATCACATTAACATTTTATATGTTACAAGTTGTAAAAAAGTGACTCAGAAAATTGACCTAATTCACTTGAACTATATTTACAAATGATATACTCTATGAGTAATTAAGATTGTGGGTATTAGATGCTATTGAGTCAGTTCCAAGTCATAATGACCCTATGTACCACAGAACAAAACACTACCTCATCCTGTGCCATTTCACAAAGAGAATTGAATCTTTTAGCCCATTACTGTAGCCACTCTGTCACTTGATCTCATTGAAGTCTCCTCCGTTTTTTGCTAATCTTTTACTTTGCCAAGAATGATGCCTCTCAGGGACTAGACCCTTCTGGAAACATGTCCAGTATAATGTGAGATGAAGTGTCACCATCTTTGCTTTCAAGGAGCACTGTGGCTGTACTTCTTCTAAGATAGATTTGTTTGTTCCGGAAGTCACTGGTTTATTCAGTATTCTTAACCAACACCATAATCCAAATGCATTAATTCTTCTCTGGTCTTCTTTACTCATTGTCCAGTTTTTATGATGTTACTTATAGGCCCAGTTGTGAGGAGTTTTGTTTTCTAAATATCAAGGTGTAATCCAAACTAAAGGCTGTAATCTTTGATCTGCATCAGTAAGTGCTTCAAGCCTTTTTTGCTTTCAACAATCAAGGCTGTGTCAGCCACACATCGTAGGTTGTTAATTTGCCTTTCTCCAATCCTAGCATGCATTCTTCTTCATGTAGCATACTTCTCAGATTATTTATTTAGCATACAGATTGAATACTATGGTGAAATGATATGACCCTGGCATACACCTTTCCTGATTTTAAACTGTCCAGCATCCCATAGTTTGGTTCATTTGACATGAGTACAGTCAAGTATTTTGGAATTTTCATCCCTCACAATGGTATTCATACACTATAATACTTTTGCATAATCAATAAAACACTAGTAAAAATCTTTCTAGTATTCTCTGCTGACATCAGAAAGAGATATCCCTCTTTCCTTGCCCTCTTCTAAATATGGCTTGCATTTCAGGAAGTTCCCTGTCAATGTACTGTTGTAATCATTTTTGAATTATCTTTAGCAAAATTTTGGTTGCATATATTGCTGTCATTAAAAAAGTTGTGCTTTTTCTTGAGTTGGGTCGCTTTTCTTTGGAATGGGCACAGATATGGATTTCTTCCAGTCAGTTGTCCAGGTAATTGTCTTCCAGTTTTAAGAATGAGTGTTTCTAATACTGCATCAGTTTGTTGAAACATTTCAGTTGGTATTCTGTCAATTTTTGAAGCCCTATTGTTCACTTGTTGCCTTCAATGCAACTTGGACTTCCTTCAATACTATCAGTTCTTGATCATATGCTATTTCCTGAAATCTTTGGACATCCATTAATTCTTTTTGGTACAGTGACTCTGTGTATTCTTTCTATCTTCTTTTGATGTATTTGGTGCCAATTAATAGTTTACTCATAGAATTCTACAATATGGCAACATGAAGCTTGAATTTTTTTCTATAGTTCTTCCATTTTTTGACCAGGGATGGAGTTTAATCTCTCTCTCTCTTTTTCTTAACTTGTTGTTGTGAATTGAGTGAAGGTTTACAGACAAGATCATCAGTTTTATATTCAATAAATCATATCCTTTGTTTTATCTCAATGATTGCAATCCTCTCCATGCAAAAACATTTTCTCCACTTCCTCTCTGTGGTTCCTATTTGCATTTCAGCCCCTTCCAATTCCTTTTCTACTTTGTTCTTAGGAAAATGTTACCCTTTGGATTTTGAATCACTGACCATTTCATGGTGAGGATACCATACTATTGTTCTTTCATCTTGAGAAATGCCAAGCATGTTCTCCCATTTTAATTTCTAAATTCCAGATCTTAGTATATTTCATTATAATACTTCATCCTCTCAAGTTGGCTGTTGAACTTTTCTAATTAACTCTTTTGCTTTATTATTTCTACCCATTGCTTTAGCTTCTCCATATTCTAGAACAAGTTGTAGAGTCTTTTGTGACATCCATTTTAGTCTTTTCTGTCTTTTAAATGACCTTTTGCTTTCTTTATGTATGATGTTCTTAATGTCATCCACTAACTTATCTGGTCTTTAGTGTCCAATGTGTCAAATATGTTCTTGAGATGGTCTCTAAATTCAGCTGGAATTTACTCAAGGTCATGTTTTGGCTCTTGTGGACTTGTTTCAAAAAATTTTTTCAGCTTCAACCTGAACTTGATTATAAACAATTGACGGTCAGTTTCATAGTTGACCTTTGGCCTTGGTTTGACTGGTGATGTTGAGTTTCTCCATTGTCTCTTTCGATAGTGGTAGCAGACTTGATTCCTGTGCATTCTATCTGGCAAGGTCCTATTTATGTTGTTTTTAGAAGATATTTGCCATGAATAAGTCTGTTGGTCTCCAACATCATTTTTATCACCAGAATCAACAATTATTGACTTATTAAAAGTTCTGAAAAGATTCTGAGAAAAAAGGAAAAAAAGGACTGTGTTAAGTATGGCTCATCAAGCTTTGAAAACAATTACAAGATATTTACTGATCCTAGTAAAAACAATTTATGATTGGTCCTAACATAAAGGAGCCCTGGTGATAATAGTATTTATACATTTGGTTGCTAACCTAAAGGTTGGTGGTTCAAACCCACTAGCTGCTCTGCAGGAGAACGATGCGGCTGTCTGCTTCCGTAAAAATACAGCCTCAGAATACTTATAGTAGTGCTCTATGCTAGTCCTGTAGGGTTGCTATGAGTCAGAATCAACTAGACAGCAACAGGTTGGTACCTAATTTACAGGGATAGAGTCATAAACATGCCTATGCTAGCACAAAACTGGAGAGATCAGGAATTTGAATGTCTGTCCATAGAACTTGCTTTGTAGTGCTTTTTTCCCTAAGGACCATTAGTGAGGTTCTAATGGAAATAGTTTTCAAAATGGTGTATAGTTCAAACCTGTTCACCCAAGTGTTTTACCTTGAACTGAATTACAGGTAGAAAGAATATTCTTTGGTTCTTTTTTTTTTTTTTTTTTTTTTTTTTTTTTTTTTTAGTGTATTTTTGTATTTTCTAACATATGTGCCTAAGCAATGAGCCTTTTGTTAAATGTGATTAAATTTCTTCTGATTAAATGTGAGACTTTAAAATGTTGTTCCACTTGGCTGCAGGCAAGTATCTCCATCAGTTTTCTGCTGATGGAGACTATAGTATTAGTAATATGTATGCCTACATAATTCTGTAATTCACTGAAGATAGATATAGACAGGATACACAGGTATCTGAAGTAATGAACCAACTATTCATGCTTTTCTATGAGTTCTGTAATCCACAAAATGAAGAAATAAATGTATTATACCTGTTAAAGACAGATTAGGATTTCAAATTATAGAGGCACAAGATATTGGAGCTGGGAAGAATTAAGCTATTGTCCCTATTGTCTGTATATGGAAACAAAGAAATGAGGCCCAGAGTAACCCTAAATTAAAAGATCCTGTGAGCCGCTCCTAAGAAACCCTATATAGGGTCACTATGAGTCGGAACGTACCACACATAACAATAGCAAATAGTCATAATTTTAGGATCCTGTAGTGAGCAGTAAAATATAATTTTAACTTTGTTGAAAAACTGAATGATTAAGCATTCAGATAAATATATATTTGAATAAAATATTACATTGAAACTCAAGGAATCTGGTTGTTTATATCAACTGCTCATTAAGAAACCAAATGCTTCCCTATTGCCATTGAGTTGATTCTGATTCACGCTGTCCAGTTGATTACAACACATAGTGACCCTGTCTGTGGTTTCCAAGGAATGGCTGGTGGTTTTGAACCACCAGCCTTGTGGTTAGTGGTTCAGCACTTATCCTAATGTGCCACCCCAGGACTCCCAATGTCCTTGAATTGCTTATGATTCATAGTGACCCTGTAAGACATAGTAGAG
>NW_006408812.1:2429903-2436530 GCF_000296735.1 Chrysochloris asiatica | reverse complement strand
GATGTAGTCAGTTTGATTTCTGTGTATCCCATCTGGTGAGGTCCATATATTTAATCGTCTGTTATGCTGTCTAAAGAAGGTATTTGAAATGAACAAATCATTGATTTTGCAGAATTCTGTCATGCATTATCCAGCATCATTTCTATCACCAAGGCCATATTTTCCAACTGCTGATCCTTCTTCTTTGTTCCCATCCTTTACATTCCAATCACCAGTAATGATCAATACATCTTGATGAATTTCACATTGAAGAAGTTGGTAGAATTCTTCTATTTCGTTCTCACTAGCTTTAGTGGTTGATACGTAAATTTGAATAATAGTGGTATTAACTGGGCTTCCCTGTAGGCACATGGATATTATCCTATCACAGACAGCATTGAAGCTCATGACTGATCTGGATACGTTCTTTCTGACCATTTCTCTTCAATTGGTCATTCCGGCATAGTAAACCATGTGTATGTCAGATTCAAAGTGGCCAGTAGCAGTCCATTTCCGGTCACTAATGGCTAAGATATTGATGTTAATGCATTCCATTTCATTTTTGACAATTTCCAATTTTTCTAGATTCGTACATTGTACATTCCATGTTCCAATTATTAATGGGTGTTTACAGCTGTTTCTCTTCATTTTGAGTTGTGCCCCATCATAAAATGAAGGTCCCGCAGACTTTACTCCCACTGGCTTTACTCCATTTGTGTCATCACGGTCAACTCTACATTGAGGAGGCATCTCTTCCCCAGTTGCATTTTGAGTGCCTTCCAACCTGAGGGGCTCATTATCTGGCACTATATTTACAGTGTTTCTCTGCTATTCATAAGGTTTCCAGTGACTAAACATTCTGTAGTAGTTCATCACTGTTTCTTCCTAGTCTGTCTTCGTCTGGAAGCTCATCTGAAACCTGTCTACCATGGGTGATCCTGCTGGTATTTTAAAATACCAGTGTCATAGTTTCCAGAATCACAGCAACTCACAAGCCACCACAGTACGACAAACTTACAGATGAGTGGTTGTCTGTATAGCCTAATACATTGTAAATTAAAAGTTATATGTAGAGTAAATGAATAAATGTAAATCTGAGAAACTGTAATGAATAACAGTGTAGTAGTAAAATATTTTTCATGCTTAAATAGTTCCTAATTCTTTTATAAGGAAGGACTCCTGGTGTGGCACTTTGGGTTAATGCAGTGGACTGCAGGTAAGTTTGAACGGCAAAGTCAATGGTTCAAGCTCACCAGTTGCTCCTCAGAAACCCTCTACAGGGTTGCTATCGGTGAGAACCAACTTGAAGGCACTTAACACCAGCAATAATTTCTTTTTAAAACTCTGGGAAGATGATAATGTGAACAAGTCTAGCTTCCCAGCCTTCCCTACTTGTACTTAAAAAAATATAGCATGGAATCTGTGGTCAACTCTGTAGGACTCTGGGTTGATGAGCAGAAGACAAAAGCATGGAGCAGCTGATGGAGCCACATCAATGACAGGTCTCATATGGTAGGAAAGGTACTTCTGCTGTCTCCCCTCCCCTTCTCCTGTCACAGTGGTAGTCTGCCACAGACTTCTAAAGTTGCATGCAGATGAATAGTTGCTATAAAACATCCTCCTCCAGCTTGCCTGAAACTGGAGCCTGATTTCTACTTCCAAGACAAATGGTCTCTCACAGAGTGGAAGAGGGAATGGTGACCAAGGACTGAAGGCTTCACCCACCGGAGGGCAGTTCATTTATTATCGGCTTTATCATCAGTTTTGGGGAACCTCTGAAGGACTAAAAACGTGGGATGGAAATGTAGTCATCACAGAACAGGTAGGGAATGCTAACCAAAGATTGAAAACTTCACCCCCTGGAGAATGGGTTGATTAGTGTGCATTCTCTGTTCTTTTTGTGAGTTGCTGAACAACAGAAAGCTTGGTATGTACCTAAATAGAGTTTTCACAGAGAGGGATAGTGGCATGCAATACTTGAAAGCTTTGACCATCTTAAAGTCTCTTTAATTAGAAAGTGTTGCTGTAAAAAAGCAAACAAACAAAATAAAACCAATACTTGGGATAATTGAGAAAGCTAATGTCTAAATTCTAAAGTGATAGCTTCAACAACAACAACAACAACAAAACAGCATAGAAGGGCAAGAGAGAAAGGCTAATGGAAACCGGGAACCCAGGGATAAAGGGGAAAGAGTGCTATTACATTAACATAATTGCACCAATGTTATAAAACAAAATGTGTTTAAATTATTGAATGGAAAACTAATTTGCTCTATAAACTTTCACCCAAACCAGAATGAAAAAAATCAAACAAACAAACAAAAAAATCACAAAGCACACAAAGAAAATAGACATGATGGCCCGTCCAAGTGTCCAAAATGAAGAGAAAGCAACCAATGTATGGAAGCCCAGATAATGAACAAATTGGGAGAGTAAAATACAACAATATTAAACAAGCTCAGAGAGCTAAAGTAAATCAGGAAAAGTATTCAAGAGCAAAACGAGAATTTAAATTTAATACACAGAATTGAAGTAATGAGAGAGATGACAAATGAAATGAGAAACTCATTGGAAGCATTTAGCAACTGATTTTTGTTCTAATAAGGCAAGACAGAATCTTGTGAAATATACGATAAAATAATCAAAGTTACTTAAGGTCTCAGAGTCTCCGTTTGTAAGTCAGGAGTCTCTCAATAATAGAGTAATACCTATCTCATAGAGGAGTCCTAGTGTTGTGCAGTAGGATAAGCATTTGAACCAAAAGGTTGGTGGTTCAAATTTACCAGCTGCTCCTGGGAAACCCTATGCAGAGAGTCTCAATGAGTAGGAAGTGCCTGGACAGCACATAAACACAACAATATTGCCTGTATCACAGTGTTTTGGTGAGGATGAAGTGGATCATTTGATTTGCTAGCTGCATAGCACAATTACTGCTTTAGTAACTAGTAATACCTTCCCCAGTCTGTCCTCTCGGGTTGCATGTCATAATGAAAATAACTGAGTTAGTAATGATTCTAATGCGCAATATTCCATTTGTTAGTTTTAGGGATGTTGGTTAAAATAAAACCTAGTAAACTTGTGAGACTCAGAAAAACAAACGGTCCCATTGAGTTCAGGCTCTTAGGTTTCACTCTATTCTTTTAATGGCTACTTACTGTTGCTATGGGTCGGAACCAACTCGATGGCACTGAACAACAACAACAACAAATGTTGCATTGTGGTGTTGTATAGTAATTTACTCAGTCAGTCCAATATGGTTAGACATTTAGTTTGGATGAAATTTTATATTAAAATTAATGTTGAAATAAGCAATTTTGGGCATAAGGCTTTCTAAATAGTCATGATACTGCTTTTAGTTATCAAGAGCAAAATTATAATGATTCAAAGAACTAAATATATATACTCAATTACTGACAGCAAAGATTGTGCTCATTTTTGTCAATTAAGATGATTTCAGCATTGACCTATCTTAACGTTTTCAAAAGACTTTGCTAATTGAATAATTAAAATAACTTAAAACATTTAAATTCCTTTGATTATTATTATGGTTGAAATTGTGCAAAATATCTTTAACCCTTGAAGTTTTGTGTCATTTAAATTTTTCTTGCTTTTTTAAATCAAATTTTAGAATGAGAAAGATAAGGCTTTCTGCTTCCATGAGGATTTAAAAGCCTTGGAAACACTATTCAAGGTCACTATGAGTCAGAAACAACTCTGACACGTAACAACAACAAGATACATATTGCTTGAATGTTTTATATGTGTGTATATTATATAAAACTACCTCAATGAGCATTTTCTTGTTTCATTTCCTTTATGCCATTATTGGTGGACAATAAACTGAAGTTATTAAACAATATTATATTTCTTGTTATGTGCCATTGAATTGGTTCCAATTCATAATGATCCTGTCTAGGGTTTCTGTGGAGTGATTGGTGCATTTAAACTGCTAACCTTGTGACCAGCAGTCCAGTTCTTATCCTAGAACAGTGTTATTCCTTACATTTAAGCAGAATTGTGTAGCTACAGTAAAAAACAAATATGAGTTCACTTAGTCATGAAGTTACTATTAGGCTGTGAAACGTACAGCCATTAGTTCTTTCATAATGTATAATTTTCAGATGATACTGAAGTCTCTAAAGATCATGCTGACTGTAAGTCAGCGTGCCAACTACAAATATCTAGTATAGCTGTTTTCATCTCTGCTATAGACTATTTTCAGTAAATGATTTTTCATTCCTGTATTTTTCCTGTTTTGTATACAAGGTGTTACGGGCTAATGTGGTGTGGTTCAAGCTCACCAACCACTCCTTAGAAACCCTATACAGGGTTGCTGTGGGTTGGAACCAACTCAGTGCAGCTTGGACTTCTCCCCTCAGTACCATTGGTTATTGATCATATGATACCTCTTGAGATGGTTGAACATCAGCCGTTTTTGCTTGGTACAGTGGTTCTGTGTTTTCCTTTCATCTTTTTTTTGTTGTTTTTTGCTTCTTTCATT
This sequence comes from Chrysochloris asiatica, assembly GCF_000296735.1. Lineage (NCBI taxonomy): Eukaryota > Metazoa > Chordata > Mammalia > Afrosoricida > Chrysochloridae > Chrysochloris > Chrysochloris asiatica. The sequence goes on along the minus strand of NW_006408812.1, from coordinate 2,432,050 downwards.
TTTTTTTCCTTGGATTCTTTCATTTTTGCAATTTGAGGTTTGCTTTTTTTTTTCTTCAGTGCTTTCGGCTGGAGAAATGCTGAGCATGTTCTTTACTTTTGTTTTTCTAACACCAGGTCTTAGCACATTTCATTATAGTACTTGGCTTTGTCTTCTCAAACTGCCCTTTGCAATTTTCTGTTCAGCTCTTTTACTCCCTTTTTTCTTCCATTTGCTTTAGCATCTTTATGCTGGACACCAAGTTTCAAAGTCTCTTCTTACATGGTCTTTGGTATTTTCCTTCTTTCTTATCTTCTTAATGACTTTCTGCATGATACTCTTAATATCATCCCACAACTCTTCTGATATTTGGTCTTTAGAGTCTAATGAGTCAAATTTGTCCTTTACATGATTTCTAAATTCAAGCAGGTTATGTTGAATGTCAAAGTGTAATCAGTTTGATTGCTATATATTCCATCTGGTAAGATCCCTATGTATATAGTTGTTTTTTTTTTTTTTTTTTTTTTTTTTAATGTTGTTTAAAAGTGGTATTTGCAATGAAGAAGTCATTGGTCTTGTAAAATTCTGTTATGGGATTTCCATCACCAAGACCGTATTTTCTAACAACTGATCCTATCTTTTGCATTCCATTCACCAATAATTATCAATACATTTCAATTGAGTACTTGACCAATTTTAGACTGAAAAAGTTGATAGGATTCTTCAATTTCATCATCACTGGACTTAATGATTGGTGTGTAAATTTAAAACAGTACCATCTATTGATTCCTGTCAATAGACTACAATATAGAATCCTGGTGTGGCACCATAGGATAAACACTGGACTGTTCATTTAGGGTCAGCCTTTCAACCCCACCTTCCCCTCCTCAGAAACCCTATTCAGGGTTGCTTTGAGTTGGTACTAACTCTGACACTTGACAACAAAGAACAGTATAAACATAGTATTTATATACATTGTTGTTGTTGTTGTTGTTGTTAAGTGCCGTCGAGTCGGTTCCGACCCATAGCGACCCTGTACAGGGTTTCCGAGGGTGTAAATCTTTACGGGAGTAGAAAGCCTCATCTTTCTCCCACGGAGCGGCTGGTAGTTTCGAACTGCTGACCTTAAGGTTCGCAGCTCGATTTGTAACCACTACGCTACCAGAGCTCCTATTTATATACATTGGGAAACCAAAAAATTTATAACTTGTTCTATTACAATATTCATTTTATAGTTGTGGTCTGGAACTAAGCCTATAATATCTCTGAAGTATAGGTGGAAACTTCATAATTGAAAAAAAAATAAAACTTTTTATTGTTAACTGAGTTAAAGAATCATCAGTTATACATTCAACAAAGAGTACACTTAGTTTCATCTTAATGATTTCAGTCCCCCTCCATGGAAGAACAGCTATCACACTTACTACCTGTGGCTTCCATTTCTATTCCATCCACCTTCCTATCTCTTCTCACCTTTGTCATTAGGTCCGTGTTACCCCTTTGGTTTTGAACAATTGACTGTTTCATCATTCATAATGAACATACCATACTAGTGTTACTGTTTCCCCTATATGCTTATCTGCTGCTTTGCTGAAAGTTGGGCCCTGAGGGTGAGCTCCTTTCTAGACCTAAAGGATACTCAAGAATAATAGTCTTAGGTTCCTCCCATCTCTTTCTGACCAATAAGCTTCGTCTCTCTCTCTCTTTTAAAAAGAATTTTGAGTTCTGTTCCACATATTCTGCTGCTCTGTCCATGACCTTCTAATGTGATCCCTTTCAGAGCAGTTGACAGTGTTAGCTGGGCACCATCTAGTTCTTCTGGTCTTAGAGTCATAGAAACTGATGTCCACATGTTCCATTAGTCCATTGGTCTAATTGATTCCAAGTGTCTTCAGTTTTCATCACTCTTCTTTCTTCTGCACATGGAGAGACCAATAGCTGCACCTTAGATGGCTGCCCATGAGCTTTTAATATCCCAGACACTACTAATCAAAATATGAAGTATGAGTATTCCAGAACACTTAATTATACTTCTGAGAAATCTGTACCTGGACCAAGAAGCAGTTGTTAGAACAGAGCATGGGAACACTGAATGTTTTAAAATTGGGAAAGGTGTGCGACAAGGTTGTGTTCTTTCACCATACTTATTCAACCTGTATGCTGAGCAA
>NW_006408812.1:2426818-2427962 GCF_000296735.1 Chrysochloris asiatica | reverse complement strand
CTTCCGCGAGTGTTCATAGTTGATCCAAGAACAATGAAGTCCTTCACAACTTCAATATTTTATCTGTTGATAAGAATGTTGTTTATTGGTTCATTAGTGAGGACCTACCCCTGGAAACCATCAATTAATATTTTGTTTTGTGTTCTATTTCAAACTCATATATTTTTAAATTTATTGAGACTTTTTTTTGGACTAACACATTGTGAATTCTGGTGAATATTCATGTGCACTGGAAAACTAATGTGTATTGTGCTATTATTGGATAGAGTGCTGTGTACAAATCTATGAGGTCAACTTGATTGATTGTGTTGTTTAGTGCCTCTGTGTCTTTTGTTGAGTTCATTTCTTACAGGGTGTTCTGTTCTTGTTTGAAAGTGGTGTATAAAATCTCCCACTTTTGTTGTATACTTGTCTATTTCTGTCATTAATTCTATTAGATATTCACTTATATATTTTGAGGCTCTTTCATCGGGAACATAGATATTTATTATGGTTATATTCTCTTTTTTTTAGTTGACACTTTAATCATGAAATAATGTCCTTCCTTGTCACTTATGCTGGTTTTTGCCTTAAAGTTTATTTTTTCAGAGATTAATATTGCCACTCAAGCTTGTTTATGATTGCGATTAGCTTGGTATATTTTTCCCTCATTTAATTTTTAGTTTATGTTTGTCTGTGTGCAAGGTGTGTTTCTTGTAGAGAGCACATTGAAAGATCCTGTTTTCTATCCGTTCTGCTACTGTCTGTCTCTTGACTGGTGCGTTGAATCCATTGAAATTCAATGTAATTATGAATATGTATGAACTGATAACAGTAATTTTCCTTTTTTTTTTTTGTGGTGTTGTTGTTTACTTTGTTCTGTGTGCATTCCTGTGCTAAGTTCATTTTTTTTTTGTGAGCTTTTCGTTGTCAATTTCTTCTAAATTTTTAATGTTTACTGGATTTTCCTCTATTTTTATGTGAATTATATAAATTATATAAATGAAATCATCTCATCATTCCCAACTCTGATGGATAATTTTCAATATTGCTTTCCCTGAAGTTCTTTTTTTTATGTTTTATTGTGAATTATGTGATAGTTTTCATGGGAGAACATTAGTTTTACATTCATCCTATCGTATATCATTTCATTGCCATGGTTACA
>NW_006408812.1:2411437-2426513 GCF_000296735.1 Chrysochloris asiatica | reverse complement strand
CCACTTAAACAGATTGGATACTACTCAGTGGAGATTCTACCTTCCTCCATGCCCTCTGGATCTAGGTTCCCTCTTGAAAGCTTGTAAGCCAGTCACTTCTTGCCTTTGTAGCACCCCCAGCTTTAGGTAGCCAATGACCAAGTTGCCCATCCCTGTCTACTCTGTGTATGGAGGCAGGTAGGGATGATCCTTGCTGTAAAGATTTGTTCCCTCCTTTGAGCTACTGCATCCATAAGGTGAAGGTCAAGTTCATCAAATTGTATCAGATAACTCTTTTTCTTCTTCTTCTTCTTTCTTCTTCTAGTTGACCTCTGATCATCCAGTCATTGAAGCCAGATCAAGTGGGTATTTTCTGCAAGTGTGGGCGTTTTTGTGACTATGCCTTCTCTTCTTATCAGCTCGATGCTTCACTTTCCACTCTGGTGCTGTGTGGCTATGTCACTGACTCTGGGCCAAAGAGTCCCCAGGTCTTTTCACACTGCTGGCCAACCAGGTCTCCACCTGGGTTCACAGGAATCTAGTGAACATTGTAGGGCTTAGCTTGCAGCTTCATTGTTGTTTTTCCCTCACTTCCCCTTATTGGTGACAAATGTGGTCACCAATCAGAGTGTATTCCCATTTAGTCTTAGTCTTGCAAGGCGGTTTGCTCTGAGGGGACCCAACCACTTGCCTTGATGTCTCCTAGGCGAGCAACTTGCTTGTTCTTGTAGTAATCAGTCGGTCTGCCTATATTGTTTTGTATTTTTCCTGTTGGTCTTTCTTTCAAGAAGCATCTTCTGTTCTTCTAGCCACTCTTGGCTTGTCTGCTTGTTATTTACCTTTTTTTTGATACAATGTTGAATTAGTATTGAGTTTCTTTGAGGTTACCATGTACTTTATTAATTTCTTCCCCATTTTAAAGCAGTTTCTTTTGTATTGAAACCTACCTGACCTCCTTACCACCTGGAACTCTGTAACTGTTCCTTTCCTTCCATTCACTTTGTAGTTATACTGATCACAGACTGACGTCTCTGATTTCCTATTTTCAGTATTGTGGTTTTGTCAGAATTCTTGGTGGGGTTATTGTGTATGTCATTCTCTGGTTGTTGTTTGCTGTTGTTGGTTGGTTTTCAATCCAAAGAACTCCCGTGAGTATTTTTTGTAAAGTTGCTTCGATTTTACACTTTACTTTCATTTCTATTTCTCTGGAAATGTTCTGATTTCAATATCATATTTGTGGGACAGTTTTGCGGGATATATGATTCTTCGTTGGCAGTTCCCTTTTTTTTTTCTTTCAGATTTTTGTATATATCTCCCCATTGCCTTCTTACCTGTATGCTTTCTGCTGTGAAATCAGAACTTATTTTTTTGGTTTCTCTTTGTAGGCAACATTTAGCTTTTAATGAGCTGCTTCAGGATTCTATCCTTGTCTTTGATTTTGAGGAGTTATATTATATTATTATATCATATCATATCATATCATATCATATCATATCATATCATATCATAGATTTGTCTTAGGGTCTATACTGCCTGGGGTTCATTCAGCTTCTTGAATGCTTATCTTCTTATCTTCCATTATGTTAGGAAAACTTTCTTCCAGCAGCTCATCAACTGTCTTTTTTGTCTTTTCTTTGTCTCTTGTTCTGAAATTCTGATCACCCATAGGTTATTCTTTTTCATATTGTCCCACCTGAATCTTAGACTTTCTTAGGATTTTTTCATTCTTTGTTTTGATTGCTCTAGCTTACTATTATTGAGTGATTTATCTTCAAGCTCACCAATTTTGGCTTCTATTGATTCAGATCTACTCCTTTGTCCTTTTAGTGTATTGTTCATTTCCTATATCTTAGTATTAATCTTCTGGATTTCTTGTTGCAGGTTTTGTATTGTTTTCAATCTTTTATCTGTTTGATTGTTTCTGTAACACTTTTCTGAAAGTTTCCTTGTTTTCCATAACCTGGGTACCTGTCAATAGTTTGGAGATACCTAAATATTCTCCTGAACTCTTTTTTAGGCAGTTTCAGTACCTTTTTTTTACCTGAAAGAATACTTTCTAGTTCTTCCTCTTGGTGATTTGTTTGAGCTACTCATCATGATTTTCATGTGAACAGGGATTGTCTGTTGCTTTCAAAGCACTGTGGTGGTATCTTATTGTATTAAGTTGATTAATATATGTTGGTGTATTCTTCTTGTTGTTGTTAAGTGCTGTTGTGTCATCTCCAACCCATAATGACCCTGTATAGGGTTTCCGAGGAGCAGCTGGTGAGCTTGAACCACCAACCTTGCAGTTCAAACAGCTTTGCAGTCTGGCGCATTAACCCACAGTGCCACACAGCACTCACAAATTGCCTTTTGATGGATGAGGTAAAGAGATGAGTTTGTACACTGTTCTCTGTTCTTTGTATAGTTCAGGTCATTAGCTGACATTGTTTGTTGTCGTTGATCCAGTGTATAGCAGTTGGTATTTACTCTAGCCCTGTTGATGGGTCTGAGGAGGGTACAGCTGTGGTTGGGCTGTATGACTTACGTTGTTGTCTCCTGTTGAGTAAGACAAAAAGAAAAAAAAAAACCACTTCCACAAAAAAGAAACATGCACCAAATACTTCTGTGCCACCTACTGGCTTCCTGCCTTCACAGCCACCTGAGAAATTTCAAGATGGTCCTGCTGTACCTCTCTGACCTCTAACTAGTCCCCTCCTCCCCTTCCCTCTACCTCACACAACTGGTCAGCGCTTCTCTTAGTGAGATCTAGCCTCATACTGGTCAGGGCCAACTTTGCAGATTTGGAGCAGTGCCTGCTGAAGTGGGTCTATTGCTGCTCTCTCCTCCCCTTTCAATTATTCCTATAGTCATAGATCCACACTGTTACACCCACCTGGAAAGCAGGACCTTCCTTGAGGTTTGTACACTGCAGTGGTCTCCCCTCTGGTTACTATGGATGTGCAAGGAAATACAGATGAAAAGAGAAGACAGAAACTAAAAAATTGCACCTTTATTTTTGCGAGTTGCAGACAGGCTTGTGTAGCTCACAAGATTTCTGGTTTCCTAACCTGCTCACATACACTCAAAATGACTGTGGTAGATCCCGTTTGCTACTCAAAATCAGCAGTCCCCTCCTGTCTTGCCCTGTCTGTTAAACTCTCTTTCCTGGTAATCACTCGATGTACTTGCTGTTGTTGTTGTTGTTGTTGCTAGGTATCATCCAGTCAGTACCAATTCATAGCAACATGATGCACAGCGAACAAAACACTGCCTGATCCTGAGCCAACCTCACTATTGTTGCCACACTTGAGCCCATTGATACTGCCACTTTGCCATTCCATCTCGTTGGGGGTCTTCCTGTTTTTCTCTGACCCTCCACCTTACCAAACATGACATCCTTCTCCAGCAGCTGATTCCTCCTGACAATATGTCTGAAGTATGACAGACGAAGTTTGGTCATATCCTGGCCTCCAAGGAGCACTCTGGTTGCACTTCTTCCAACTCAGATCTGTTGGTTCTTTTGGCAGCACATGACACTTTCAATATTTTCCTCCAACACCATAACTCAAAAGCATCAACTCTTCTATGGTCTTCCTTATTCACTGACCAGCTTTCGCATGCATATGAGGTTATGAAAACACCATGGCTTGGGTCAGGCATACTTTAGTCCTCAAGCTGACATCTTGGCTCTTGAACACTTTTAAAAAGGTCTCGTGCAGCAGATTTTACTAATGCAATATGCCATTTGATTTCTTGACTGCTGCTTCCATGAGTGTTAATACTTGATCCAAGAAGAATGAAGTCCTTGACAACTTCATTCTTTTCTCCATTGATAAGAATGTTGTTTATTGGTCCAGTGGTGAGGATTTTTGTTTTCTTTACATTAAGATGCAATCCATACCAAAGGCTGTGGTCTTTGATCTTCATCAGTAAATATTTTAAGTCCTCTTCACTTTCAGGAAGCAAGGTTGTATCATCTGCATATAGCAGGTTGTTTATTAGTCTTCCTCCAATCCTGATGCCATGTTTTTCTTCATATAACCTAGCTTCTTGGATTATTTGCTCAGCATACAGGTTGACTGTAACCCTGTTGCACATCTTTCTTAATTTTAAACCATTCAGTGTTCCTATGTTCTGTTTGAACAACTGCCTCTTGGTCCATGTACAGATTCCTCATGAACACAATTAAGTGTTCCGGAATTCTCATACCTTGCAGTGTTGTCCATAGCTTGTCATGATCCACACAATTGAAAGCTTTTGCATAGTCAATAAAGCACAGTTAAACACCTTTCTGGTCTTCTCTGCATTCAGCCAAGATCCATCGGGCATCAGCAATAATATCCCTCATTCCATGTCCTCTTCTGAATCTGGCTTGAACCTCTGGAACTTCTCTGTCAATGTATGCTTGCAGCCATTTCTCTATTCAGTTTAGCAAAACTTTACTCACATGGGAAATCAAAGAGATTTTCCAATGATTTCTGCATTCCATTGGGTCACCTCACTTTGGAATGGGCACAAATATGGATCTCTTCCAATCTGTTGGCCAGATAGTTGTCTTCCAAATTACTTGGCATAGATGAGTGAGTGTGGGTGTTTGTACCAGTTTGTATCAAGTTTGTACCAGTTCATAACGACCCTGTGCACAAAAGAACGGAACACTGCCTGATCCTGGGTCAACCTCATAATCGTTGCTATGCTTGAGACCATTGATACTGCCACTTTGCCAAGCCATCTTGTTGGGGGTCTTCCTCTTTTTCTCCTACCCTCCACTTTACCAAACATGATGTCCTTCTCCAGTGACTGGTCCCTCCTGACAATATGTCCAAAGTATGAGAGACAATGTCTGGCCATCCTGGCTTCCAAGGAGCACTCTGGCTGTATTTCTTCCAACACAGATTTTTTTGTTCTTTTGGCAGACTTGGTACTTTCGATATTCTCCTCCAACACCATAACTCAAATTCATCAATTCTATGATCTTAATTATTCACTGTCCAGCTTTTGCATGCATATGAGGTTATTGAAAATACCATGTCTTGGGTCAGGCGCATCTTAGTCCTCAAACTAACATCTTTGTTCTTCAACACGTTGAAGAGGTCTTGTGCAGCAGACTGCCCAGCACAATATGTTATTCAATTTCTTCACTGCTGCTTCTTAGAGTGTTGATGGTTGATACAAGCAAACTGAAGTCATTGAGAACTTCAATCTTTTCTCCATTTATATGGATTTTATTTATTGGTCCAGTGGTGAGAATTTTTGTTTTCTTTACATTGAGGTGCAACCCATCCTGAAAGCTGTGGTCTTTGATCTTCATCAATAATTATTGTAAGTCCTCTTGGCTTTCAGTCAGCAAGGTTGTATCTTCTGCATATTGCAGGTTGTTAATGATCCAGGACCACCTTTGCAAATTTGGATTCACTTATTTATTCCTTTATCTGAAGCTTAGAGATCCAGGACCATCTTTTGAATCTGTTTCATCTTGTTTTCCGTATCTTTGCTTCAGAGGTTGGCACAGCCTTTCGACTTTTTACTTTGAGCTTTCTCCGCCATTTTGCCTGGCCTCCTCGAAAACTGTATTTTTGGTACAAAGAGTTTGCTTTGTTGCTTTTGTTGGGTAACTATCTTGGATAATCCATTCAAAGAGTCCGACTTGACTAGACCTGTATCATTCATACTGATGGAAGCACTGATGGCACACATTGAGGCATTATTCGGGATCAGACAAGGCCAGTTGGAGCACATGTGCCAAGAGTGGGAACACTGACTGAAATTTTTCAGGTGGCTCCAGTGGAGCTGTGGTGACCCATCTTGCTTAGAGGAACACACACAGGCACAAATGCAATATGTGGAAAACTTTTAAATCCCTAAGTTGAATATTTTAGTAGGTATATAACTAAATTCTGCCAGTAGTTGAATAGAGCTTTTTGTTCCTACTTCTTGGAATAATGTCTAGTCATTTTCTGAAATTAGAAAATAAGTGCAAAGGGAGAAGGTGTAAATTGGTGTGTGAATGGGAACTAACAGTAAATTATTTTCTAATATTGCCCTGAGGTCAGAAATAAAGCTAGATTTGGATGCATGCCTACATGAACATTTCATTACAGAGACAAAGCAAATGAAATTTGATTTGAATTTTATCTGGAATAGGGAGCTCAGTTATATTTGAAAATGTGTTTAAAAATATTTAAAATATGGGTGAGCCAAAAGTACTGGTACTAGGGTTCCAGTTCATTCATGCATGGACTTGTTCCAAACAAAACATGTTTAAACATGCCTCTGCCATCAGTGACATCTTAGGGACTCTGCTGTGTATCAGGTTGCTATGGTCAGAACTGACTTGACAGCACCTAACAATGACAGAAACAAAAAAGGAAGTCTGCTGGGCTAGTCACATTCAAGGCAACGAGGTCAGCAAAAACGTTAGGACAATTGTTGTGAGGGACAGCAAAGGAATAATCTTGATAGATTTTCTCAGAGGACACAGGGCAGTCATTAGAGCTTATTACAAACAAGGTTTAAGACAGTTGAAAACTGCATTGGTGAGAAAAAGGCTAGGAAAGTTATACAAAGGAACTTTTTAATTTTTTTCCCCCCATTACAGCAATGCACCTGCTCATTCTTCAAGGCTGGCAAGGACTGTCCTATGAGAATTCTATTGGAAAACTACCCTATCCACCCTACTTTCCTGATCTTGTCCCTTCAGACTTATTTTTGCTTCTCAAACTCAAAGAATACTAAAAGGGAACAAAATTTGAGTCCTTTAAGGATGTAAAAACTGCCTTTTTGAAGTGGTATAAATCAAAGTGCGTGGAATGCTTCAGAAAGGGCTGTTATTTTTGTTGTTAAGTGCCGGTGAATCAGTTCTGACTCTTAGTGACCCTGAATAAGGATTCCAAGGAGCAGACAGTGGATTTGAATGGCTGACTTTATAGTTAGCAGTACATTGCTTATCCTGCAGTGCCACATCATGACTTCTCAGAAAACATTAGACATAGAAATTCCTCCTTCAGAATTGTGAAGACATACCTGGAGGGTATGTTGAGAAACAATAAATTTCATATTTTGAGATTTTTGCTTAATAATTTTGTGGGATCCAGGTGTGGCACACTGTAGAATAATCACTGGATTGCTAACTACAAGGTAGGTGCTTCAAACCTACCAGGTGCTCCTTGAAAATACTATACATGGTCGCTATGAACCCAAATGATCTCAGTGACATTTAACAACATAAATTTTGTAGCAGGAAATTTTAATTTACTCTTGCATACTGCACATACAAATCTGTTTTGAACTAAGGCATAGCATCAAGTGTATTTCTTGAAGCTGTTGATTACAAGTCAATAAGAGAAGAACTGTGCCAAGTATAAAATGCTACTGGGAAGCACTGTCTTTTTTTGCAAGTCCGCATGGGCCGTGCAGTGGTGCTGTATATTATCATTGGCTAAAACCCCTCACCTACAGCAGACCTGACAACAACAACAGCAACAGCAGACGAAAAATATAGTCTAGCTGTACTAGACTGTAGGCCACCAACCACAACTCTGTTTTCTTAAGTCATAGTTTTGTTTTTCACGTATAAGTGAAATATCTCAAATATTTTTATATTTGTATCTTTGCTCATAACCTTGGAAGAAAAGCATTGTGATTTACTTCTGAAAAATTCCTCTGTGGGCAGCACGGTTCTGCATTGACATATGGGATCCCCATGAGTCAGAATTGACTTGGTGGCATCTGGTACTGCTATAAAGGGAATTGGTGGTCCTTTTAAAAATCAGCTTCATACTGAATACTTAAGTCCAAAATTTCTAAGCTTAAGAACCCCTGAGCCTCAGTACCTTGGTCATGGCAACTTTCCCAAATGCCAGGGAGAGAGCATTTGAATCCAAATATTTTCTTTGTATAAAAGGCCCACCCACAATAACATTCATTTGAAGAAGGAAATGATTTATTACTCCTTGTGGATAAGTGCCAAAAGAAAGTTGTCTGCTGAAATATGCTGCCAGTGTTTCCATATAAACATAATTTTACCATATTCAGAGATGGGGAAATTTATTTTTTTATTGAGTTTATAGGTTTTGAGATGTAAAGCGTTCTCATAAAGTCCTTGTGCTGTTTAAAAACTTTAACTTTTATAGTTCAAGAATTTATGTTGTAGAAATGATGGCAATGATATTTAAATGACATTAGGACATTTAAATAATTTCTTCTTCACATCACATGGTCTGTTTGCCATAGGATACTATTTTTATATTTTCATTCATTGAACAAGCAGTTACTCAACATCACTTATGTATGAGGGAGTGAGAAGATCATGGGATTTTTCTACCAATTGTTTGAAGTTCCTTTGTATTATGCACTGAGAGCACACATTAAGTCCCCAATCTTCTAGAACTTAAAGTCAATTGTTGTTGTTAAGTGTTGTCGAGCCATTTCGGACTTATACACCTTTGTGTACAGTAGTTTCCAAGCTGCTGCTTGGGAATTTGAATCACTTACCTTACAGTTGAGTGCTTAATTTACAGCACCACAGTAGGGGAGAACTTTAATGCACAGTCTGTCCTGTTTTATAGGAGTCAGTGGAGGAGGGGGAGACATATTTTTAAGAACAGTTTGTGAAGGTTTCATAGGGAGGATTGCATAGGATTTCCATTTGACAAATCAGTAGATACTTGACTGTAATGGAAAAGTGTTAGAGGATTCAAGGAAATAAAAACAAAACAAAAATCAGCATTAGCAAAGTATTAGAAGGTTTGAAAATGCACTACATTATTGAGACTTGGGTTTAATTCTAAAAGACTCAATATTGGCAATTTAGGAAGAAATCATTGCATATGAACCAACCCAAATCATTGGCATGGCATTACAGACAATACAGAGGCATGTAGACTTTCTCATGTAGGTACTGTGAGGTAATGTAAGGTTTTAATTTGGACAATAATAAAATCAGATTTCCAATTTGGAAAGGTAAACTTGTTCACTCTGCAAAAGATGTGTTAATGTTGAAAAAGCCACAGGCAGGAGGAAGGATGAAGGCAGAATAACCAGGAATGGAGAAAACAAAATGGATTAGACACATTGTTCACAGGTAGAACTCATAAGGCTTTGTAAAGAGTTGGTGTTTTTTTTTTTTTTTTTTTTGCTTTTCATGAGAAATTGAAACAATAACACTATGTTATGTACAAGTGAGCAGCATTTATGATCCACGTTTTAATAAATGTAGTTCAAATACAGTTTATAGAGTTTACATCACATTGTAAATTCACAAAAAATATGTAAAAGTTAATGCACAAGAAGATTAAGACATTTTTTATTTGGTGACATTATTTGAGGCTTTACTCTGAAGTTTCTTCCCTGACTTTATCTTACTTTGGTATTTTAACTGTTGTTATAATTTTTTATAACACTATAATGTTGTTATAATATTTTATAACATTTATAAATAATATTATAACTTGTTATAATATTTTTGAATTATCTAATTAGAAAAAGATATACAGAGTAGCTACAGATGCCCTAGGGTATAAAGACAGATGATAAAAACTCCTGCCTGCATGGAATTTATATTCCATTGAGAGACAGACAGTGTACCAACTAAATAAGAAAATATATATGATGACAAGTGATGATAACAAGTATGGAGAGAAATAAAACAGGATGAGAGGGATGCCTGTGGTTAAGGGGGCTGCTCTTTTATAGAAAGCTATAAAGGTGGGTGGATCAGTGAAGTAACATGTGCAGAGAGACCTGAAGGTAGTTGTCTTAGTTGTCTCATGCTGCTGTAACAGAAATGGCTTAAGTGGATGGTTTCAGCAAATAGCGCTTTATTCTCTCACTGTTTAAATGGCTAGGAGTCTGAATTCGGAGTGCTGGTTCTGGGGAAAGGGCCTTGTCTTTTTTCAGCATCAGTAGGCCTAGCATTCCTTAGAGCCCTCTATATGTCTTAACATAAATCTCCCTCTGCATCTAGGAGCTTCACAGCTTAGGGATCTTAGATCCAAAGCAGGAACTCCACTCCTGACTTTGTGTTCTTGGTGGCAGTGGACTCCTCTTCTCTGCTCATGTCTATCTCCTTTGTTACTCCAAAGAGATTAGCTCAAGGGAAAACCTAATCATGTAGATTGTATCTAATTCCATTAATATCATAGAATGAGGATTTACAAGATGCTGGGTAATTACATCAGGTCACTTCATAAGATTCATTGCACTATATTAGACCTCATCATGGACATGATAATTACATCTTCAATGCTAAACCATCAGACAATCAGTTTGTCATATTGTGGTGGCTTGTGTGTTGCTGAGATTCTGTGTTGCTATGCTACTGGTATTTTAAATACCAGCATGGTCACCGATGGTGGACAATTTCTAGTGGAGCTTCCAGACTAAGACAGACTAGGAAGGAGAGGTGGACTTCTTCTGAATGTTTAGCCACTGATAGCCTTTTGAATAAAAGTGGAACACTGTCAGATAGCACTTGAATATTGAGCACTGAAATATTAAGAATGACACCAGATTATTGTTAGATATAGTGCTAAAAGATGAACCCTTCAGGTTGGAAGTCACTTAAAATATGACTGGGGAAGAACTGCCTCCTCAAAATAAATATGACCATGAAGATGTGAATGGAGTAAAGCTTTCGGGACCTGGGTTTGCTGATGAGACACAATTCAAAATAAGGAGAAACAGCTGCAACAAGGACTGGTAATCAGATCATGGAACACAAAAGGTATGAAAATAGGAAGCTGTCAAAAATGAATTGAGACACACAAAAAATGATATCCTAGGTATTAGTGAGCTGAAGTGGACTGGTATTGGCCATTCTGAATCTGACAATCCTATGGTTTACTACGGGAAGGACAATCTCAAGAGGAATGTCATCGTATTCATCATCAAAAAGAATTATTTCAGGGTCTGTTTTGAAGTATGATGCTGTCGGTGATAGGACAGTATCCATACATCTAAGGAAGACCAGTTAACACCACTAATACTCAAATTTAGGCACCAACCACTGAAGCCAGTGATGATGAAATTGAAGAGTTCTGCCAAATTCTTCAGTCTGAAATTGTTCAAGCATAGGATCAAGATGCATTGATAATTACTAGTGATTGTAATGCAAAGGTTGAAAACAAAGAGAAAGGAGCAGTTGGTAAATATGGCCTTGGTGATAGAAATGATATTGGAAATCGCATGATAGAATTAACGTTGTTCAAAATGATATTTGCAATGAATAAATCATTGATCTTGTAAAAGTTCTATGACCTCATTATCAGCCTGCAATATGCAGATGATATAACTTTGCTTACTGGAAATGAAGAGGACTTAAAATACTTACTGATGAAGATCAAAGACCAATCATCATCCTTCAATATGGGTTACACCTCAATGTAAAGACATATAAAGAAATGTAAAAAGAAATTATCACAACTGGAGCAGTAAATAAAAATCATGATTAATGGAGAAAAATTGAAGTTGTCAAAGACTTTATTTTGCTTGGATCTACAATCAACATCTTGGAAGCAGCAGTTAAGAAATCAAGCTAAGCATTGCATTAGGCAAATGCACAAGATTTCTTAAAAAGGTTCAAGAGCAAAGATACTTGTTTGAGGACTAAAGTGTACCTGAACCAAGCCATGGTATTTTTAATTGCCTCATATGCATTTGAAAATCGGGCAGTGAATAAGGAAAACCATAGAATTGATGCATTTGAGTTATGGTGTTTGAGAAAAATATTTATTGCAAGTATCTTGAACTGCTAGATGAATAAAGAAATCTGTGTTGGAAGAAGTAGAGTCTGAATGTACCTGAGAAGCCAGGATGACTTCATCTCTCATACTTTGGGCGTATTATTAGGAGGGACGAGTCCCTGGAGAAGGACATCGTGCTTGGCTAAGTGGAGAGTCAGTGTAAAAGGCAAAAACCCCAATGGGGTGGATTGGCACAGTGGCAGCAGCAGTGCGCTCAAGTATGACAGCTGTGAGGATGGCACAGATTCGGGCAGTGTTCATGGGATCATTATGAGTTGGAACCAACGCAGTGGCACCCAACAATAACAATCAAAGCAGTGGCTTACAAGCAGATCTTCAGGGCCAGTTAATTTCCAGGCAGGGAGATAAGCTCAGAGTGCTATGACAACTGTTTTTTTAGAATTACAAAAAGTTACCCCCTTGATAAGGAGTCCAGGTGTGGTCCTGTAGGCTAAACACTGGACTACTAACCACAAGGTCGGTGGTTCAAACCCGCTAGCTACTTTTTAGGGTCGCTATCAGTTGGAACTGACTTGATAGCATACAACAACAATCTTGATAAAATTTCTCAAAGGGTACAAGATAACCACTGGGGCTTATTAGAAAGAAGTTTTGAGCAAATTGAAAACTGCATTAGTGAGAAATAGATTAGGAAAGTTGCACCCAGGATGTTCCTCCTCAGTCACAACTATGTAAC
Source organism: Chrysochloris asiatica (assembly GCF_000296735.1). Taxonomy (NCBI): domain Eukaryota; kingdom Metazoa; phylum Chordata; class Mammalia; order Afrosoricida; family Chrysochloridae; genus Chrysochloris; species Chrysochloris asiatica. The sequence continues at coordinate 2,414,111 of NW_006408812.1, read as the reverse complement.
TTCATTCTTGGAGGGTAAAAATGGCTGTCCTGTGACAATTTAATTGAAAAACATTGCTTCATCAATCTCCAGCTCTGATCTTGCCCCTTCAGCAATGTTCTTTTTGCTGCCCAAACTCAAAGAACCTTTAAAAGCATCACAATTTGTGTTCCTTGAGGATGCAAAAATGTTATTCGACATGGTATAAATAAAAGAACAGAATTATTTTGGAGGAGGGTTAGAGAGATGGAGATAATGCTTTCAGAAGTATATAGACTTTTGTTGTTTTGTTGTTGGGTGCCATAGAGTTTGTTCCGACTCATAATGGCTCTGTATAGGGTTCCTGAGGAGTGGCTGGTGAGCTTGAACTACTGGCCTTGTGTTTCAAACTGACCTTGCAGACCAGTGCATTAACCCACCATGCCACACCAGGACTTAGAAGTATAGATGAAGAAAGCTTCACATTCTGATATTTTAGTTTAATAAAATTTTCTATGATTTTGTAGCAATATTTTATTTTATTTACCATTATATTTTCATTACAACTTTTTAAAAAAGAGAGTATACAATATATGACTGCAATCATTAGGTAGTGAATAAATAGCAGTACTCCTTTTATTTTGGGAAAATATTCAGAGTATTGTTTCTCAAACCTGGGTTCACAATGGAAGCATTTGCTTTTACAATACAGAGTCGGTCAGTGTACTTGGTTTTCAGTCATAATCAGAAGGAATTTTACATACCTTTAAAAAAAATACTAATGTCCAGATCCACTTAAGAGTTTCTGATTAATTTTTTTTTTTCAATTTCTCCAAATGATTACATTACTACTGTAAAATAATGGTTAAAACCACCTACCCAGAGTGATGGAATCCTGGTGTGGTGCTGTGGGTTAATGCGCAGAACTGCAAAAAAGTTGGCTTGAATCTCAAGGTCAACAGTTCAGGCTTACCAACCGCTCCTTGAAAACCCTAAACAGGGATGCTATGGGTCGAAATCAACTCAACGATATTTAACAACAACAGCAAACCCCAAAGTGATAGCTTCTAGTCTTTTGCACCTCCATGTATATGAAGAGTATCCACATTCCATTAGTATAAGAAAGTTCCACAAGCTGTAAGAGAAATAGAGCAGAGCCACTAGGAAGAGTTCTATGATACCTTCTCTCACTCTCTCTCTCTTTTTAACCAAACAAACTTTTTATTGTGAATTGACTGAAGGTTGAAGGTTTACAGAGCAGATCATCAGTTTTACATTCAACAAATCGTATGCTTTGCTTCATTACAATAATTGCAATCTCCATGTACCATCAGTTGACAGCATTTACCTCTATTCACTTTTACACTTGCATTCCTCCCTGTGCCTCCTGCTACTTTCAACTTTGCTCTGCCAACCTCCTTTGTGTTTTACATTGCCTGTTCCGTCACCCATGTTAGCATGTGTCTACTCTATAGACTGTGAATAAATCCCCCTTCCCCATAGCCATCATAGAATGTTTCTTTAATCAAAAAACCTTTTCCTCACATCTTACAACAGTAGTCCTTTTGCGATTGACTTATTTCACCCAGCATAATGTCCTCCAGGTTCATTCAGGCTGTGAGGTGTTATGCAGATTCATTGTTATTCTTCAACATTGCATAGTATTCCATTTTGTGTATGTTCTAAAGTTTACTTAACTACTCTTCTGTTGATGGGCATTTAGACTGTCTCCATCTTTTTGATGTGTCTCTTGTAGACCGCATAACGATGGATCCTATTTTCTTATCCATTCTGCTCTCTCTGTCTCTTGATTGGTACATTTAATCCATTTATGTCTAATGTAGTTATTCCCAGGTATGAATTGATTGCTGCCATTTTGCTGTGAGGTTTGTGTGTGTGCGTAAAATGGCTAGTTTCTTTTTTCCAAATAATTTTCTGCACTGAGTTAATTTAATTTGTAGGATTTCTTTTCATTTTCATTTCTGTTGTGTTAATGTTTACTAAATCTTTCTGATTTTTCTCCTTTTTAAATTTTATGTGCAGGTGCATTAATTTTCTTTGAGTTTATATTGCAATGTATTAATTTCTCCCCCTTCAAAACAGTCTTTTTTTATCTTAAAATCTACTTGACTTTCTTGCCATTTGGAAGTTCTGTATCGACATTAGTCTCTCTTTTTGCTTTGTAGTTGGCGGCGTTATAACTTGATATTTCTGGTTCCCTATTTTCAGTTTTGTAGGTTTGTTTTACTCTAAATACTTTTATATCTGGATTCCTGGCATGGCACTCTAGGATAAGCACTGTTCTGCAAGGTCATTTGAACCACAGGGTTGGTGATTCAAACTCACCAGTCACTCCTCAGAAGCCATATACAGGGTTGCTATGAGTCTGAACTGACTTGACTTCACTTTATATAACAATATCTGGATTGAGCTCTAGATGATGGTATCATGTATATAAATCTCAGGTTGGTGTCTGCTGATGTTGATTCTCATTACAAAGAATGCCCTTTAGTATTTCTTGTAAAGTTGGTCTGCTTATTACAAGTTTCTATTATTTATTTTTTTTAAAACATTTTATGGTGAATTATGTGATAATTTACATGGGAGAACATTACTTTTATATTCATTCTATTGTATATCGTCTCATTGCCATGGTTACAATCCCCTCTATGCATCATCAACCAACCAAAGGACATAGCCTGCAAGCCTGCCCCCA
>NW_006408812.1:2401844-2411007 GCF_000296735.1 Chrysochloris asiatica | reverse complement strand
GCCAATGTCCAAATTGCCCATCCCTGTCTACCCTTTGTGTGGAGGGGGTGGGAATGATTCTTGCTGTAAGGACTTGTTCCCTCTTTTGAGCTACTGCTTCCATAGTTGTAGGTCTATTCATTTTTATATCCTAGTTTCATCATCATATTTGGGGGACAGCTTTGCTGGGTATATAATTCTTGGTTGACAATTTTTTTTCTTTCAGCGTTATGCTATTCTATTGCCTTCGTGCTTGCATGGTTTCTGCTGAGCTTAGTCTTATTGGTTCTCCTTTGTAGTTAACTCGTCATTTTTCCTGAGCTGCTCTCAGGATGTTTTCTTTGTCTTTGGTTTTGGAAAGTTTGAGTATGATATGTCTTGATTTTCTTTTGGGATCTGTTCTATTTGGGTTCATTCAGCTTTTTGTATATTTATCTTCTTGTCTTCCATGGTGTTAGGGAAGTTTTTTCCCAATAAATCTTCAACAGTGTTCTCTCTGCTTTTTATTGTTCTACCTGCTCTGGAATTTGGATCCCCCATAAGTTATTCCTCTTCATGATATTTCACATAACTCAGGGGTTGCCTTGACCTTCTGAGTGCCCCATGGCCACAGAATCCCCATTGTAGCTGGCCTGGCTGGGTTGTGATCTTGCTCCGAAGAGCTGATACTTTCTCTTGAGAGGATCCATCTCTAATCACAATGCTATTTCCCCTGGAACACTACCTCTAATTCTAACAGTAACTGTGCAAGCAGAGCAGATTGTTGACACAAGCTCAGATCAATCGGAATGACACTAGATGTACACATGGCTAGTAATCAGCCCTGCTTGCAAGGAATATATAGAATTCCTGTTCTAAAGACCAAGAAATTGAGTAACTGAGGCCCTGAAGCTAGCAGACCAAAGCTCACACTACTACAAGACAATGGAACTAGAATTTGTATTAGTCAAAAATTGAAAAGGAGAGGTTTTTTTTGTTGTTGTTTTTTGCTGCCAGAACGTAACCATCATGAATCTAGTACATGTACCAAAGGAAGTGTCTGTCCCATTTGGTCCTGCCCTATTCCCACAGTGTCCCAATCTGGCTGAAGTTTGCTGTCCAAAAACATAAGGAATAAATCTACAAATGGGCCATAACGGGCCTGATTTCATTACAAATCAGTGTGATCCAAAGAGATTCACATGGAACTGCGCAAATACATTTTGTGACAGGCAATAACATCTTGAGAATCCTTAAGTCCTAAGTCCAAGGATTTAACCTTCTTGAGGATCTCTTAAATAAGAAAGCTATTGCTGTTTGAAAGGAATATGTGAGGAACTGAAGGCTAGGGATACTAAATTCCTTCTGATTCTGATTTAGAACCAAGTTCACTGACTGTCTGTACATTGTAAGAGGAATACTTACAACTCCCATTGAAATATGAGTCATCCACAGACTTTGTACTAGTTGTATAAATGCATTTAATACGCTTCAGAAATAAAATTATTGTTAAGAATATGAAAAGGAGAAAATTTCCCCCCAAAATGGAGAGAAAAATGATGTAAGTTATAAGGAGGATTCAAAATCATTCATGCAAAAATAGAATTTTAAAAATAATGGACTTTCCCCACAAATCTTTTTAAGCTCTCACATATTTGAAAAGTTTGTTTTGTGGCACATTCTTCTCAGCACTAAACTGTGTTCTATACTGGCCAAAAAGCCTCAAAAGTTTATGAGGTATGAAGGTAGCTTTACATGGTTATTGGTGGTTGTGTGCCATCAAGTCAGTTCCGACTCACCGCAACCCTGGCTGTAAATCTCTATGAAAGCAGAAAGCCTCATCTTTCTCTCATGCAGCAGCTGGTAAATTCAAACTGCTGACCGTATGGTTAGCAGCCCAACTCATAATCCACTCTGCTACCAGGGCGCCTTAATCTTTATATTGTCGTTGTTGTTGTTAAGTGCCTTTGAGTCAGTTCCAACTCATAGGGTTTCCTCAGAGTGCCTGGTGGATTTTAACCACCAATTTTGGGATTCAAACCAACATTGCAATTGAGTGCTTATCTTTTTTTTTTTTTTTTTTTTTTAAGTTTTTATTGTGAATTTTGTGATCCTTTACATGGGAGAACATTAGCTTTACATTCATCCTATCGTATTTCGTTTCATTGCCATGATTACGATCCCCTCCAGGCATCATCATTCAATAGCATTTGCTACCATTCCCTCTGTGTTTTTTGTTTTGAATGTACACCCAAGCTCTCAGGAATATACAACCATTTGAACAACCAAAGGGCACACCCCACAAGCCCATTCCCCACCCCTTCCCCTACCTCCCCCAGCCATCAGCACACAACCCCTCCCACCTCTAATTCCAGAGTCCTCAGCCACTCTGTGTCTCCACATCATCATCTCTGCCTCCATCTCTGGTGTCACTGCGTCTCTACATAGGGTCCCTCACTCCTCTCTTCTTCCTTGATGGTCCCAGGGTCCTCTGCTCCTGGACTGAAAGATCAACCACTCCCCTCCTTTTGTAAGTAATTTATACCGTTACATTTGCAACTTGAGTGCTTATCTTACAAGACCGACATAAATGGAAAGAACATAGTGTTTTCTCAGATTTGAGAAGTAAGCAGTGGTTGAGTGTTGCTCATTTTGTTTCCATTGATGATAGTGCCTTTTAAGTTATGTTGCTGTGACTTCCATAAAATTCCTTTTTTCTTTCAGAAAATAAAGTGCATAGCAAACAATAATACAATAACTATATTTTTATTAAGCATTTAATATCTTTTGTATTAATTTTGTTACAAAACTATCTTGCGGGCTATTGAAAAGCAATGATAAATAAAAAGTAATGATCAACAATTTAAGAATGTTTATTTAGAACCATATTTTATATTTTATACCAAATTCCAAAGAAAATGATGAGTTACAGTGAAACAATGCAAATTATATAAATACTTTCAGAAAATAGAACTATCAAATATATGAGAAAAGTATCTGCAACAGATAAGGAAAACAGTCCGCTGCCAAAATAAAAGTTAAACTATTAACATAAACGCTGGACTGCAAACTGCAAGTTTAACCGTTCAAACCCACCAGATTCCTTGGAAATCCTATACAGGGTTGCTATGAGTCAGAACTGACTTGATGATATTTAACAACAACATGAGGAAGATATTGTTTTGGAAAAAATGGATTAAAGCCCCTGAATAGACAATTCATAAAAAAGAAATAGATAAACAAGCATTAAACATGGTTCAGCCTACTGATCATGCTCATAATCAGAAGTACAGAAAGAAAAATTATAAGTTTAATAACTTTACAAAATGTCCAACGCTATACTATTTTGGGGGTCCTGTTGTGGCACTGAAGGATAAGCACTGGACTGCTAACCACAAAGTTGGCAGCTCAAACCCACCATCTGCACCTTGGAAACTCTATATAGAGTCACTGTGAGTCAGAACAGACTCTATGGCACTTACCAACAACAACAACAATGCTATTTTTAAACATTTGTTGCTGTTGTGAAGTGCTGTCCAGTCAGTTCCAACTCATAGTGACCCTGTGTAGGGTTTCCAAGGAGCAGCTGGTGGGTTTGAACTACTGACCTTGTGGTTTGTAGTTCAGTGCTTATTCTACAGTGCCATGTTGTTGTTGTTGTTATGTGCTGTGGAGTCGTTTCCGACTCATAGCGACACTACACAGGGCTTCGGAGGCTGTAAATCTTTACGGGAGCAGACCGCCTCATCTTTCTCCTGCGGAACTGCTGGTAGTTTAGAACTGCTGACCTTGCGGCTCGCAGCCCGATTCGAAACCACTATGCTACCAGAGCTCCTTACAGTGCCATGCATATGATTTTATTTATTCCTCACGATAATGACATTTGACAGATTATGCTAATTATGTAACTTGACTAGGGAACAGGTACTTAGCATAGACATATGTATCTTATACATACTTACATCTAGCTAAGTCTGACTCTGGAATACAAATCTACATTGCCTAATTCCAGGATCCATATTCTTTATCACAGCATTACCTAAAATTAACTAAATAAAAAACATACATATATTGTAAACATTGAATATATTTTATTAATGGTATGATCACATTTCTAAAAAGGAAATTAAGAAAATGTATCCAAAGTAATAATAATAACATATATATATGACGGTGGTTATATGCCATGGAGTCGGTTCTGACTCATAGTGACCCTGTACAGGGTTTCTGAGGCTGTAAATCTTTATGGGAGCAGTAAGCCTCATCTTTCTCCTGTGGAACAGCTGAGCTGGTAGTTTCGAACTGCTGACCTTGTGGCTTGCAGCCCAATTCATAACCACTACATTACCAGAGCTCCATATATATATATACATATATATTGTTGTTCTTGTTAAGTACCGTGGAGTCGGTTCCGACTCATAGTGACCCAGCACAGGGTTTCTGAGGCTGTAAATCTTTACAGGAGCAGAACGCCTCATCTTTCTCCCACAGAGCCATTGGTAGTTTCGAACTGCCAACCTTGAGGTTAGCAGCCCAATTCGTAACCGCTACGCTACCAGAGCTCTCTCTCTCTTTCTCTCTCTCTGTATATATATATATATATATATATAGGAAACCTTATAAGGTCACCATATATATAGTTCCAGTAATTCTACTTTTAGGAACTTAACCCCATAAAAATAAAGGAGAATTAACCTGCTAGAAAATATACATTTAATTCATTCTCATCTACAGTACTTCTTGTTGTTAAGTGCCGTTGAGTTGGTTCTGACTCATGGTGACCCTGTAAGGTTTCCAAGGAGCAGCTGGTGGGTGTGAATCTCTGAACTTTTTAAATCCTTACAACAACCCCACACTCATATTATTTCTAGTTTACTAGTAAACGGAAAGAGGCCCAGGAAGGGAAGTAATTTGCCTAGGTTTAGCCAGCTAATAAACGGTAGAGCCAGGACATGTGCCAGAGCCCACACTCCACTCTTAATGACTAAGTGATTCTGTTCTTTGGCTCCCACTGTGTGACCTTGTCAAAAATTCTCATTACTGGAAAGCAAATAAGGATATAGGTAAACAATTATTAAGCATAATATTTATGTATGGCAATAATATGCCACGATTTTAGAAAAGCTTACTTTCTCAACTTCAGATTAAAGATGAACCACGTGTTAGGATCGCTTCAAAAAAATTCCAAATTGATAAAAATGAGAACCTATTGGAGAAAATAATTTAAAGTTATTAATAAAGCATCAAAAGGTCATGTAGAAATAGTTTTATTTAAAAACTATGTTTTTCTTGAATAAATGTATCCTTATTAATTTTTAAATGTTTTAATTTTTTTAAAGAATTTTATGAGCAGATGACGTGATACTTAAATTTGTATTCAACTTTAATTTTCATCAAATGTAATCACAAAACACTCAGACTTCTACCCTGAATTTCATACTTGTATATGCAACTGTCTACCTTATATTTCCACCTGCATGTCTCAGATACATCAAATTTAAGATGACCACAACTCGACTTCTGTTAGTTTCACCCTAAATTCGTGTTGTTGCCATCTTGAAATTGCTAACTTCATTCCTCCCATTGTACAGGTAAAAAAAAAAACCTGATGTCAAACACCTTGAGGCAATAAGTTGCTGGGCCAGGGGCCTCAGAACCATCGTCTCAGGGGACATCATGGTCAGTTGGCATAACACAGTCCACAAAGACAATATTCTGCATGTTACTTGGTGAAAAGCATCTGGGATCCTAAAAGCTTATGAGCAGCCAGACATCTATGGTGCAACTGTTGGTCTCTCTATGTGTGGAAGAAAGAAAAGTGATGAAAATTGAAGAGGCTTAGAATAAATTAGTCCATTGGACTAACAACATGTGAGCATCAGTCTCCACTACTCTGAAACCAGAACTAGATAGTGCCTGACTATTACTACCAACTTCTCTGAAAGAGATCACATTAGAAGGTCCTAGAAGAGAGGGGGAGACGATGTGGAACAAAACTCAAAAGTGTAAAAAAAAGAAATGAGACCGGGCTTACTGATCAGAAAGAGAGTAGAGGACTCCGAGACTAGCCCTTGGACATCCTTCAGGTCTGGAATGTAACTCACTCTTGCGACCCAGTTTTCAACTGAGCGTTAGATAGTGATGTAGGTGGGAGAACAACACTAGTAAGTCACATTCGTCATTGAATTGTCACCCATTCAATAGCAAAAGGGCAACAGTTAACTAAAAGACAAAGCTGAAAAGGGTGGAGGAGGCTGTGATAGAAATAAGAACCACAGGGAGAAATTGGGATAATTTAGGGGGTCTAAGGTCGCTATGGGTCGGTACCGACTCAATGGCACCTAACAACAACAACAACAATGGAGTTCTGGTGTGGCACTGTGGGTTAATGCACTAGACTGCAACGCCATTTCAAATGCAAGGTCGGTGGTTCAAGCTCACCAGCTGCTCCTTGGAAACCCTATACAGGGTTGCTGTGGGTTGAAACCGACTTGACAGCACTTAACAACAACAATTGCAATCATTAAGGAGCTCTGGTAGCATAGTGGTTCCAAGTCGGGCTGCTAACCTCATGGTCAGCAGTTTAAAACTATCAGCGATTCTGCGGGAGAAAGATGAAGCTTTCTGCTCCTGTAAAGATTTACAACCTCCAAAACCCTATGCAGGGTTGCTATGAGTTGGAATCGACTCCGCCACACCCCACCACCACCACCATTAAAATCATCATGATGAAACAAATGGTATGATTTTTTGAATGTGAAAATGATGATCTGCTCTTTAAACTTTCACTCAATTCACAATAAAAAGTGTGAAACATACACACACACACAAGAAAACAAAAAGCCTAGCATCATCCTTGACTCATTTTTCTCACACATGTCTAATCCGTCAGCATATACAGGTAGTCCCTTACTTAAAACAGGGATCCGTTTCCATGTAAGTAGGTTCTGATGTAAGTTGAAGACCTCATTTCTTTTTTATTTTTCATTGTTACTGCATTTCATTATTGTCTGTCTGAATCCATTCAACATGTATCTTTATGGTTTGTTATAATGAGAACATAAGGAATTATATATTGTAATACAGTATGCAGTAAATATTGCTAATGATGTTATTAAGTACCCCTGACTCACTGCAACCCTCTATAGGATTTTCAAGGAGCAGCTAATGGATTTTAACTGCCAACCTTGTGGTTACCAGTCTAGTACGAATGATAAGATGTACCAATAAAGAAAAAAAAAGACACTATATAGATAGTGCTCTACTTATGATTGGAATACATCATAAATCAGCAACTACATAATATGTAATTGAACATTTTTCATCACCTCCATGATTATCACCCTGGTCTAAGCCACCATTTTTGCACTTAACTAAATTGTTGATGCACCTTTGTAGCCACCTTCCATGGTTTCCTGTGACCATCTAATCTCAACCCAGCAGCAAAAGCCATCCTTTTAAAACTTTTAAAAAATTTAAATGAGATGGTATCACGTCTTGACTCAAGACACTTCATGGTTACTAATTCAGAGAAAGTCCAAATTCCTGACAATGGCCTAAAACCCTCATATTCCTTAGATTACATCTCCTTCCATGCTCCCCTTGTGATATTCTTCTAGCCTTGTTTCTGTTGTCCCTAACACATGCCAGACAGATCGCTCCTTAAAGCCTTACTCTAGGCATCTACACAGCTTATATTGTTTACTACTGTGATAGTTACGGTTTTGTGTCAGTTTGGCTGTGGTTTGTTATTGTTAGGTACTGGTACCATTGAGTCAGTTAGAACTCATAGTGACCCTATGCACAGCAAACCACAACACTGTCTGGTCCTGTACCATCATCACAATTGTTTCACATGAGACTATAGCTGCTGTAGCTAGATCAGTACATCTTGTTGTTGGTTTTCCCTTTATTCACTGACCCTTCACTTTATTAGTAGGCATGATGTTTATTTCCAGGGAATGGTCCCTCCTGATAACATGTCCAAATTATGAGTGACAATAACATACTAGCTTCTGAGGAGTATTCTGACTGTATTTCTTGAACACAGATTTGTTTGTTCTTCTGACAGTCCATGGTACTTTTAATATTCTGCTCTAACACAATAACTCAGATCCATCATCGCTTCTACATTCTTCCTTATTCACTATCCAACTTTCAAATACAAACAAGGCTACGGAAGATACCATGGTTGGGTCAGGTGCACCTTAGTTCTCAAACTGACATCTTTGCTCTTGAACACTTTAAAGAGGTATTGTGCACCAGATTTGCCTAAAGCAACACGTCATTTGTTTCCTTTTCTACTGCTTCCATAAATATTGATAGTGGATCCAAGCAAAATGAAGTCTATGGCAACTTCCGTCTTTTCTCAATTTATCATGTTGTGATTTATTGGTCCAGTGGTGAGGATTTATGTTTTCTTTACATTGAGGTGTGACCAATACTGAAGATTCTGTCTTTAATCTTCATTAGTAAGTATTTTAAGTCCTCTTCACTTTCAGCAAGCCAAGTTATATCATCTGCATATCACAGTTATTAATGAGCCTTCCTCCAATCCTGATGCCATGTCCTTCTTCATATAATCTAACTTGTCATGTTATGTTATTGAAAGAGTATGGTGAAGGAATATAACCCTGGCAGACACCTTTCCTGATTTTAAACCATTCAGTATCCCTGTCTTCTGTTTCATCAACTGCCACTTGGTCTATATACAGGTTCCTCATGAGACAATTGAATGTTCTGGAATACCCATTCTTCAGAATGCTATCCATATCTTCTCATGATCCACAGCTGAAAGTCTTTGCATAGCCAATAAAGCACACATAAACATCTTACTGTTTTAGTCAAGTGAGAGTTTTCCCACAAAAATAAACAATTTCTAGGTTCATATTTCATGTTCTGATTGTTAATGGAAGTTTACAGTTGTTTCTTCTCATTTTGAATTGTGGACCTTGAGCAAATGAAATACCAAAAGCTTTACTCCATTTGTGTTATCACAGGCGTCTCTACTTTGAGGAGACTGCTTTTTGAGTGCTTTCCAACCTGAGGGGTTCATCTTGATGCTGTATCTGACAATATTCTGGCGCTATTCCTAATGTTTCCATGTTCAGTATTCTGGTGTTATCTGACACTGTTCCAGAGCTATTCAAAAGGTGTTCAGTGGCTAAACATTCCAAAGTCCAACTATTATTCATAGTATGTCTTT
>NW_006408812.1:2395924-2400534 GCF_000296735.1 Chrysochloris asiatica | reverse complement strand
CAAAGTCAACCATTCCCCTTGTTTTGCTACAAAATATCTACCTTTACATTTCCAATCCTCTGGAGCCAATCTCTTTTGAGATTTAAAAGAAGTTGTAAGTGAACAGAGAAGAAAGAGTCTACTGCCATCAAGAAAGAAGAGTCAGACGTGGTGTGCCCCCTTTGGATCTACAGTTTAGTTTTGCATTCATCTTTTGATGGTCAATTGGTTGTTTTCACCTTTTGGATATTGTGACTAGTGATACTGTGAACATTAGTGTACATGGTGATCATGGTGGTGTGCCATGGAGTCGGTTCCAACACATAGCGACTCTGCATAGGGTTTCCGAGGCTGTAAATCTTAACGGGAGCAGAAAGCTTCATCTTTCTCATGCGGAACTGCTGGTAGTTTTGAACTGCTGACTGTGAGGTTAGCATCCTGACTCGTAACCACTATGCTACAGAGCTCCTTATTAGAGTACATAGCCGTAACATTTTTTTATTAGTACTTCTTTTTACATATTTCAATGATCAATATGTATATTTTTCTTGTGCTTGTTTTAGTTTCATTTTTAATGGCTCCTAATTCAACAAATATTGATGATAATCAATGTTTATTTCTTTTTTGCTAGATGTTCTTCTGATTGCCTTTCTATATTTACTGAGTTAATTGTCATGACAACTCTATGGAGTGATGTTATTATTATCCTTATTTTCTCACATGAAGAAATAGAAGCTCCAAGAATTTAAATATTTTGTTTAGGGTTCCAGCTAGTAAGAAAAGACAGAACTATATTCTGCTGTAGAGTTGAGTTTATAGCTTCCATGCTATACTGCTTCTATAATTGAACACTTAAAGAAACCCTGATAATGCAGTGGGTTATGCATGAGACTGCTAGCTGAAAAGTTTGTTCAAACCTACCAGCCACTCAGAGGGATGAGTGTGTCTGCTTCTGTAAAGATCTACAGTATCAGAAACCCCAAAGAGCAGTTCTGTTCTGTTCTGGAGGGTCATGGTGATTCAAAATCAACTTGTTGGCAATGAGTTTGCTTTGATTTTGGTTACTGTGTATCAGGAACTGTTCTAGGTACTGAGATTAAAGCAGTGAATAGAACAGACAAGAATCCTACTCACATGAAATATGCAAATGTTGTTATTATTAAGTGTCATTGAGTCAGTTCTGACTCAGAGCAACCTTGTGTAGGGTTTCTGAAGAGCAGCTAAAAGGTTTGAAATGCTGACCTTGTCCAGTGCTGATCCTATCAAGCACTTATCATGCTTGATAAGTGGAGGGATAACAAAAAAAAGAGAGAAACCTGTGCTACACCAGGAGTTCAAGTAGTCTAGTGTAAATACTAAGGGTAATCTTAAATTTTAATCAGGATATTTTTAATCTTGCAAGTGTTCTACCACTAAACTACTCTCCCACTCCATTTTTGTTGTTGTTTTTGTTAAGTGATATCAAGTTGGTTCCAACTCATATCCACCCAGTTTTCAAGGAACAGCTGGTGGATTTGAACTGCTGACCTTATAATTAGCAGTTCAGTGCTTATCCTCCAGCACTATACCTGGAGTTCAAGTAAGTACTCATAATTGAACATAATTGAAAAAAAATATATAGTGTGCTTACTTAAAGAACTGTTTTATTAATCTAGACTGATTTTTGTAGGAGATGAATAAGTGAAAGTTTATAGAAAAAAATTGTACTCCCATTCTGTAGACTTTCTCAAATTGGTTTTATTTAAATTTATAGTCGTGACCAAAGTGTGCAATTTCTAGATAGAGCTTTCTTAGTTCTCTTAGACTAAAGAAACCGCGTTCTCGTCCTCCTTTTTTCTTAACTGGAAAACTCAAGTATCCAGACCTTTTATTTACCCCTGCTGACGTTTAAAGTGATCAAGAGCAAAGATGTCAGTTTGAGGGCTAAAGTGCACCTGACCCAAGCCATGGTATTTTTAGTAGCCTCATACCCATTTAAGATTTGGACAATGACTAAGGAAAACTGTAGAAGAATTGATGCATTTGAGTTACGGTGGTGAAGAAGAATATTAAAAGTACCATGGACTTCCAGAAGAACAGACAAATCTGTAATGGAAGAAGTAAATCAGAATGCTCCTTAGAAGCCAAGATGGCTTCAACTCTAATACGTCAGACGTGTTATTAGGAGGGACAAGTCCCTGAAGAAGGATATCATGCTTGATAAGTGGAGGGATAACAAAAAAAAAGAGAGAAACCTGCAACCAGATGGACTGGCCCAATAGTGACAGCAAGAGCTTCAAGTGTAGCAGCAAATGTAAGATGGTGCAGGACCGGGTGCTGTTTCATTCTGTTGCACATAGTATCGCTGTAAGTTGGAAATGTCTTGACGGCACTTAGCAACAATGAATTCACCTTCTGAGTTTTTTCTTTGTATCATCCCATTTTCTCAGAGCCTATTATATGATGTTGTTGTTGTTGTTGTTAAGTGCTGTTGAGTCAATTCTGACCCATAGTGATCCTGTATAGGGTTTCCAAGGAGCAGCTGGTGAGCTTGAACCACCTACCTTGCAATTCAAATGACTTTGCAGTCTGACACATAAGCCCACAGTGCCACACCAGGACTCCCTGTTATATGATACAAGATGTTAATTAACCTTTATTTTGAGCTAAAATATTACTAGATGATAATAGTTTGAGAAGTTGCATTATGATGTGAGCTCCACAGAAGGAACCGTGTGGGAATTTTAGGCACTGTGGCACTGCCAGTGGAAGTATTTTTAGCTAGGGGCCCTTTCATCACCCCTTCCAGTCACACCACTTAAACAGCTGCTTATACTGTGTAAGTAAATAACGTCTTCTCCCTCCTCCCCAGGGACCTAGATTTGAGACCCTTTTCAGTCCTCCACAAATATTGCATTGGTTGTGACCCTTTACTTTAATCAGGACACTCTTGAGATTTTCAAGTACATGCTGACAGGGATTTTATGGGAATATGTAAGTAACTATGTAATAGTAAGAAACAAACATTTAACAAAGACCTCACCCGGTACTGTACATTTGGACACAGTAGCACCTTAATATTGGAACTAAACTCACCTAATGAATATATATATTTTTAATACAGCCTTGAAAACAGTTTGTTCAGTTATAGTTAAATGAGAGTTTTCCCACAAAAAATAAACAATTCTTGAAACACTCTGTCATTCTGAGCTTATATTCTTTGCTTTTCCCTGTCCTTGGCTCCACTGAATGTGCTCATGAATGGTGAGCTGCTAAACAAATTGAAATTGCCTGGATTTTCTGTCAGTCCCTTGAACAAAATTGTGAGATCCTTGAAGACTGTGAGTGTGTCTTATTCAATATATTATTTCAGTACCTCACACAGTGAGGCCCATGGAGACCTTCAGTGCATACTTGTGGAAAGAGGTAAGGTAAGCAAGAAGGAATTTTCCTAGAGTCCCAGACCATGACTATGGGGGGATGGAATTTTAACTCTGGTTGCCTGATTCCAAAGTTCAGGGTTTACTTCACCTAAATCATCAATTATTATTACATCATTTGAAAAAACCACTTGAGGAAAAGCCATACAGACACACTTTTTTTTTTTTTGTCTATTAAACACTTTAACATAACTCAGGATTGTAAGAGGTTTACCAGTTGATATAACCTACTGGCTTGTGTGCTTTGTACATTATTCCTAGGAATCTGCAGAGTAATCCATGAAAAGTGATTTAAGCTATTTTATACATTATGATTAAATCATTTTCATCTTAAATATGCAATAATAATTTGTATCAAAAACCGGTTTGTTCTCTAAGGAATTGAAAGAGATCACAACCTTTAAAAGATACTAAATGATGTTGTAAAAACTTTTTTTATTGTAAACAGAGGGGATAGAAGCAAATACTGTTGAATGATGACACAGAGGGGATTGTACTCATTGCAATGAAATGAAATATGATAGGATAAGTGTAAAACCAATGTTCTCCCATGTAAACTACCACTCAATTCACAATAAAAACATAAACACACACACACACAACTTTTTATTGTGAATTGAGTGAAGATTTACAGATCATATCATCAATTTTACATTAAGAAAATCATCTACATTGTCTCATAACAATGATTGCAATCCTCTCTATGTACCATCCGTTAATAGTATTTACCTCTGTTCACTTTAACTCTTGGCATTCCTCCCTGTGTCTTTGCTACCATCATCTTTTCTCAGCCAACCTTTTTCTTGTTGTATATTGTCTGTCCAGTCACCTTCTAGCCCATGAATAATTTTCCCTCCCTTCTTTTTTAAACAACATAAAAAGACAACTATACACATGGACCTCATCAGATAGAATACACAGAAATAAAATTGACTACATCTATGGAAAGAGAAAATGGAAAAGCTCCATATCATCAGCCAAAACAAGGCCAGGGGCAGATTGTCGAACAAACAATCAATTGCTCATATGCAAATTCAGACTGAAGCTGAAGAAAATGAAAACAAGTCCACAAAAGTTGAAATATGACCTCGAATATATACCACCTGAATTTAGAGATCATGTGAAGAACAGATTTGATACATTAGACACTGAAGACCAAAGACCAGAAGAGTTGTGGGAGGAAATCAAGAACATCATACATGAAGAAAGCAA
>NW_006408812.1:2366876-2392207 GCF_000296735.1 Chrysochloris asiatica | reverse complement strand
AAATACCAAGTAGAGGAATTGCTGGATCATAAGGTGTTTCTATTCCCAACCTTCTGAGGAAGCACAATATTGCTTTCCAGAGAGGCTGTACCATTTTGCAATCCCACTATCAATTCAGGAGTGTTCCAGTCTCTCCACATCCTCGCCAGCACTTATTGTCCTCTACTTTGTTGATCTTTGCTGGTGTGAGATGATACCTCATTGTTGTTTTGATTTGCATCTCTCTAATGGCTAGTGGTCGTGAACATTTCTTCATATGTTTTTTGGTTGCCCAGATCTCTTCCTTGGTGAAGTGTTTGTTCATGTGCTGTGCCCATTTTTTAATTGGGTTATCTGTATTTTTATTATAGAGGTGTTGTAAGTTCCTATATATTTTAGAAATGAGTCCCTTATCTGATGTGTCATTACAAAAGATTTTTTCCCATTCTGTGGGTTCCCATTTTTACTCTTTGGTGAAGACTTCTGATGCACATAAGTTTTTAATTTTTAGTATGTCCCAGTCATCTATTTTGTCTGCTTTTGTTTGTGTAATTTTCCAAATGTTTGGTAGTCTCTGTATTCCCTGTATTAGAGCCCTCACATTTGTCCCTATTTTTTCTTTGATGACTTTCATAGTTTTGGAATTCTCATTTAGGTCTTTAATCCATGCTGAGTTGGTTTTTGTATTGGGCATGTTGTAAAGGTCTTGTTTCAGTCTTCTGCATATTACTTTACAGTTCTGCCAGCACCATCTGTTAAAGAGACTATCTCCTCCCCATGTAACATATCTACGCACTTTGTCAAAAATCAGTTGGCTGTATGTGGATTGGTTAATTTCTGGATTTTCGATTCTGTGCCATTGATCAATGTGTCTTTCATTGTCCCAGTACCAGGCAGTTTTGACCACTGTAGCTGTGTAGTAGAGTTTGAAATTGGGAAGTGAGAAGCTTCCAACCTTGTTTTTCTTCTTCAGCAGTGCTTTGCTTATCCTGGGTCTCCTTCCTTTCTATATAGTTTGTAATTGTCTTTTCCATCTCTTTGAAGAATGTCGCTGGACTCTGGATTGGGATTGCATTATATGTATAAATTACTTTGGGTAGTATTGACATTTTCACGATGTTGAATCTTTGTGTTCAGGAACATGTGTTCTTCCACTTTTGTAAGTACCTTTTGGTTTCTGGTAGTAGTAGTTTGTAATTCTCTTTGTATATAGGTCCTTTGTGTTTCTGGTTACGTTTGTTCCTAAATATTTCATCCTTTGGGTGGCTATTGTAAATGGTATTTCTTTCCTAATGTCTTTTACAGCACTGTCATTATTATTATAGAGGAACCCAACTGATTTTTGTATCTTGATCTTACATCCTGACACTTGGCTGAATCTTCCAATAAAGTCTAGTAGCTTTTTTACTGAGTCTTTGGGATTTTCTATTTATAGGATCATATCGCCTGCAACTAGAAAGAGTTTTACTTCCTCTTTGCCAATTTGGATGCCTTTAATTTCCCTTTCATGCCATATAGCTCTGGATAATACTTCCAAAACAATATTGAAAAGGAGTGGTGAAAAAGGGCATCCGTTTCTGGTTCCTGTTCGCAGAGGGAAGACTTTATGTGGTGGATTACACTGATTGTTTTTCTAATGTTGAACCATCCTTTCATCCCTTTTATGAAACTCACTTGGTCCTGATGTATTATTTTTTTGATGTGGTGCTGGATTCTGTTGGCTAGGATTTTGTTGAGATTTTTTTTGTGTCTGTGTTCATTAGGGATATTGTTCTGTAGTTTTCTTTCTTAGTGATGTCCTTCCCTAGTTTTGCTATGAGGGTTATGCTTGCTTCATAAAAAAGTACTAGGAAATTTTCTGTCCTCTTCTATATTCTGTAATAATGTGAGTCAAATTGGTGACAGTTCTTCCCTGAATATTTGATAGAACTCACCAGAGAAGTTGTCTGAAGTTTGGACTTCTTTTGGTTAAAAGGTTTTTGATGACCTGATCAATTTCTTCTTTTGTTATGGGTCTGTTCAAGTTTTATACTTCACTCTGAGTAAGTTTTGGTAGGTTATGTTTTTCTAAAATGCATCCATCTCTTCTAAGTTTTCAAATTTGTTGGAGCACAACTCTTCATAATATTCTGGTATTATCCTTTTGATTTCATTTGGTTCCATTGTGACATTGCCCATGTGGGTTGTAATGTAAGTTATTTGTGTCTTTGCCCTCTTTTCTTTGGTTAGGTTTGCCAATGGTTTGTCAATTTTCATAATCCTTTGAAAGCTTATTGTCCTGTTGATTCTTTGTATAGTTTTTCTGTTTTCCATCTCATTTATTTCTGCTCTTATCTGTATTATTTCTTTTCTTTTGGTGACTGTAGGTTCCCTCTGTTGGTCAGTTTCTGATCGTTGGAGATGCTGTGTTAATGTGTTAATTTTGGTTCTTTCTTTTTTCTGGATGTGCGCATTTATTGCCATAGATTGTCCTCTCAACACCACTTTCACCGCTTCCCAAAGATTTTGGTATGTTGTGTTTTCATTCTTGTATGTTTCTAGGTACTTTATGAATTCATGTTTAATTTCTTCTTTTACCCAGTTGCTTTTCAGCAGTGTTCAGTTTCCATGTATTCAACTTTATTTTCTTAGTCGTCTTGTTGTTGATTTCTAGTTTTAAAGCATTGTGGTCTGAAAAGATGCTCTGTAATATTTTGATGTTTGTAAATTTATGGAGGCTTGCTTTGTGACCTAACACATGTTCAATTCTTGATAATGTTCCATATGCACTGGAGAAGAAAGTGTATTTTACTATTGTTGTGTAGAATGCTCTGTATACCTCTATGAGTTCACGTTGGTTGATTGTGCTGTTTCGTTTCTCTGTAACTTTGTCAAGTTTCTTTCTGGTCGTTCTGTCCCTGTTCGAAAGTGGCATATTAAAATCTCCCAGTATAATTGTGGATTTATCTATTACTTTCTTCAATTCTAGTAAGGTTTGCTTCATATATATTGGTGCTTTTTGATTGGGAGTGTAGATATTTATTATGGTAATGTCATCTTGCTCAATTGACCCTTCAAATATTTAAACAAAAAGGAAGGATAGTATCCTTCTTTATCTCTTATGCTGATTTTGCTGAGTTCTTTTGTTTGTGGATTTCTTGATGGATTTTATTTAAGTATTTACTAAATGTTTCTGATTTCCCCCTTTTTTTTTTTTTTTGTAACTTTGGTATGAAGGTGTGTTACTTTTCTTTGAAGTTACCCCATATTTTATTATTTTTTTTCCTGTTTAAAATTGTCTGCTTTATCTTGAGATCTACTTGACTATCTCACCATTTGAAAGTTCTGTATATATGCTATTCTGTCTATTTGCTTTGTAGTTGACTTCATTATAAATTGATGTCTCTGGTTCCCAGATTTTCAATCTCATAGTTTTGTTTTACTGTATATACTTCTATAGTTGAATTGAGTTCTGGGTAGTTTTGTCATGTATGTTAATCTCAGCTTGTCTGCATTTGTTGGTTCTTAGTCCAAAAAAACTATATTCATTATTGTTTGTAGAATTATTCTGCTCATTACAAATTCCTTTAATTTCTGTATATCTGGAAATAACATAATTTTACCATCTTATTTGAGGGACAACTTTGTGGGGTATATAATTGTTGGCTGGCAATGTTTTTCTTTCAGAGTGTTATATCTGTCATGTCATTGCCTTCTTGCCTTCATAATTTCTTGATCTGCATCTTGGTTACTTGTTTGAGTTATTCTCTTGTTTCTTTAGCTAAAATTGACTAGAGCATTGTGATGTTGTCATATTTGTGTTTCATTGATGATTGTAGCTTGATGTGTTCCTTAGGTCTCACCAACTGTCTCCTGTGATGTAGTTAGAGAATGGAAGCTTGTTCACTGTTCTCTATTTGCCATTCATGCATCTGAGTTTAGGGTGGGTTTACCAGGTGTTGGCTGCAATCTGTTGTTGATCAGGTGTTATAGGAGCTGGTATTAGTTGCTGCCAGTGGGTGGAGACCCATAGGGTGCATTTGTAATTAGGCTGTATAGGCACATTTTCTGTCTCCTGTTGGATGGGACAGCGGAGAATCCTCTCCTCCTCTCCACACACACACAACAAAACAAAACAATACATAAACAAGCAACCAACATTGAGGGAAAAAATAAAAACAGGCCACAACCTGACAAAAAAGAGAAAATTGGGACAGAAAAATGAATGTATGGATGAGAAAAATGTGATAAAAAGTTAAAGGAAGAAATAAAGACTTTAAAAACCAGGGAGAAGGGATAAGAAAAGAGAAAAAGAATAGGGAGTAGTAACGAAAGATCAAATGGAGAAAAAGAAGATAAGAATTGAGAAACATCAGGAAAGATAAAACAAAAGTGGAGATAGAATAAAATTTAAGAGAGTGGAAAGAAAAGAAGGAGAAGAAAGAATAAAGAAAGAAAAACAAAAGGAAAAAAGAACCCCAAAGCAAAAAAAAAACAAACAAACCACCAAACAAACTTGTACAGCTATTGGACCCAGAGAGGAGAAAATGTGGGGAGGTTCCTGCCAGCCATAGGGATCACAATGTGGGTGCAGGAAGGATGTGACAGCAGAGTTCCTGGTCCTAGGTGGAGTTCAATAGACCTAGGTGTTATCTTTGTTCAGGGCACTCAACCCTAAGTAATTTGTAAAGGCCCTTGGTGGAGCCAGTTTCAACAATGTCTGTTAGGATCACAGGACAACTAATGTTGGCATTGTGGGTTCTGTAGGACTGGAACTGAGCTCATCTGAAGCCAGACACATAGGTGGTACATCCAGTCCCCGCCTCACACTGACATAACTCACAACCACACAGCTCCAGTATCTCAGAGAGCAGGGTCTGTGTGGAGTGCAGGGGATGAGGGTCATAGCTAGTCACACCACTGGTCACCTGGGGAACATGGGGGAAAATGAAGAAATTGCACTTTTTCTTTTTTGCACCTGTGTTATTCTGCTCTGCCAGGCAACCTTCCATCACCAAAGCTGTTTATAAAAGTTCAAGATGGTCACACCGTGTCTGACCAGCAGTTCACCATACAGTTTCCCTCTCTGGCTATCCCTGTTCAGCTTCTCCTCCAAGGAAGAACTCAACCCACTTCTCTGACCTTTCCTTTGAAATGAAAAAATACTAAATAATTTTTAAAAGTCAGTTGTAGCTCAGATTCTGAACTCAGGTTTTAAAATATAAATAATGAAGACAGAAATAATAGACACTTTATTTTTTACAGGTATTAACAAAATTATGTAGATACTTAATCAAATTTTACGCCATTGATGGTATTGTTGGTAAGCCCTGTTGAGTTGGTTCCAAATGATAGCAACCCTGTATAGGTTTTCCAAGGAGCCGCTGGTGAGCTTGAACCTCTGACTTTGCAGTGCAAACTGACTTTACAGCATATAAACCATATAAGTTGAAAGATAAACATTTAAGCTTGTTAGAAGAGGAACTCAATCACTCTAAGTTTTAAGCATTGATTTTAACAAAATAATATGCATTGCAAAAATTTGAGTTTTTAAAAAATATATTTAGAATAATTACAATAAGGGATTCTGAGAGAGATCATTTGGAATCTGCAATGTACTTTAACTCTTACCAGCTGTGACAGGACCCACCATTACTATTATTGAGATTTTTGCCTAGAAGCTTTAAAAAGAATCTGTTTATAAACTGGAACTAATACTTAAGTGTCACTGGATTAACACTTCAGAATTTCATGTTTACACATATACTTCACAACTCTCCTTAATATGCTTTATAGCAGATTGAGGCTTATTTATGTGTCACATAGCTATACTGGACTCCATCATTTTTCTTTTGAAATTAAATTTATGGCCACAGAAAATTGTGTTGAAAATAAAGCTAAAGGGTGTTGCAACCTACTAATTGAAAACATATATATTTTGGAACCAGTAAGCATCAGTAAGCATGTGAAACCAAAAACCAAGCCCACTGATGCTGAGTTGGTTCCGACTCATAATAACTCTGTAGGACAGAGTAGAACTGCCCAGTAGGATTTCCAAGGCTGTAATCTATATGGAAGTCCACTGCCACATCTTTCTTCTACTGAGTAGCTGATGGGTTTGAACCACTAGCCATTTTTTGTTACCAAATGAGTGCTTTCACCACTGTGTCACCAGGGCTCCTCAGTAAGCACCTACAACCTAAGTATTATCTCTTTTTGAAGCCCGATACTATCAACAAGAAAAAAATGAAGTAAAACATTTAAAATATTAACAAAGGTTTTTCAGAAAATGATTTTGGTTTGAGTTAACTGGAATATATATAAATATATATGTTGTTTTTGTTGTTAGGTGCCGTCGAGTTGATCTATGTATATCATATATGTGTGAATTATTTAATGCCATTTTTATCCATAGTCTGTAATTCCCACCAAACAACATTTTTTCTCTGCTGGGTCTGGTTCATAGAGGTAGGAAAAAATGCTGATAATATTATAAGATTCAGTTATGAGTGGCTAAGAGAGTTGACCTTGAAGTCTGATGCTTATAAAATGAGCCATCTCAAAAGCAGGAGAGGGCAGTCTTACTGGCACCCACAAAGACGAGCCAGGAGTGGAGTAGATCCTTTGGACCTTGAGACCCCTGTGTATTTTACCTCCTCGACCCAGGAACAGAAAGCTGTGCCAATGGAGGAGTGGCGTAGGAGCAGCCACAGTATCAGCAGCAGAATCAGGAGCCAGAGCACAATACAGAGAGCAGTGGTCTTCCCAGCATCTAGAACAAGTAAAGCTGAGTGATTGGGGTAGGATGTGTGCTTGCAGAGCGGGGTGCCTTCAGGCATTTAATTTGGAAGGAGCTAGGTTTACTGACCCTTAGAGCTAGAGCAGATGCCTTCAGACTGAGGCTTATGGTAGAGTGCTGTGTGTCCTGTGATTTTTTTACCTGAAATCTGTAAAAGAGCTTCGTGACATTGGCCAGGTAGAGTGAGTTCTGCCTGCAGGCATGACTGAGGAGAAGTTGTCCTGGAAGGAATAACTGTGCCTTGAGCATTTCCGACCTTCAATTGTAATCTGTTGACTCTGTTATAAACCTTGTAACTGTTAAGTATGATGTCTGAGTTCTTTTTGGTCACTGCAATGAATTAGCAAACCCAGCTGAGTAGAGAGTGCGTTGGGAGGAATGGTTGTTGTCATCACATTTTTGTAATAAACGTATGTAACAGTCAGCCCTCCATATGCATGGGTTCCACATTTGCAGACTCAACCAACCATGGATAGAAAATATTCAGGAGGGGGTAAAAAGGTAAGTGGTCAAGGCAATCTTTCAAAAACTGAGGGAGCATAAAGTGCTATTTACATGCTTTGTATTAGGTACCATAAGTCATCTAGAGAAGACTTAATGTATGGGGAGAGTGTGTGTTACTTATAGACAAATACTATGCCATTTATATTAGGGACTTGAGACTCTGTGGATTTGACATGAATGGGTCTTGGAACCAAAACCCCCACAGATACCAAGGGGAAATGGTATATGCATTTTCTTTTAAATTTAAAATAAATCAAAATTCTTTTTATTAGCAAAATTTATGCAAAAACGTTAATGTTTATCTTAAAATAATGTTGTGCATGATTCCTGCCTCTGAGGGTCTTAATCAAAATTTTAAGAGTTCTGTAGAACACCACTGTTGTTAAGTGCTACCAAGTTGGTTCCAATTCATAGTAACCATGCATAGGTTTCCCGAGGAGTGGCTGGTGATTTTGAACTGCTGACTATCTCGTTAGTAGTACAGTGCTTATCCTATAGAGCCACACCAGGATGTCAAAACAACTCTTCACATAAACTATTCCATGAAACATTGCTTGAGTACCTGCTGTTTGCCAGAAACTGTGCTGGTTAATATGGATAAAGGAATGAATAAGACAGAAGTCTAAATGATAAGAATTTCATTATAAATCTCAACAAAGATGAGATTCCTAAGTGTTTTCTAGTTGAGGTCTGTTTGATATTATGAGTTAGTTTGTAAAAAACAAATCTTGATTAGCTTTTGATACCTCTTTAGGAGGTAATAAGTAAATGCCTCTTTCTCACCCTTGCTTTTGCCTTCCATACAAACCCATCAGTTAATGAGACACTCCCTTCTTTATTCTGATATATAGCTTTGTGGTTAGCACTTTTATTGTATGGCTAATGTGATCACTCTTAGTTTAAAGACCAGACCTTATTTAACTTGGTTTGGATATATCGGTAAAAGCATAATTTGAAAGTAAGAGGGGCATGAGAAGCGTTGTAGCTTTGTTATCAACTACTGCTATAACAGAATTACAAGTAGATGGCTTTAACAAACAGAGCTTTATTCTTTAACTTTAGGAAGCTAGAAGTCCAGATTCAGAGTATTAGCTCTGGGGTGAGCTCCTTGTCTTCTTACAATATCTGCAGCTCAAGCATGTGTCTTGACATCAACAATTACGCGGGTCTAGGAGCTTCAAAGTGCAGGGACTCCAGGTTCAAAGGACTCACTCTACTCTTGGATCTTCTTTCTTGGTGGCAGCAGGTTGCTCTTTCTCTGCTCACATCTTTTTCCTTTTATCTCTTTCAAGTTAAAAAGTGTTGCATGCCACACCCTGGGAATCCCTTTACATCTAACCACAACCTCAATCATTTTGTTCATCACATCAGATCATATAATGAGGTATCATCACATAACTGGAAAACCACTGAACATCATGGTCCAGACAAGCTAACATATATTTTGGGGTGGGGTGGGGGTGGGGTACATAATTTAATCCATGACAGATGGTCAAGGCAGAAGAAAAGAAAGCAAATAATACCAGTAGCTGCAATGAGTTTGACCTGAACTGATATCTCTAAGGCCTGTTGGAGGAACTGTGATGGTGCTGTAGGATAAGTACTGGAGTGCCAACTGCCAGGTCAGCAGTTCAAATCCTCCAGCTGCTCCACTGGATGAGCTATCTGTTTCTGTAGAGTCGCGATGAGTTGACGTATGCATGGGATCACTATGAATCAGAACTGGCTCAATAGCACCTAACAACAAGACTTACTGAATCCTTCCTTTCACAGGCTTGGTACCTAGATAACTAATTTGTTGTGTTGCAGGAATGCACAGTGAAAAGACCTTTGAGAGACCTTTCTATCCCTATTTAGTTTCCTGAACAGCGATGCTACTTCAGCTGCTAAACCAGTGTGAAGGGTATCAAGGCTTTCCTTTCGGTTTAATCCTCTTCCTACAATACCATGTCTTCTTTCTTATTGCTTAAACTTTGAATGTTGTTAACTGCCATCGAGTCAATTCTGCCTCTTAGAAACCCTATGTAGGGTTTCCAAGGACCAGCTGGTGGGTTTGAACTGTCGACCTTGTGGTTTAAGCTGACCTTGCAGTCTAGTGCCTACCCCACAGCACCATACTAGGACTCTAAACTTTGAATAGAAAACAATATTCCTAAATTGTATACTGTAGGTAGAATTCAAATTATTGCCTCCAGGTTAAAAAGGATTGATGTTAAAAAGGAATGCTTTTAAACCTAACTTTCAGTGTCAATGTTTGGCAGACATTTCCACATACAGCCACGGTTCATACTATAGTATACTAAATTTTTCCTATTACCAAGAGCCTCTTTCAAAAATTAGTTGACATGTTAGTTGAAGTGACTGTGTCCTTTTTCCATTCGTACTCCAAATTAGCCCCACTGAAGGGCAACAGAAGGTCTTAAAAGGGATGTTAAGCTACTTTTCAAAATGTTGGCTAAAAGTAGATTGGGTGAAGAGCAGGTGTCCTTTGCTGTCCAAAAAGTGATAGGAGAATTGGTCTAATGAACAGTTCATCTTGGTTTGGTCACTTTATTCTTCTCTTTTGGTGGTATGCCAGGTTTCCCGAGTCTGCATTTTGGGGCACTGTGCCCCCACTTTGGGGAAACCAGTGATTGGAAAGTGATCAGAGTTAGCAAAGGAGAAGGAAATAACTGTCACTGTTTATGAAGAAGCAAAAACCTGAGATTCCAAACCTCACACACACACCCCATCTTCTCTAGAGGCAAAGTACTGACCCTGACCCCACATTTATTTCCCACAACTGCTTTGTGCTTGAGATCTGGACTAGGGAGAAGATTATATGTGCATAAACATTGAGCAGCCTAAACATTGAGTAATAGCTTATCTTAGTGTCCTTTTAGTGTTGAGAATTTAAAGCCTCATTTAGTGTTTACCTTTCTTTGAAAATTGTGGCAAAGTAAAATCACATGTATAGTTGAGATACTGATTCAAGTATTTGCAAATTTTAACTATTTCAGTTTGGATTTCGCAGCATTAACATCACACAGTTCTAATTAGCTTGATGATTGGCAGCGCTTAACCATACATCTCTTCAGGAGGAAGCTAAGGAAACCTTCCTCACTCATATTTCTTCTTCACCATCCTGCCATTTAATGAGCTGCTTCCTTCTTTGTGCCAGTACACAGTTGTCTGGTAACATTTATTTCATTTCACGGTGATTGTTTACTTGTATGTCTAATTTCTTTATTGTGGTCCTGTGAAGAGATCAATTACCTTGATCCAAGCTTTAACCATTTCACAGTTTAGCGCAAAATATAGACACCAAGGTACCACATCTATATGATGCTTAAATCTGTGTTTAAATATATAGAAAGTTCTTAAAATCTAATTAGAGACAATGTTTATAAAATCAGAACTCTTTATACTGCCTTTAGAGTGTTTAGGGCCTCTGGGGTGGCATCGGTAGGATCAGCACTGGACTTTGAACCACAAGGTCAACAGTTCACACCCACCAGCTGGTCCTCAGAAACCCTATACAGGATTGCTATGAGTTGGAACCAACTCAACGGCATTTAGCAATAGCAACAATGGTGTTTAGAGACTTAATTTTTTTTGCGAGGATGAAAATGCTTGTTTGTAAAAGAAGAAAACTAATCTAACTCAAACTATTCACAGGAGACTTTCGTGTTTAATGGGAAAGTGAAGTGAGCAAGTTTAACATTTTAGCATCATGTCAATTTTTATGTTGGTCTGTGAATTTAATAATGTGATATGTAGTAGGCAGGTAATTATCCAGTTGATAATTTTCTACAAGATTTATTCATTGAACATTATACAGCCCTTGAGTCAGTGTATGAATTAACTTAAATTGACATTATATTTTATTAGGTGTCAATTAGGATACTTTTGGATACAAACAAAATTCCAATTAAAACTGGTTTGCACAAAAAGGGGGTCTATGGCTTCTCTTGAGTGGATGACAGAGTGGCATGAGTGTCAGCTGATTGGTATAACCTAGCTGCACAATGACATCATTTTAGGCACTTTCCCACCTTCTGACCCCTCTTCCACTCTCTAGTGTCTGGCATCCTGTATTGGCTTTACCCTCTATTAATATTGGTCACCACTTTCAGACAGAGGAAGAAAAGGTACTAGCTTAAGATGGGAGAAACCTTTCTCAGAAACTCCACAGCCGACTTCCCCTGACTTCTCATTGGTGAGAATTTGTTCACATGCCTATTTCTGAGCCATTATGATTATGAGATTTAGATGACAGTCACCGACTTGAATCATTTATATTGAAATAGCTGTCTACTATAATTGCAGCCACTATAATAGTTGTTAAGTGTTGTCAAGTCGGTTTTGACTCATAGACACCATGTATAGGGTTTCTGAGGAGCAGGGTAAATCTTTATTGCCTATGTACAAGTGCCAGTGTGTTTTGTAAAATACAGAATCAAAATGAGTCCCATTGCATATGAATGAAAATAGTTTCATAAAATAATGAAATTTAATCTCATGCATGCACAATATATTTGAAGACTTAGAAATACCATAACAAAGAAAATATGATTTAGGTTTTCTAAACGTTGGAGTCAGAGATGTGATGTTGCTAAGTGCAATTGTGCCGGTTCTGACTCATATCGACCCTGTACAGACTTTCCAGGTAGTGGCTGGTGAGTTTGACCTGCCATCCTGTAGTTCAAACCGACCTTGTGGTTGAGTGCTTATCCTACAGTACCAAACAAGGACTCCATTTTTTGTTTAAATTTCATTTAAAATTTCATTTTGCATTAAGGATATTACTTCTTTTCCCCCATGCCACTGGTTGCTGGAATGGAATCTGAAACTTTATTTTTATTTGTGGGAGAAAAAAATATTTTTAAGTGATTTGTTAAATGAATGGGAAATGGCCTTTATTTATTTATTATTTGATAACCACGAGAGAAGAGAAATGAATCGGCAGAATGGTATTGAATGTAGTGGTGGTAGTGTGCCATGGAGTCGATCCTGACTCATAGTGACCCTGTATAGAGTTCCCCAGGCTGTAAATGTTTACGGGAGCAGAAAGCTTCATCTTTCTCCCACAAAGCAGCTGGCAGTTTCAAACTGCATACCTTGAGGTTAGCAGCCAAACTCATAACCACTACCAGAGCTCCTTGGTATTGTAGAACTTAGATTTTTGAAGGGGCATATTAAAGTTTAAGTGAAATGATTATCATATAAATATAAACTAATTAGAGATCTTACATAAGACTTTTGGGTGCAGTGGTGTGGTGCTGTAGGATCATCACTGAACTTTGAACCACCAGGTTGACAGTTAAAATCCATCAACTGCTCCTTGGAAACCCTATACAGGGTCACTATGAGTTGGAACTGACTCGACAGAACTTAACAACAACTACAAAGTATTGGAGGTAAAGTTGGTAGTTTGTGAATAATGTCAAGGTGAAACAAGGGTTGAAGGGATATTGCAGATGTTACTCCTCTGTCAAATGTAGTCATTTGCACACCTGCAAGTCTGGGATCTTCTTTCAACACACATAAAGCTCACTAGGGGCTAGACTGCTTCCAGATTTACTTCCTGCTCACTTTATTCTCTTTTCCACAGCTTGTCTGCTGTGTCCTTACTCTCATTTGTTTAAGCCATTTACACTGGGGGATTGGTTCTTGTGGATTTTATATATCTGTTTTTAAATATAAAATATATGAAATCACTGAGATTCGTATTAGAAAGCTTCCATCCCCAAACCCCTCATTCAATTACCATTGCCATTACTAAGGTGATTATAAAGGGGACCTTGTAAATGGATTCTTTGGGGACTACCAATGAAGGTAGAACATCTGGAAAGTTCAGTATAATAATAAATGGAAACAGATGTGTAATCGCTCCTGCCTCCTGTTAGAAGTCTGTCTTATTACTACTAATTTTAGGGAAAATTTTATTCTAACTACCAACTAGCAAAGTGACCATATAATTATATTACGTTGTTGAATCTGAAATCAATAGTTTTATGTTAGAGACTTTAGGGAAATTTTTGCATTTCCAATAATAACAGTTTTGCCAAAAAAGTGTAGGAATTAAAACATAGTGATAATGAAAGGGCTTGCTAATCAGATGTAAATTCTTTCACTAAAACAGTTTATTGATTAAAAACGCAGCCTATTACTAGTTTCAAAGTGATATAATTATAAAAATAGGCCCAAAATACTGAATTCTGAAGTAACCTCTGGGTAGTTTAGGAGATAACATTTCTAGTATGAAATGTATTCTAATTCGGCTCTCTATGTGAATACTTACGTTATGGCATTCTTTGTTAGGTTGCTGTATGCATCGATTTGGTGCCGTGGTGTGCAATGGCTAAGCACTTGACTGCTAACCAAAGGTTGGTTGTTCAAACTTACCATTCTCTCTGTGTGAGAAAAGACCTGATGATCTGGTCCCATGAAAACTGAAGCCTAGACAATTTTTTATTGTTGTTTTTTAATGTTGTTGGACACTGACTCAGCGACCCTGCATAAGGTTTCCAAGGAGCTGCAGGTTGGTTTGACCTGCCCAGCTTATGGTAACCACTCCAATACTTATCCAGCAGTGACACACCAGGACTCAGGAAACCCTATGGCCAATTATATAAGGTCATATAAGGTTGTCATGAGTTGGATTCTGTCACATAAGGTGGCTATGAGTTGGATTCTCTGTAATGTTTTTTAGATGCTGTCAAGTTAGGTCTCACTCATAGCACAACAGAACAGAACTCTGCCCGGTCTTACACCTTCCTCACACTTATTGTTACGTCGGAGCCCATTGCAGTTGCTACTGTGTCAGTTCATTTTGTTGGGGGTCTTCCTCTGTTTTGATGACTCTCCATTTTACCAAGCATGATGTCATTCTCCAGGGATTGGTCTTAACAGTCCACTGTATGTATTGTTGCCCTAGCTTGTGAGGAACTATATTTCTTCCAAAGCAGATTATTTTATTTTTCTGTCAGTTAATGGTATTCTGATATTCTTCTCAAACACCATATTTCAAATATATGGTTTTTCTATGGTCGTCCTTATTCATTGTCCAATGTTCACATGCAAATGTGACGTCTGAAAATACCATGGCTTGGGTCAGTCACACCTTAGTCCTCAAACTGACATCTTTATTTTGAACACTTTAAAGAGGTCTTGTGCATCATATATGCCTAATACAATACGTCATTTGCTTTCTTGACTGTTCCTTCCATGAGTGTTGATTGTGGATCCAAACAAAATTAAGTTTTTGAAAGCTTCAATCTTTTCTCTGCTTACCATCTTGTTATTGATTGGTCTAGTGAGGATTTTTGTTGTTGTTGTTATTTTTGTTGTTTTACATGTTGAGGTGCAGTCCATACCAAAGGCTGTAGTGTGGTTTTTTTTTCTTTTCCTTTCTGAGTATTTTAAGTCCTCTTCCAGTAAGCAAGGTTGTATTATCTGTGTATTTCAGGTTGCTAGTGGTTTTCTCCACTCCTGGTGCTATGTTCTTCTTCTTCATATGATCCAGTTTCTTAGATTCTTTGCTCAGCATACAGATTGAATTAGTATGGTGGAAAAATACAACCCTAGTGCATACCTTTCCTAATTCTAAACCTATCAGTATCCTGTTGTTCAAACAACTGCCTCTTGATCTACGTATGTATACCTCGGAAACACAGTTCATTGTTTTGGAATACTTAGTCTTTGCAATGTTTTACCCATAGTTTGAAATATCCATGAAGTCAAAAGTCTTTGCATAATTAGTAAAGCACAAGTAAAACTCTTTTTGATATTCTCTGTTTCAACTAAGAGAGTCTGACCATCTGCAATAATACCACTCATTCCACGTCCTCTTCTGAATCTGGATTGAATTTCAATTTCTGGCATTTTCCTCTCGATGTACTGTTGTAAAACATGTTTTAATTATCTTAAGAAAAATTTTACTTACATGTGGCATCAATGTATTTCAATGATTTCCACATTTTGTTGGGTCACCTTTCATTGGAACGGATACAAATATGGATCTCTTCAAATTGGTTGGCCAGGTAGCAGTCTTCCAAATTTGTTGGCATAGAGAGTTGTGCCTCTAATGCTTCATCAGTTTGTTGAAAGATTTCAGTTTGTATTCTGTCAATTCCTGGAGCATTGCTTTTCACCAATGCCTTTATTGCAGCTTGGACTCCTTCAGTAACATCAGTTCTTGATCATATGCTACCAATTGAAATGGCTGAACATAAACCATTTCTTTTTGGTATAGTGATTTTGTATATTCTTCCATCTTGTTTTGATGATTTTTACATCATACAATATTTTGTCCATGTTTTTGTTAGGTTGTCAGGTGCCATTGAGTCAATTCCAACTCAGAGAAAGCTTACGCACAGCAGAACGAAACACTGCCTGGTCCTGTGGCATCCTCACAATCATTGTTAAACTTGAGCCTATTGCTGCTGCCACTGTGCCGATTCCTTTTTTTGTGGGTCTTCCTTTGTTTTGCTGACCTTCCTCTCTACCTAGCATGATACCCTTCTCCAGGGACTGGTCCCTCCTGACACTATGTCCAAAGTATGAAGGACTAAGTCTCACCATCCTGGCTTCCAAGGAACATTCTTGATTGTACTTCTTCCAGCACAGATTTGTTCATTCTCTCAGCAGTCTGTGGCACTTTAAATATTCTTCTGCAACACCACAGCTCAAATGCATCAATTCTTCTGCAGTTTTCCTTATTCACTTTTCAACTTTCACACACACATGAGGCTATTGGAAAGACCATGCTTGGGTCAGACACACTTTAGTCCTCAAACTGACATCTTTGCTCTTGAACTTTGTGCAGCAGAGTTTGCCTGATGCAATATGTCATTTGATTTCTTGAATGAAGTCTTTGTCAACTTCATTAATTTCTCCATTTATCATTATGCTATCTGTTGCTCCAGTGTTGAGGACTTTTGTTTTCTTTACACTTGAGGTTCAACCCATTCGTTAGGCTGTGGTCTTTGATCTTCATCAGTAAGTATTTTAAGTCCTCTTTGTATTCAGCAAGCAAGGTTGTATCATCTGCATATCACAGGTGTTAATGAGAACAGGTAGATGGCATCCAAATTTCTTGGCTTTGTTGAGTAAGTGCCTCTAATGCTGCATCAGTTTGTTGAAAAATTTTTAGTTCCATCAATTCGCAGATCCTTGTTCTTTGCCAGTGCCTTCAGTGAAGCTTGGACTTCTTCCTTCAGTACCGTTGTTGTTGTTGTTGTTGTTATTGTTGTTAAGTGCTGTCGTCTAGTCGGTTCCAACCCATAGCGACCCTGTTCAGGGTTTCCAAGGCTGTAAATCTTTACGGGAGCAGAAAGCCTCATCTTTCTTCCGCGGAGCGGCTGGTAGTTTCGAATTGCTGACCATAAGGTTCACAGCCCGATTTGTAACCACTACGCAACCAGAACTCCTTTGTTGTTGTGCCATCGAGTGGGTTCCGACCCATAGCGACCCTGGATAGGGTTTCTGAGGAGTAGCTGGTGAGCTTGAACCACCAACCTTGCAGTTCAAATGGCTTTGCAGTCTGGCGCATTAACCCACAGCGCCATACCAGGACTCCACCAGAGCTCCTTAGCTCTTGATAATTTGCTACCACTTGAAATGGTTGAACATCAGCCATTTCTTTTTAGTATATATAGTGACTCTGTGTATTCCTTCCATCTTCTTTGGATGCTTTCTGCATTTTTCAATATTTTGCCCATAGAATCCATCATATTGCAAATTGAGGCTTGAATTTTTTCTTCAGTTCTTTCAGCTTGAAAAATGCTCAGCATATTCTTCCCTTTGGGCTTTCTAACTCCAGATCTTTGCATATTTCATTATAATATTTGACTTTGTCTTCTTGAGCTGTCATTTGAAACTTTCTGTTCAGCCCTTTCACCTCCTCATTTCTTCCATTTGCTTTAGCATCTTTGCTCTGGAGAGCAAGTTTCAGTGTCTCTTGTGACATCCATTTTGGCATTTTCCTTCTTTTTTGTCTTCTTAATGACCTTTTGCTTTCTTCATGTATGATGTTCTTGATATCGTCCCACAACTGTTTTTTGGTCATTAGTGTGTAATTTATCGTATCTCTTCTTGAGACAATCTCTAAATTCAGGTGGTACATGTTCAAGGTCATATTTTGGCTCTGATGGACTTGTTTTAATTTTCTTCAGCCTCAGCATGAAGCTGCATATGAACAATTGATGTTCTGTTCCCTAGTCTGATCCTGGCCTTGTTTTGACTGATGATATGGAGCTTTTCCACTGTCTCTTTCCACAGATGTAGTCAATTTCATGCCTTTGTATTCCATCTGGTGAAATCCATATGTATAATTATCTTTTATGTTGTTTAAAAATGGTATTTTCAATGAAGAAATTATTGGTCCTGCAAAATTCTATCATTTGACCTCTAGCATCATTTCTATCACTAAGGCCATATTTTCCAACTGCTCATCCATCCTCTTTGTTTCCAACCTTTGCATTCCAATCATCTGTAATTTCTGATAGCATCTTGATTGCATGTTTGATCACTTTCAGAATGAAGAAGTTGGTAGAATTCTTTGATTTCATTCATGGCTTCAATGGTATAATGCTACTTTAGGAGTATAATGTTGTATGTGATAGGATAATACCCATAAGTCTACAAGGGAGACTGGTTAATACCACCATTTATTCAATTTTGTGCATCACCAATTAAAGCCAGTGATGTTTTGCTCCTAAAATCCTTCAGTACTGCAAGGCAAGGCTAGAATTTTTCTTCAGTTTTTTCAGTTTGGAAATGCTGAGCGTGTTCTTCCATTTGGATATTGTAACTCCAGATCTTTGCACATTTCATCATAAAACTTGAGTTCATCGTCTCATGCTGCCCTTTGAATTTTCTGTTCAGCTCTTTTACTTCCTTAATCCTTCCTTTTTATTTAGCCTCTGTATGCTCAAGAGTAAGTTTCAGAGTCTCTTCTGACATCCATTTTTCCATTAGTTTCTTTCCTGTTTTTTGTTTTGCTTTGTTTTTTTTAATGACCTTTTGCTTTCTTCCTGTGTGATGGTCTTCATGTCATGCCACAACTCTTCTGGTATTCAGCCATTAGTATCTAATGCATCAAATATGTTCTTGAGATGATGTCTAAATTAAGGTGGGAACTAGTCAAAGTTGTCTTTTATCTCTTACGGACTTGTTTTATTTTCTTCAGCTTCAGCATGAAATTGAATATGAACAATTGATGGTCTGTTCCATAGATGATGATATCAAGCTTCTCTGTCATCACTTGGTATAGATGTAGTCAGTGTTTTTTTCTGTGTATTCCATCTGGTGAGGTTATGTATGGTCTAAAAATGTTGTCTAAAAATGGTATTTGCCATGAATAAGCCTTTGGTGTTACAAAATTCTGTCATGTTATCTCCAGCATGATTTCCATCACCAAAGCCACATTTTCCAACTACTGATCTTTCCTTGTTTCCAAGTTTCATATTCTAATCACTAATTATATATATATAGGCGCTCTGGTAGTGTAGTGGTTATGAATTGGGCTGCAAACCATAAGGTCAGCAGTTTGAAACTACCAGCTGCTCCGCGGGAGAAAGATGAGGCTTTCTTCTCCAGTGAAGATTTACAGCCTCGGAAACCCTGTACAGGGTCGCTATGGGTCGGAACCGACTTGACGGCACTTAACAACAACAAATTATATATATGATTGATAAAAGATCAAATATACATGATTGTATATTTGATCAATTTCAGACTGAAGAAGTTGTTAGAATCTTCAATTTCATCATCACTGATTTTAATGGTTGGTGCTTAGATTTAAAAAATAATGGTATTAACAGGTGTTGCTTGTGAGGGTGCTGATTGTATGCCACGGCCAGTACCAACTCATAGTGACCTCTCTTTTTAGGGTAAGAATTTTAAGTAGTAGTTTCTCTATTATTGACATTAGACAGTATGATGTTGTTGTTGTTATGTGCCGTGGAGTTGGTTCCGACTCATAGCGACCCTACACAGGGTTTCCGAGGCTGTAAATCTTTACGGGAGCAGGCCGCCTCATCTTTCTCCCACAGAACCGCTGGTAGTTTCGAACTGCTGACCTTGAAGTTCACAGCCCGATTCGTAACCACTACACTACCAGCGCTCCTTAGACAGTATGATAATATTATATAAGTCTGTATTAGAAATACTATAATAATTTTTAAAATAAAGTCTACATAAAAGACCAGTTTCTAAAATATACAAATTATCTTTCTAAGATGGCTGCAAATTACCACCTCTCCTCCTGTGGCACTGTAGAACAAGCATTGGACTGCTAACTGCAATATCAGCAGTTCAAATCTAACAGCCACTCCTTGGAAACCTTATACAATGTTGCTGTGTGTTGGAACTGACTCGATGGCACTTGTCAACAGTCATTCATGCACACATCAACAAATATTTATGGAATAACTATAGTGGGCTAGGTATTAGACTAGGGATATGAAGAGACTAAAATCTCTTTCCCCCTTTACAATCTTGAAAATCTATTAAGTATTCACTGATACTAACAATCAGAATCAGCTATTGTCCTTCCCTATTATTCTCTTGGTAATGCATTCTCCTAGTCCTATGACACTCAGTAGTACTTTGCTTCTAATGTAGCAATAGTTGAATATTTCTGTCAGCACTCTCAGTGTGTGTGTTCATTGCCCTCAAGTCAATTCTGACTCATAGAGACCCTGTATAGAGTTTCCAAGGAGCAGCTGGTAGGTTTGAACCGCCAACCATGTAGTTCAAACCTACCTTGTGGACCAGTACATTAGCCTGCATGTTGTTGTTGTTGTTGTTAAGTGCCATTGAGTCTGTTCTGACCCATAGTGACCCTGTATAGGGTTTCTGAGGAGCGACTGGTGAACTTGAACTGCTGAACCTGTGGTTCAAACGGCTTTGCAGTCTGGCACTTTAATCCACAGCGCGACACCGGAGTCTTTAGCCTGCATATGATTTTAATTTTTTGTTTTTTTTGTGTGTGATTTTTTAATTAAAAAGTATGTAAAAGAGTATAGTTGCTAGTTAGATTAACCAATAAGATGTGTTTTTATGGACTTAATTGTGTCCCTAAAAAATGTATTATAAACAGTGATTTCTGTATCCCATTTTGGGGAAAAAAGTGTTATTTGTTGGGTTAATGAGGCAGTATTACTGTAGTATGTGTGTGTTTTAAGTGAATCATGTAGAGAAATAAAAAGTACAGATTAGGCACTGAAGCAAGGGATTACAGATGGAGAAAGATTGATGCCACGGGCTCTCAAGGAACAGAAACTGAAAGAGACGAGGCTTTTGTCACAGAGTAGACAGAGAAAGTGTTTCTCTTAAGCCTACACACTGAATTTAGATTTACATCCTCCTAGACTAAACGGGTTAATGTGCGGGACTGCAAAGTTGGTTTGAACTGCAAGGTCAGTGGTTCAAGCTCACCAGCTGCTCCTCGGAAAACCTATGGAGGGTTGCTTTGGGTCGGAACTGACTCAATGACACATAACAACAATAACAAACTATACAGGGTCCTTTTGGGTCGGAACTAACTCTATGGTACTTAACAACAACAGCAACCAAAACTGTCCTGGTGTGGTGTTGCAGGATAATGCACTGGACTGCAGAGTTGGTTTGAATCACAAGGTCACTAACTGCTCCTCAGAAACCCTATACAGGGTTGTTATGGGTCCAAACCAACTTCATAGCACTGAACACCAACAACAAACTGTAAGAACATAAATTTCTACTCATTAAACCACCCAGTGGTGGTATCTCTGCTAGAGTAGTGCTAAGAAAGTAAGACAATGAATGTAAAATTTACCACTGAGGCAGTACATTTGTAATGGAGCAGAGATGAGTGGAGCATGAGTCAAAAGACATGTCATCACAAAGTTCCACAAACAAGGCTGACTCACTTTGCTGCTCCTTTTCTCAGTTAATTCATAGTAACACAGATAGAAATGCCAGTCATAACAGCATCACACAAGAGTTTTTGTAAACATCAGATAAGATCATGTGAGACAATGTTTTGACTTGAATACACTTAAGATACTTTATTCTCTTGCTTTAAACATTTTATTATAAAAGCAAACAAGCTAAGTGGATTCAGACTTGCAGTAATTTATATTTAAAATAGTATTAAATTGTGCACAATTTATAATGAATTGGATTAGTAATTGAAGCATTCTGTGATCTTGAAGTTTATTTCTAATCCTCAACTACAAAATTATTACTGCAAGAAGTTATGTATGTGATTGGATACTCAATGCCTGATCTGATGTTGAAATATTTGGACAGGAAACACATGGTAAGACATTGGATTATTTCCAAGGACAGAATTATTTTCTCCTGAAATACATTTTAAGGAAAGCAGTCTTAAAGAATCCATTGTAGATTTTTACAAAATGTATTCCATAGGTTGAAATAAGATGTGAATGCATGCTCATTGGTTAAAGGAAAGTAGGGTCAAATAATTTTGATTGATAAACAATCAGGAGTCCTGGTTGCACCATGGTTTAGGACTAGACTACTCTCTGCAAAATTATCAGTTCAAATCTACCAGCTGTTGCCCAGGAGAAAGATGTGGCAGTCTGCTTTCATGAAGATTATAGCCTTGGAAACCACACATGGGGCAATTCTATTCTATTCTATAAGATTCCCAATGTAAAACAAGTTAATTTCTGTAGAATTTTCCAGAGCTTTACCATGCTAATATGTATAATGAAATTTTAAGAGTGCATACAGCATATGTGGCACTGTAGGATAAGCATTGGACCGCTAATGGCATGGTTGGCTGTTCAAACACATCAGCAGCTCATTGGAAACCACATACAGCAGAGGTGGGGAAGATTTGGCCTTCGGGCCATGTAATGCACACGAAATCATCTGGTCTGGCCCTGACATGGCAATTACAGTTCCAGCCTTCTCATTAGGGTTGAGTTAATTAAATGTTTGACCAAAGATAGCATGCTAATTTTTAAGTTGATAATTTTATATGGCCCATGAATGATGTTATAAATTTTGGTAGAAAAAAGTTTCCCCAACCTTGTATAGTAGTACATTGTTAAGTGCCGTCAAGTCGGTTCTGACTCATAGCAACCCTGTATAGGGTTTCCAAGGAGTGGTTGGTGAGCTTGTACCACAGATCTTGTGATTCATACCGAACTTGCAGTCCTGCGCATTAACCCGCAGCACCACACCAGGACTCCAAGATAATACACAGGGTTGCTGTGAATTGGAACCAACTCCACAGCACCTAACAACAGCAGCATTTGCAGCCTTTCCCCAAAGTATTTGACAATAGATGTTCCCCTTACAGAACATCTGTTAACATCACACTGTTAACATCGTAACATACAAGGCAAAGGCAGTACTCAACATGTGGTTTAATGACTAGCAGCATCAGCATCACCTGGGTTCCACCCAAACCTATTGAATCAGAATATCTGAAAGTGGAACCCAACAATTTGTGTTTCAACAAGTCTTCCAGAAGATTTTGATGCTTGTGAGAAATCACTGCAGTAGGAATTCCTGGAACATGGTTTGGAAAACAAAGATCAAATGAATTTAAAGCCAGTATGATTTAAAAAGAAATTCACTCTATTCCCAGTACTTGCATATTTGTATTTGTGTGTGGTTGCTTGAGTGAAACCATCAAAAATATAAAGTAAATACATTCTTGCCAAGTAGAATAGGTGTGGTTGAATGAAAAAGGTGTTGAAAGTTGATGATTCAGGATTTAGTAAAAGTGGAGTTGGATTAGTTGAGATTATGTATCTGAATTTACATGACACTCCCTGACTATATTCTTCAGATTTAGTCTCTGTAAATTAAAGGAGAAATGCAAAATTGAAATTGGTGGATTGATATAATTGTCTATAAGATTCTTTACTCTCTCACTTTACTCCAGAAACTC
The DNA here is from genome assembly GCF_000296735.1 of Chrysochloris asiatica. Taxonomy (NCBI): domain Eukaryota; kingdom Metazoa; phylum Chordata; class Mammalia; order Afrosoricida; family Chrysochloridae; genus Chrysochloris; species Chrysochloris asiatica. Next base: position 2,369,048 of record NW_006408812.1, on the reverse strand, counting down.
TTGATTTCATTATATTTATGTTAACAGGAACATATTAAAAAAATTGTTTATCCTCCTATGGAATCTAAGACCTGATACAAAGGAACACCCTGTCCAAATCCCTTTGTTCATTCTGCACTCTTGCAAGTTTGGTCCATGGCAGCATAACGTATAGACATCAGACACCAGGAGGTCTGTGTGCCTCAGTGCTGGTGAGGCAAGAGTTTCTTTTCCACCCTTCCATGAGCCTGGGAGCAAGCACACTACCAGTACACAAGGACCACCAGCCTGGACCCCAGGGGCTCAGATTGTGGTGCTGAGCCCTGATGTCAAAGTGGGTGTTTTTCATTGTAGCTTTTTCCTCCTTTCCTTGATTTTGTAATAGAAAGAAATTTAAGTTGCTCCAAAGGCTAGGGAAGTGGGGAAGAAGGGCAAGGAAGATGACTTAAGGAGGGATGGGGAGGAAGTGGCTTGCCAAAAGGTTGAGTAGAGTGGTCTGTGTCATCTGACCCCACCTAAATGGGACCCTAGGGTATCTCCTGTGTGGAAGGTCCCTGGCTTTGCCCCAGCCTTACCAACTTGATGGCAGAGGCAGAGAGGATAAGAATTTATGTAGCCCATTACTCACTGGAGAGGAAAACTTGTCGTCTGGATTTGCAAAGAGGGTTCCACCTGTGTTCATAGTATATCATCTTTACTATGTGCTAGGATATCACACTTACTAAAAGCACAAAATAATAAAATACTTGAATGAGCTTGTACTATGACATTAATATTATTGAGAGTATTTGCTTTCCAGGCTGCACTGATTTGTTCATTATTCTAGTCATGCTTTTGTTGTTGTGACGTGCCATTGAGTCACCCATAGTGACCCTGTATAGGGTTTCTGAGGAGCAGCTGGTGAGCTTGAACCACCGACCCTGCGGTTCAAACTGACCTTACAGTCTAGTGCATTAACCCACAGTGCCATATTAGGAGCCCCATACCAGTCCTGCTTTAGTCCTTTGTAATTTGTGGTAATTATGTTTTTCTTTTTAATACAAATAAAAATTATAAAAATAACAACTTGAAAAGGCAACATAAAACAAACAGTTATTTATTGGATGCAGCATTGTTGTTGGGTGCTATGATGTCTTTGAGTTATGGTGTTGGGGAATATTGAAAGTACCATGGACTACCAGAAGGCAGTCTGGCAGTGTAGTGGTCATGAATTGGGCCAGCAGTTTGAAACTACCAGTTGTTCCACAGGAGAAAGATGAGACTTTCTGCTCCCATAAACATTTATAGCCTATACATGGTCAGTATGAGTTGGAATTGACTCCACAGCACATAACCAACCAAATAACCGACCATGAACTATCAGAAGAACAAACAAATCTCTTGTGGAGGAAGTGATGCCAGAATGCTCCTTACAATCAAGGATTGCTAAACTTTGCCTCTCATACTTTGGACATGCCAGGAGGGACCAGTCCCTGGAGAAGAACATCATGCTTGGTAAAATAGAAGGTCATTGAAAAAGCGGAAGACCCCCACCCCCCCAACCAGATGGATTAACAGTGACGGCAACAATGGACTCAGATACACAACAATTGTGAGGATGATGCAGGACTAAGTAATGTTTTGTTCCATTGTTCATAGGTTCGCTATGAGTAGAAACTGTGGTGCTGTAGAATCAATACTGGACTGTGAACCACAGACCTGCTATTCAAACCAACCAACCACTCCTCCCATGCAGGGTGGCTATGAGTTGGAACTGATGCAATAACACTTAACAACAACAACAACAACATTGTGAGTTGAGTGAAGATTAAAAAAGCAGACCATCTATTTTACAGGGCTGATAACAGTTTTACATTCAACAAATTATGTACTTCGTTTCATCTCAGTGATTGCAATCCTCTGAGTGTAATATGGGGTCCTAGTGTGGAGCTATAGGATAAGCACTGGACTGCTAACTACAATGTCAGTGGTTCAAACCCATCAGCTGTTCCTTGGAAACTCTTTACAAGGTCACTATGAGTCAAATCTGACTTGACAGCATTTACACACATTAACAATGTAATATAACGTATCCTATTTTCTCCTTGTGTTCCTTGTTTGCATTCATCCTCTTTCCCAAACCTTTTGAATTTTTCCTTGAGTAAATGCTATCCTTTTGATTTCAAATGATTGTTGTCTTCCCTATATACCTAT